>NC_040904.2:94697201-95003279 GCF_004126475.2 Phyllostomus discolor
ATTAACTATAGCGCCACATGAAATAATCACCTTAGATGACTATATCAGACTCTGGAAGTCATAAAGTTATTAAATTGTTTAGTATGTTGACATGCCATGAGGCAATTTCATCCTGTAGACAGAGCAATCCTAAAGTAGAAGTTAAAAACTAGTATTGTTCTAAGCATCACCAGGAATAGTCTGCTTACCCTAGGCAAGCCATGTAACCATCCTTAGCTTCCATTTCTTTATATAACAAAACAATAAAGTTAAATTTTAAATAAAGGAACTGAAGTGGACAGCATAGTAATTAGGATGATGATAGCTAGTGTTTAGGTGCTTACTATGCGCCAGGCACTCTTCTAAGTACTTTCCATTTTTAACTCATTAAATACAAATAATAACCCTATAAGGTAGATTATTTTTAGCTGCATTTTCCAGACGACAAACAGAGAGGTTAAGTGATTCGCTTAAGATCATACAGCATAGCAAGCAGTATTAGGATATGAATCCACCTTTCTGGTTTACAGCTCATGTGCTTAATCCCTTATGTCATACTGTCTCCCAATAGCTAATTATAAATAAGGGCCAGCCATAAGATTCTGTGGGTATGAGTTAAATTCAACATATCTTGATGATTCCTCACCCTACCTTGACTATTAAAACAGCATAATACAAATTTGCCCTTATAAACTTATACCCAGAACTTAGTATACTTGGTTCAAGTTTAGCAACAATATTTCAAAGTTTGTATTATACATTCAATCACCTTTATCACCAAATATCTATAAATATGTGCTTTCATTTGCTTGAGCTGGAAAATAACCTGTAATCAATAAAGTTATCAATTTATGAAGCCTACTTGCATTATATATAATTCCAAAAGATTATTCTCTGAATGCCATGTTAAGGGAGAAAAAAACTCTATGAAGTTCCTTAGTTCAAGTTTCATAGCAAATACTAATGTGATTATTTAAAGAACTAAATATCAAATAAAATACAACAAAAAATGTCCTGTTTCCCATAGCATAAAAAGGGGCATAGAAGAAGCAAAGGTTCAATTATAAGTGATTTGTAAGAGATGCTGATTTCATACAATTGGTGTTAACTTTGAATTATTCAGAGATGTGTTTTGAAGACTGAAAAATTCATTCTGCAAGAAAGAATTTACTCTTGCTCTGGTCACTGTGCATTAAATAAATATATATTGTGTGCCTACTACATGCATTTTAAAACTTCACAGGCTAGTGGGGAATAGGCATGTAAATATTAGTGCAAATAATCTTGCCACTATACAATGTGATATCCCATGTAATGCCTTAAACTTTGTGCCCCTCCCTCAACAAGTTAAAAAAATTCAACAAAATAAATAGAAATACCTAAATTTAAAACATGGCTTATGAAAGAGGTGAGTGTGGGTGTGCATGCGTGCCTGCGTCCATTCCTGGGGCAGGGGGAGGTCCTGAGGTTAGATTGTAGTTTGTTTTCTAACAGTGTCATTTATAGACCCTTTGAGTACATTTTATCTGTCCCCAAAGTGTCCAGTAAAGTGTCTTCCACAAGTATACTCAAGGCATGTTCTTCTTAAATGACTGTAGAAACCAGTGATAGCTATTGCCCTGGAAAATAAAATTTCATTAGAGGTACAATGTACTGTACTTTAACTAGAGATTGGTGTCTTGCGAAATGAATACTTCCAAAAGTACAATACTTAAAGGGTAAGGGTTTTTTTTTTAACTTTGAAAAAGAAAGTTAACTAACTTTCAAAACTCTTTACCACTATTCTAAGTATACTTTTGCCAAATACCTTCTCAAGTATCATTAATGTTTTAGTTACCTAAAGCTGAACAGGAAAACTGCTGGGATAGTTTAAACTGTTCACAAGAACATTCCCAAAACATACTTTTATTGCCCAGATTAAAAAAGATGAAGGAGTAAAAGTAAGAGTATGCTGCAGAGATGGCCAGGACAAAAGTTATTAGCTCTAGTAAATAGGTGGAAAAGCAAAGTCTGGGATTAGTGGTGTTACAGGGTGCAGCCAAGAGGGGGGACCCCAAATAGGCATTTGAAATGGGGTCCAGAACTCAAGGTGTCCAGGAGATTTTAAGGCGTCTTCACCCCTTCCCCCACAGGTGTGAGTTGGGGGAAGGGGCGCACAGAGCAAGAACATGCAGGGCAGCTTTGCAACTAATCCATGGCATGGTCATTTAGCATACCTATAGCCTTTGGCTGGTCACTTAGATATGCTAAATAGCTATGGCCATGCTCAAGGCCAGGGGGATGGAAAGGGACCTTCCCCCCAAGATGGGACCTGGGAGGCAGGTCCCCTGAGTTACACAGCACCTGCGTGGGAGCTGGGAGAAGTCTGGCTCCATGACATGGGGTGACACCTGCCCAGACCCACAATGGCGACCAGAAAAGCTGGAGAAGACAGCAGATTTGAGGGCAAGTGTGCCCAAGTGTAGGAGGAGTTGGAAATGGGGCTGCAGAAGATTGGTGCGGGGGATTTTAACCCAGACACGGCAGCCATTGGGGGAGAACCACACAGACTTGACTGAGTGGAGACTCCCGTGGCCCTGAGAGAGACCACGTGCCTGGCAGAGTGGGGACCCCCACAGCTTTAGAAGGGGGAACCACCACCCGGTTTTAGCAGAGATCCTGGCAACTCAGCCGAGGGTGCCAGGAATCCAGGGAGGTCTCCCAGTCGAGAGGGATTACTAACTGAGAAGAACCAGAGGACTGCCTGAGCCATGGGCTTCTATTTCCTTTCCTGAGATACGGTACTCTGGACTGGGCAAAGGGGGAAGGAAGGAAGGACTGTGTGTTTGTGGGTGTTTTTAGGGACTTTAGGATTTTTTGATAAAGACATTAGGTCACTACTTTAAGTTAGTATAGCATTAAATAAACATTTTCTTTCCTTTTCACGAATCTCTGGCATTGAGAGACGTCTTTCCTAGGGCGGCGGACATAACGGACCGGGGCCTTCTTTCAATAACAGTATACCGTCCCAGGCCCCCACCCCCCTTGTGTGTTCTGTAACAGTGGAACAAAATCAATTAAGTGCTACACGAAGTACTGGCTTTGTCATTAAGGCCACCATCCTAAAGTCAATTTGATGTGGCCTAGTTACAAATAATCCCTAATCTTGGTTTTAAAATTATATCCCATCAGTCCTTCCCAAAAACTAGGAGTGTAGATAAATCATAGTTGACTAATTGTAGGCCAGTAATATGATTCTAATGTGAGAAGAGATGCATGTCTGATTTCAATTCTAGTCAAAAACAAAAACAAAGCATTACATGTAAACTACGTCATTGGTAGTGCATTTACTATGCCTTTTGCAGTGTGTAGTCATTTTTTCTTTCTCCACTGGACTGATGAAGAGGCTCCACTTATTAAGCTTTGTCAGCCTAATACCTGGCAAAAACATCTAAAATATAGTTGAAGCTCCATAAAAATTTTCTGGAATGAATGAATGACAAAACAAATAAACAAAGCAACAATACATTGTATTTATAAATCTTGGTTAATTAAAAACTTTAATAAATTTGTATTCCAAGGATGATACAAAAACCCGTAAGTAGCATTATGAAAATGTATTAAAAATCATATAAAATATATTACTTTAAGATCTTGTGAAAAGGAAAAAGTGGTTATAGTAGGAAAAAAGTAATACATTTCAACTTTGCTGTGTTATTTGAAAAATGTCATAATAAAATGTTGAATAAAAGAGGTACTACCCTATAGCTAGCAGAATTTTAATTCACATTATCTCAGAAGAAAATTCAGCTTCCCTTTACATGTCACTTATCCATTGTTTCTTTCTCATTGACAATGTAAGTGGTTCAAGCATAAGTCTGAAGTTGGCCTTAGTGTTCCTCATAGGACTGGAACCATATCCTTTGAGAGCACCTCAGTAAACTAGTTGGGGTCAGGGAGTAGGATTTGAATAATTCTTCTCATGGGATTAAAGTGAGCTGCATAAGAAATAACAATGTGAAGGTAGGGGTGCATTGAAGTGAAAGGAAATGAGAGAGGATAAGAAAGAAAGGCAATAAAAAATTTCCAATGTCAAAACGACCAAAAGTTTTTTTTTTAAAGAGTGATGCCTAATATTAAATTCTAAGAAGTTTGCATTTTGCAATGCAAATATTTTACTCTCCAAACCTTGTGGAATGCTTGACAGTCTACAGCCTGCCTTGTTTAAGAGTGGACTGAGGGATAAAGGAATGGACAATGAAGATACTGATGATCAGAGGGAAGGGGTGGTGGGAAATGTGGGGCAGGGTGAGAATGGGAACACCTATAACAGTATCAGCAATAAAAATAAAGTAAAAGAAACAATGAAGGTACTGCTATACCTTCACATCTTTGCAAACACAGAAGCCCCTTAATAAGAGAAAATCCCCAGGGAGTTCCAAGGAGTAACCAGTGGCACTGTGAATACTGGCCAGTAAATGGCAAATAGTGAACAGTCAAAAGTCAAAAGTGTATTTAACACAGAATCACTCCGATATGATTATGAGTCAATCACCTTTCCCACAAATATAGGGGAGAAATATGACCATGTAAATAAAAGGTATAGAATTACGAGATTATTATGGTTATTATTGTTGTTACTACCTCTATACACTGATTAAATGATGTATCATCAGAAATGAAGGAAATTACTTTCATGACACAATCAATAAATTTTGAATTAAAGGATTAAAAAATGTAAAGTGTCATTTGTTTTTTTTGTTTTTTTTTTTAAAGATTTTATTTGTTTATTTTTAGAGAGGGAAGGGAGGGGGAGAGGGAGAGAGAGAGAGGGAGAGAGAGAGAGAGAGAGAGAGAGAGAGAGAGAGAGAGAGAGAGAGAGAGAGAGAAACATCAATGTGCAGTTGCTGGGGGTTATGGCCTGCAACCCAGGCATGTACCCTGGCTGGGAATCAAACCTGGGACACTTTGGTTCCCAGCCCGCGCTCAATCCACTGAGCTATGCCAGCCAGGGCTAAAGTGTCATTTGTAATAATGCTCTAAAACAATGTGTCAGACATATATACACCACAGGAATTCTTACTGCTCCCTGCTCAACCCTCTCTCCAAAACAATCTAGGACAGTGCTAGCAACTGTCTTTCAAGTTCCAACACTTACATAATAATTTATTCCAATGTATAGGTCATATTAAATCTGGTAGGAAAAAGAAACAGAAACTACAGAGTGTATAACATAGGAAAATTAAAAGTCACAGAAGATGTAAAAGAGACATCTTAATTGTAGCTGTTGTTTGTCCAGCAGATTAATGAGATCACCACTGTCTTGCCTGGTGACTCTACATTGAAAGACTCAGTCTTCATGTTCTTCCAATCTACAAAAGCTATTACTATTAGTTAGTAACAATGCTTCTTAAAATAAAAGTTATCGCTGCTATAAGTATCAGTAACTGTGCTTAGTGCTACATACACTATCTCCTTTAATGCTCCCAATAGCATAAGAAAGTTAATGTTTTCATTTATAAATAAGAAACTAAGAATCAAAGTCACATATCTAAGAAGTGGTAGAAGTCATGCCTAAAAACTCATTCCAAATGGAATTGGAAGGGATGGAGGGAGGAGCTTGACAAAATTACTCCAAGAATTTTCTAGAATAAACAACTGGTAACATTAAGAAGAAATGATGGAAGAAAACTAATGATGAGGAACAGGCTTAAGAGCATTCCCCAGAAAACTTTAATATCTATTATATATATATATGTAATTTTAAATATGTATTGTGTCTCAAATTTAAAGAAAGGATAATGAAGAAAAGCAGCATATAAATAAATAACTTTTGAAAGTGACAAAAGAAACACACCATGAACCAGTTTGATTAAAGGGCTGAAAACATTAATAACAATCTGTCCAGTAATTTTGAAGCCAGTTATTAATAAGAGTGTCAGCATGACAGCAGCTTGCTAACTCCTCTGAGGCAACAGGCCTTTGGGATGATTCAAAATGGGTAGAAACAGTATCTTTTAATTTTGTTTAAGAAAGCTCATTTAATCCCAATAAGTTACAGGATTTATAACCATAACCTTTTAAATATATGCAATCATATCAATTTTTAAAAAAGAATCTACAGAAAATTTCAATCTTCATTTCTACCCAGAATATAGGAAAACCTCATTAATCAGAGTATATACATTCACAATGTATAATATATCATGTGCATTTTACATGGATTCTTGTGAAATATAATTTTTAATAAATTACATTAAGTTTTAGTTTAATAATTATATTGATTATTTCAAAATTATCAAATAAGCAAATTCAACTTTATGCTATTCATAAATTTGAACTTATCACTAAATTAAGTAAGATGTCCTACTCTACTTCAAACTGATGACATTATACAAATGAAATGTAGTAATCAGCCCTTCCACAATACAAATAATATTTCCAACATCATTTAAACCTATGTAGAATGCAAGCATACAAGAAGTGTCTCACCAGTTGAGGAAATAATTCCATTAATAATCAATAAGAGAATACTGCTCATAATTAAATCTGTATTAATTATTAAAAGGACTATGAAAAGAATAAATCATCATTGTGGAGTTAATTTTAGAAATTTAATGCTCTTGGACTTCAATACACACCTCTTACATTGACATATGTAAAAGTTTGCAATTGAAATAAACTGTAAATGACTCTTAAGCTAACAATTTAATAAAATTCATGTGGTTTTCCCTCAAATAATTAAACTTCTTCACCTAAACTCCCTCCATCCATAAATGCATTTAGTTCAATATGCCATTTAATAATTAATGTGCTTTAGTAGTTTAATCATATATTTAAAATGCTCATAAGATATAAAATATTTTATAGTATAAAATAAAATATTAGATGTTACAAATAAAGCAAACTCTGAAGTTTTCCAGGTGCTACATTTTCACAATTACTATTATTTTAAAAGTTAAATCAATAAATTCATAGAAATAAATAATAGAGCAGTTTTTAGGCAGTGGTAGGTAATGAGCAAAATATTTACAGCTGATAAGGCATGGACAGAGATCAGTAAGATAAGTTACCATAACCAATCAAAACAGATAGTGATTGTAAGTAAATGATAACCAGAACCTGACCTCTAAAACAAGTTAATAAACTTTGAAGTATGATATAGTTTTGCTATTGAGCTACTACCCCTATAAACTAGAGCAATGGATCCTTCAATATTCAAAAGTATACACTGCATCAGTAAAAATATTTTGAACCCTATGTAGATCATTTGTCTGTTGATTACCAACTCCATCCCCACCCCTTTCATGCTTTTTTTCTGTGGTGGAACCTGAAAACTACATTTCCCAGATAGTTTTGCCATAGCTGGAAGCATTGGCAGAAGATTAAAGAGAGAATTTTTTTTTCCCTTTGGCTTTTGACACTTGCAATCTCAGCAATGGTGCTTCAGCAGCCTCTGTAGCACAGAACTCTTGGGATCTGGCCCTCAGGACTGCTGACTGTGGCAATGGTACTGCAGTTGTAGAGCAGCAGCCGCCATCACAAGTGACTGGAAGCTTTAGCAGCCTTGGTTAAGCACAACAGCTTCAATGGAACTGTGAACTCCTAGGCTCTTGGTATCAGTAGGCATGCATGCACCTGGCTTCCTGAAAAGCACTGGTAGGGGTGATTCCAACACCTATAGCAGTAGCAGAGCTCCAGCTGCCCCAGCAGCACAGTGCTTGTTGTAAAATCTGGATAACAAAACTCTCCCTTGCTTTCTATAGGTATTCAGAGGTAGATAACAATGCCAGTTTTTCTCCTTCCAGTAGATTTTCTAATACTTTTGGAACAAATTCCCTGGATTAAAGTCACTCTGTTTTGCAACATATCTGCTTTACTAACTGGGCACTGATGAATATGAATACGCACATAAATTGCAGACATATACTAATATATTATAAACACAGAACATATGAAGTAATAGGCATTTTAAAGGATGACATAAACAAGAATTAAACTATACTCATAATAAATTAACTCTGTTGTATTTATCAACAATTTAAGAACACTTTTGCTCTAAGAACCAAAATGTTTAGACAGAGTAGTATAATTAAATATTTGCCATTCTTTATAACTTGGCATGATTTTACATTTTGCAAAACAGTCATTTGAAAACCTGGTACTATGGTTCAGGTTATTGTGATACTTAGCTATCATGGGTGTCATGAGCCAGGGAGCCTCACAAAACAGTAGATCCAAATGGAATAAGAGGATCATTGTCTGTGCTTATTAAATCACACGACTTGATTTTCAGTCCCAACTACCAATTATGTAAAAGATTTTGTTGAAATTTGGCTAGTGTTTCCATCTTCCCAGATGTCAATCAGTCATTCTTATTAAAAAACGTACACATAGCATTTTTTTAACAAAACAATTTTTAAACCAATTTAAAGATTTCGTTTGGAAGATTTTAAAACAAGTTAAAAAATTTTGTTCCAGGTACAGTTCTGTACAGTTTTTAAATTATACAGAAACTAGAGTTTTACAGTTACATTGGTGTTAGCAACAAAATTACATTACAATTAAAATAATTACAAACATTCAATATTAAAACATTCTCTCCATAACATGGGTCTTTCAAAAAGTAGTTATCCTTCCATTGATTGTAGGTATCATTACTTTAAAAACAGAGATAAAGTATGTTTCTTTTTTTCAAAAATACATACATGGTATAAGGCATAGTAATGTTAGCCACCTGTCATCACTGAAGAGGGCAGAGAAATAGAGTTCTTCATCACTGTGTAAAAAAAAAAAGCACAACTGCCACAAATTTGATATTGCTTCTCTATAGTCTGTCACTGACTACCCAGTGAAACTCATGTGGTGCAAACAAATTTCATGGCTACTCTCTGTCTTATCACAAAGTATTATCATTCCAAATTTTATTGTTTTCTACCATTTAAAAGTTTTTATTTAAAAAAACACAAATTAATCACAACAACAACCTACAGCACTTGTATATAATTTGACTTCAACTGACATGGTAAAGTAGCTTAAGTGATTATGAGTGAATCCCATGTCTAGAAGCAGCTCTGTAATGTTACCTGGAAATCTTTTTCCATTTCTACCAAACCAACCACTCCAGCACTCCCAAAACTATGTTAACAGAGTATTTGTAAAAATGCATTGTTTTACTTAGAATTTTGATGCTTAGTTGATACCTTTTCTAGTAATCCTTTTAGTGATTTGTAAAAACGTACTTAAACCTAATAAATACGATTGGCTGAAATATTACAAATATTGGTACGTTAACTATACAGTAAACCTTTTAAACTGTATACATAATTTGTCCAACTAATTATTTCTTTTACCCTTCAGAACTGTTTTTCCACACATCTAACAGCATTTGCTGGCAAATAAATGTGGCATAGTGTGTTGCCATATTATTTTTCATGCATTACTTCAGCCACTTTTACTATTGAGGGAACAACAGTGTTACCAATGATATATGTGTTTGTCTTTTCCTGTTAAGTTCAGAAAAATCCCCAAACATCTTTAAACGTTAACTCAATGACCTTGTAAAGTCTGGACTGAGAATCATGTGACATTAAACATTGCTTGCTTCATGATCTGTATATTTAGATTTTAATACCTTATCAATACAATGGCCTTCCACCATCTCATTTTCTATACCTCAGGTTACACCATACACTAAAGGTGAGGTTCACCCTTAATGAAAGTGAATATAAATCCACATTTCGAATATACTTCTTGATCATTATTTTTTATGCTCAAATATGATTAACATTGCTTTTATTTTGTGAAATAGCTGATAAAGTGTTTATGATTATATAGAGATATTCTTGTTCCAGTGTGCTTGATTATTAGTATTATTTCTATTTTGCTATTTTTTTCAGTTGTCTGTTTTGTAAGAGTTGGTTCAATTAATATAAAATAATCAGTGACTTCTTATAACAAATCACAGATAAAATCCAGTACTTCCAAATCTTAAAGGAAATCAACTCTCACTCTCCACTAAAGATGCTTTGTGTAACTTACAATGCATGAAATAATACTTTGAGATTGCCAGCAACAATCTACATATTAAATATTAGTAAACTTTAATTTCTTAGGTTTTTAAAATAAAAATATATGTACACAAAAGATTTGATTATCTTCTCAAACCCTAATACATAATCCTTCATATTTCCTAGAGTGCATGTATACTACTTTTGAGACCACTTTTCTACAACATGGGCTTTGGAGTGGGATCTAAACAATGCTTATTGGCTGTGTATCCTTATGCAAGTTATTCCTGTAAGTCTTGTCTGGCTCATCTATAAAATGATAAGAATAGCTATCTCACAGAGGTGTTTTGATAATTATATTAGACTGATAATAATAACATAATATTTGTCAACTACTTACAAAATGCAAGACACTATTCAAAGCACAATACATGTATTAATTTTTGGAATACAATGTCTACAAATAATGAACACTCAGTAAAAATCAGTTTTCTTTCCCAAGAAAGAGAGAGAGAAATTGTACAAAATCAGAAATATTTATTAAGGCAAAAAGAGTTGGTTGTTTACATGCCTATCTTTTCCATGAAACTTCAAGGTTCCTAGAGCCAGTCATATTGTGGCCATCCCTTGTATCTTAATAGAGTGCAAAGTACAATGCTTTGAATGCATGAAGTGCTGAATAACTAAATAAATTATTTTAGTGAATATACCTAGTATGTAACTATAACTTGCTATTTATTGCTTGTAAAAATTCTGGCAAGTCTATTATCAACAG
Organism: Phyllostomus discolor; assembly: GCF_004126475.2. NCBI lineage: Eukaryota > Metazoa > Chordata > Mammalia > Chiroptera > Phyllostomidae > Phyllostomus > Phyllostomus discolor. The sequence continues at coordinate 94,707,945 of NC_040904.2, forward strand.
GAATAATAAATCAATTGCACAAGCATTGCAAAACATGTTATTGTTTTTATACATATTCCATTGCATCTTTACAGGATGCATTATACTCTCCAGAGCTTTTGAAAATGCAATAATCTGTGATTATTTGTAGTAACAGATGGCAAGTAAGGTATGGAAAATAAAAAAATAATTTATATTGAATTTTAAAATGTATTTCTATATTTACATATAGGTATTGATATGCCCAGCATTCTACAAAAGAGAATGCACATCCAACAAAATAAGCTGCACTATGAAAAGCTGACTTAGGAAAAAGTTGAATGTAATTTAGTTTCTGTGATTTTTTTCCTTTTGGTTTAATTCTTCTGTATAACTATCACCACTTTGTTTACTCAAACTACGTGGCACTTGCCTTTTCACAGACCCTCTCCAAACTTGAGATGTTTAAATGTTGGTTTCCATGGGGATATTTTCTGCATAAAGCAGGTAATTCTAATGAATGAGTTTGAAATCATGATTACTTAGGTAGTATAAAAAATCATTTGAAATATAATATAATATATACCATTTGCTTCACTACAATTAAAATTTTTGATTTTTAATAAAGTATGTAGTTAATTTGTATACTGTTTCACAAACCATATTTGTTTTTCATGGCTGCTTTTTCAAATAAGTGACCTGGGATCATCTGTGATATACAATATTTACTTAATCACATCTAAAATCTCAGTTTTCTACTCAACTCATACTGCTATTATAAAGGAAAATCAAGAAATCATTTTGAAATATTTAGAGAAAGTAAAAGGAGGAATAATAAATATAAGACATCACTGTATCTTAATGAGAACCTGAAAAATTAGCTTTTCATCTCACTCTCAGTATTTATGGAGAGTACACGCCTCCTTTAGATGTATGGGAAGCAGACTGTTTAGACAGAAAGAATATGGGATTTAAAGTCAAACAAGCTCATATTTGAATCAAGTTTCCACATTCACTAGTTGTGACCTAAAACAAGTTATTCATTTTCCCTGAATTTGTTTTCTCATTAGGGAAAATTGGGCAAAAGTATTAAATGAAAACAGATATAAAGTGACCCACAGCAAAATCCATTAAATAATAATCTATTTCCTCCTTTTCTTCCTCAACCACAGGTTCTCAATTCAGTGATGTCTTCAACAATTTATATTTGTCTGACATATAATACCTTACAAAATTTCTTCACATTAACTACTGGATTTAATCCTTACTGCCAATCTATGAAGTAATTTAACATTACCCTAATTTCTCACTGTAATAAATTAAGCTTCAGAGAAAGTAAATAATTTTTGTAAGATCTTACAAGTAGTAAGTTACAAACTTAAACTTTCTCCTACCATTCCATCAAGTCTAGTTCCCCAACTACTAAAAAATATTCTTCGCCAGAATTACACAGAATGTTTTGTACTAAGAAAGTACTATCTAATGATAATGAATATTATTAAACTATTTTTCTAGCTCTCAAATGAAGTAAGGACACATTCACATTATAACCATTTGTAGTTCCAGGACCTGAGAATTTAGTCAGTACAGCCAAATATTTTTGTAATACTTCCCTAGAAAATAGTTTTTTTTCAAAAAACACTGAGTTGAGAAAGATATGCCCATATGAAAACTTGTAATAGTATGGTTGTTTAAGGTGGGGGATAAATTTTAAATAAAATTTACAGTGTAATTTTTTATTCTTCATTTATACCCTGAATTTCCTCAACAATCAGTTTATTCCTTCCTTAATGATATTATAAGATGAGTAAGTTCTGGAGATCTAATATATAGCATAGTTAGTGTAGTTAATAATATTGTATTGTATACTTGTAGCCTGCTGAGAGTAGACCTTAAGTATTCTCACCACAAAAGAAAAAAAGCGGTAACTATGTGAAGTGATATACATGTGTTAACTAATTGTGGTAATCATTTCACAATATGTGTATTAAGGCATGTTGTTATCCCTTTAAAAAATCATGCTGTAGCCCTGGCTGGTGTGGCTTAGTGGACTGAGCACTGGTTTGTGAACTGGAAAGTTACAGGTTCCATTCACCGTCAGGGCACATATCTGGTTTGCGGACCAAGTCCCCAACTAGGGGTTGTGAGAAGCAACCAATCAATGTTTCTCTTGCACATTTCTCTCCCTCTCTTTCTCCCTCCCTTCTCCCCTCTGAAAATAAATAAACAAAATATTTTTTAAAAAGTCATGCTGTAAAATCTACATATATATAACTTTTATTTGTCAATCATACCTCAGCAAAACTGGAGAAACTTTTTTAAAATAATAAAAAAGTATATATAATCTTTTAAAAAGTTATCTCTGAGTACTGGAAACATATCATTTATTCTTGGGTACCTTTAAGTATTTTCAATACTTTCTATGTAATGTATATATTATTTTTATAGTTAAATTATCTTAATAAAATAATCACCTAATCATCAAAAACAAGACAAAATAATGTCAAGATAGGTATGTCTAAAATATTGAATGGCCCATTAAAATGAAATCACCATTTCATCTAAACAACTCTGAAAGAACAACTGATTCATCATTTGCATGAGCACGAGACTCTCAAACCACACTTTAAGAAACATTTCTTTGAGTCCTTGGATTCTCTTATATCTGTTTTTCACCAATTAAGAGGAAGTAGAGCACAAAAGATAAAGAATCAGATTACTAATAAGAATCAGATTTCTATATGGCACTTAACTAATAAAATTCAATAGGAGAACTTATGGTTTCTGGTTCCACATATAAGGAGCTTGGAAGTCCTAACAACTAGTAAACAGTTGAACAGACTGAAAATCAACAATTTCTTGGATCCATAAGAGGGGAGAAAACAGGGCAAACTGCTGCCTGCAAGATGGGAGACAGGCAAATATAGGGAGTCACAGCTTCCAGGGACAGAGACTCAGAAGTGTGACAGGAACCAGCACTGGGGTAGGAAAATCTGAACTACAACTGACTAGTTGCTAGAGGCTCAGTGTGGACAACTCTGAAAGTTAAAATTCCAAGGAATCCAGTCACAGACAGGTACCTAGTCCCAATAATAAGCTAATATGGGTAACTTAATTAAAATTTTTAAATTCTGTTCTATAAAAGACAATATCAAAAGGAAATATCTGCAAAAGACACATCTGATAAAGGATGGTTATCCAAAATATACAAAGGACTCTTAAAACTCAATAAGAAAACAAACACCCTTATTTAAAAAAAGAAAAAAAAGACCACAGACCTGAATAGGCACCTCACCGAATATATATAGAAAGCAAATGAGCGTATGAAAAGATGCTCTACATTATATGTCATCAGGGAAATGCAAATTCAAACATGAGATACCACTACACACTTACTAGAATGGCTAAAATTAGAACAATGACAACACCAAATGCTGAGAAGGATAGGGAGCAATAGGAATTCTCATATATTGGGCATGCAAAGCAACAGTTACTTTGGAAGACAGTTTGGTAGTTCCTTACAAAACTAAACATACTGTTACCAGCAATCATGTTCTTTGGTATTTACCCAAAAGAGTTTAAAACTTAGGTACACAAAAAACCTGCACAAGGATATCTAAAGAAGTTTTATTCATAATTGCCAAAACTTGGAAGCAACCGAGATGTCGTTCAGTAGATAAATGAATAAATAACTGTGGTACATCCAGACAACAGAATATGAACTAGTGCTAGAAATAAACTATGAAACCATGGAAAGACATGGAGGAATCTTAAGTGCATATTACTAAGTGAAAGAAGTCAATCTGAAAAGGTTATGTACTAGATGATTCCAACTACATAATATTCTGAAAAAGGCTAAATTATGGAGACAGTAGAAAGCAGGGGTTTCCAAGGGTAGAGAGGGGGTCAGAAATGAACAGAGGCAGGGCACAGAGGAGTTTTAGGGCAGTGAAAATACTCTGTATGGTCTTATAATGATTGATATATGACATTGTACATTTGTACAGATCACAGAATATACATCTAGAGTGAAGATACAGACAACAGTGTGGTGATTGCCAGGGAGATAGGAGGGGGTGGAGGTGGAAGAGGGTTTAGGAGGGGTAAATGGCAATGGAAAAAATACAATGAAAATAAATACATAAAATAAAAAGACTCTGTTATTGGCATGAGGGTAAATAGATCAAAGGAATAGAATAGAGACTCCAGAAACAAGCAAGTATTCATACAGTCAACTTTCAACAAAGATGCCAAGGGAATACAATGAGTGAAAGGAAAGTCTTTTTAACAATGGTGTTTGAAAAACTGGATCTCCATACAGAAAAAATAATAATAAAACACATTATATACAAAATTTCTTTTAAAAGACTGACTCCTAAGATTTAAAAAATGGATTTTGGGTGATTAAGGTATTTTAATGTCATTTTGTCATTGGGGGAAAAAATGTACTATTCCAGTGAGTGATGTTGATAATGGGGGAGGCTATGGATATGGAGGAGGGGTATATGGAAAATCTCTGTACCTTCCTTTCCATTTCATTGGGAACTTAAAACTTCTTTAAAAATATATTCTTTAAATGAAATTTAGTATCCTGGATGGGATCCTAGAAAATAAAAAGACATTAGGGAAAAACTAAGGAAACCTGAATAAATCATGGACTTTGGTTAATAATGTGTTAACGCTGATTCATTAATTGTGGCAAAGGTACCATACTGATACAAAAATATTAATAAAAAACTGCATGTGGGATATATGAAAACTTTCTATACTATATTCTTAATATTTTGAAGATCTAAAGTAGTTCTTAAAAATAACCTATTTGAAAAAATTCAATTTTATTCCAATTGAATAAGGAGTTGTTTTGGGAATGCAGGCATATAAAGACAAAACTTGAGAGATGAGATCCTCAGGATGCATTTAAGTTAGGGGCAAATGACAAAGCTCATAGTGCCTTAATCTAGGAAAGTTTTTCTTTCTTTTTCATAACTTGGAATAGTTAAAAAAATTGTTCGTAAAAAACTGAAGAGAATTTCAGATTAGAAGGTTGTAAAGAGTAGAATTATTGTCCAGACAGGATCCAAGATGGCAAAAGAGTAAGTGGAAGCTACACAAACCTCCTCTCAGGACCAGTCTGGAATTACAAGTAAATTGTAGAAAAATCATCCTGAGTAACCATCTGAATGCTAGCTGGAAAGAAGCCTCACAACCAAGGACAAACAGAAGAAACTACTTCACCACAACGTGACTAGTAGAAGTGCAGAGGAGACACAAGAGGACTGGCTGGGCTCCCATGAGTAGCAGCTGAAGATCCAGAAGGATATTTCAGCAGCTGGGGGTTGCCCCTGAGAAGTGTGGGGTCTAAACCCCAAGATGGGCTCCCCAGCCTACAACACCAGAGCTGAAAAGGAACCCAGATAACATCCAGCTGTGAAAAGCAACAGAGTTTTCTGTCTGCTAGGGACAAAGAGCTGGAGGAGACACAGAGAGATTCTTGAAAGGCCAACACACAAAATTTCGTTTGCAGCCACTTACCATGGGCTCCTGCAGAGAGAAAACAGACTGGACTAGAGGCACTTGAGGAGAGTCTGGGGTTGGTGGCTCTGGGGAGAGAACTGCAGTAACAGCCACCAGGATCCCTATGCTGAGTCATTCACCATTCTGCAGAAGTCATCTTTCTTAGGCAGAGCACTCATCTCCAAGTGGCATCAGACTGAGGGGAAGGAATAGCCCTGCCAATAGGAGTTACTTTGTACCACCCTGTGGAACTTAAACTGAGCTGCTGATTACAGCTTGATTAGATTAACAACTGATCAGTTTAACAGCTAAGGCAGAAAATACAAAGATGCAGCCAAAATGGGAATACAAAGAAACAGACCCCAAATGAAAGAACAAGAGACTTGTGCAAAGAACTAAATGAATGAAGGCAAGCAATTTGAGACTTTAGAATGATCATTATAAAGATATGCAACATTAAAAATAAAGACACAGAAAAAAACAGTCAGAAACAAAGAATGCAATATCTGAAATAAATAATACACTGGAAGGAATAACTAGTAGGTCAGATAAAGCAGAGGATTGAATCAGTGACTTGGAAGAAAGGGTAAAAAAAGCAGCTAGGCAGAACAGCAAAAACAAAAATGAACTCAAAAAAATTAAGAGAGCTTAAGAAACATTTTGGACAACATGAGGTGTAACAACATCCACATCATGGGAATACCAGGAGAAGAGAGTGAGCAAGGGATCGAGAACCTACTTGAAGAAATAACGACTGAAAGCTTCCCTAATCTGGTGAAGGAAGCCCAGAATCCCAAACAAGTTGGACACAAAGAGGCCTACACCGAGACACATCATAATTAGAATGGCAAAGCTTAAATATAAAGAGAGAATCCTAAAAGCCACAAGAGAAAAGCAGGTAGTTACCTACAAGGGAGCACCAATTAGACTGTCATCTGATTTCTTAACAGAAACGTTTCAGGCCAGAAGAGAGTGGCATGAAATATTCAAGGGGATGAAACTCCAGGACCTACAGCCAAGGCTACTTTACCCAGCAAGGCTATCATATAAAATGAAAGGACAAATAAGGAGCTTCCCACACGAGAAAAAGCTAAAAGATATTGTTAACACCAAACCTTAACAAGAACAAAAAGAGAAAGAAAGAAAAAAGACAAAGGGAAACAGTCTAACAATAAGATGGCACTATATACATATCTATGAATAATCACTGTAAACATAAGTGGCTTTAATGCTCCAACCAAAAGACATAGGGTAGCTGAAAGGGTAAGAAAACAAGATCCATAAATATGCTGCCTCCAAGAGACCTATCTAAGACTGAAAGACACACACAGGCTAAAACTAAAGAGATGGAAAAAGATATTTCATAGAAATGGAAAACAAACAAATAATTTCAGGGAACCAGAACAGATCAATTTAAGAAACAAGAAGAAAAAAGGAGAAACCCACGAACAATGAGAAAACAAAAAAACAACCCCCAATTGAAGGGAAACGAGGAAGCCTCAGGAAAAATGCTAAATGAAATAGAGGCAACTCAACTATCTGATAGTGAGTTCAAAACAATGATTACCAGGAATTTCAATGAACTCCCAATGAGCTATCAGAAATTAGAGGGAAACTACATCAACCTCAATGCAAACTATATAAACATGAAAAAGGAAACAGAAACTCTCAACAAAGGTCAAGAGGAAATGAAGAATACAATTTCTGAACTGAAGAACACAGTAGAAGGAATGAAAAGCATGATCGATGAAGCAGAAGATTGGATTAGTGAGCTGGAGGACAAAGTAGAAAACAACATCCAGAAAAGAACAAGAAAAGGAAAAGAGGCTCAGGAAGAATGAAGAGAGATTAAGACAAATGCAAGACAATATGAAACGTAATAATATCCATATAATAGGGACACTAGAAGGAGAAGAAGAAGAGCAAGGGATTGAAAACCTAGTTGAACAAGTAATGAAGGAAAACTTCCCTAATTTGATGAGAGAAAAAGTCACACAAATCCAGGAAACACATAGAGTCCCAATCCAGAGGAACCCAAAGAGGCCCACCTCAAGACACATCATAATTAAAATGGCAAAATTTCAAGACAAAGAAAGAATCTTAAAGGCAACAAGGGAAAAACAGGAAGCAACATACAAGAGAGCCCCAATAAGGCTAGCAGCTGACTTCTCAATGGAAGCACTTCAAGCCAGAAGAGAATGGCAAGAAATACTCCAGGTAATGAGAACCAGAGGTCTGCAACCAAGGCTACTATATCCAGCAAGGCTCTCAATCAAGATAGAAAGACAAATAAGAAGCTTCCTGGACAAAGCAGTCTAAAAGAATACACCTCCACCAAACCAGCTCTGCAAGAGATCCTAAAGGGACTGCTTTAAGGAAGGGAAGGAAAAGACAGAGAGAGAGAGAGAGAGAGAGAGAGAGAGAGAGAGGGGAACACACGTACATAAAAGAAAATGAGTAAGTACCTATCAATAATAACCTTAAACATAAATGGATTAAATGCTCTAATCAAAAGACATAGAATAGCTGAATGGATAACAAAAAATGACCCACATATCTGCTGTCTACAAGAGACCCACCTCAGGATAAAAGACCTACACAGGCTGAAAGTGAAGGGCTGGAAACAAATCTTCCAAGCAAATGGACAGGAAAAAAAAGCCAGGGTAGCAATACTCATATCAGACAAAATAGACTTCCAAAAAAGTTCCATAAACAGAGACCCAGAAGGTCACGTCCTAATACTCAAGGGAAGAATCCATCAAGAAGACATAAATATTGTAAATATATATGCACCCAACATAGGAGCACTGAAATACATAAAGAAAATCTTAGAGGACTTCAAGAAAGAAATGGACAGCAACACAATTATAGTGGGAGATTTTAACACCCCACTATCAAAAATGGACAGATCTTCCAAACAAAATATCAACAAAGATATTGTGGCACTGAACAATACCCTTGACGAAATGGACTTTACTGATATATACAGAGCCCTCCATCCAAAAGAAGCTAAATATACATTCTTTTCAAATGTACACGGAACATTCTCAAAGTTAGACGACATGATAGGACACAAAACAAGCCTCAAGAATTTCAAGAAAATTGAAATCATACCAAGCATTTTCTCAGACCACAAGGGACTGAAGCTAGAAACCAACCCCAAGGAAAAAAAACCCAAAACACTCAAAATCATGGAGATTAAATACCATGCTATTAAACAATGAATGGGTCAAGAATGATATTAGGGAAGAAATCAAAAGGTTTCTAGAAACAAATGAAAATGAACTCGCAACAACCCAAAACTTATGGGACACAGCCAAGGCAATCCTGAGAGGGAAGTTCATAGCGATACAGGCCCACCTAAAAAGGTTAGAAACATTCCAAACAAACAACCTAACCCTACGACTACAAGAACTCGAGGAACAACAACAAAGGCAGCCCAGAGCAAGCAGAAGGAAGGAAATATCCAAGATCAGAGCAGAATTAAATGACATAGAGACTAAAAGCACAATTCTAAGGATCAATGAATCCAAGAGCTGGTTCTTTGGAAAGATAAACAAAATCGACAAGCCTCTAAGCAGACTCATTAAAAAAAAGAGAGAGAAGACCCAAATAAACACAATCAGAAATGAAAGAGGAGAGATTACAACAGATACCACAGAAATACAGAGGATTGTAAGAAATTACCATGAAGAACTGTATGCCAAGAAATTTGAAAACCTAGGTGAAATGGACAAATTTGTAGAAAAATATAATCTTCCAAAACTCAATGAAAAAGAAGCAGAAAGCCTGAACAGACCAATAACAACAAAAGAAACTGAAGCAGTAATCAAAAAACTCCCAACACACAAAAGCCCTGGACCAGATGGTTTCACAGGAGAATTCTACAAAGCATTTAAGGAAGACCTAACCCCTATCCTTCACAGACTATTCCAAAAAATCCAAAAAGATGGGAGTCTCCCAAACTCTTTTTATGAGGCAAACGTCATCCTAATTCCAAAACCAGATAAAGACACAACAAAGAAAGAAAACTTCAGGCCAATATCACTGATGAACATGGACGCTAAAATCCTCAACAAAATACTGGCAAACCACATTCAACAATACATTAAAAAGATCATACACCATGACCAAGTGGGATTCATTCCAGGGATGCAAGGATGGTTCAATATTTGCAAGTCAATAAATGTAATACATCACATAAACAAAAGCAAAGATAAAAACCACATGATTATATCAATTGATGCAGAAAAAGCATTTGATAAGGTACAGCACCCATTCATGATAAAAACACTCAGCAAAGTGGGAATAGAGGGAGCATTCTTCAACATAATAAAGGCCATATATGAGAGACCTACAGCCAACATCATACTCAATGGGCAAAAATTAAAATCTTTTCCACTAAGATCAGGAACAAGACAAGGCTGTCCACTTTCACCACTTCTATTCAATGTAGTACTGGAAGTTTTAGCCACAGCAATCAGACAAGAAAAAGAAATAAAAGGCATCCAAATGGGAAAGGAGGAAACAAAACTGTCACTGTTTGCAGATGACATGATAGTATACATAGAAAATCCTATAGACTCTACCAAAAAACTGCTTGACCTAATAAATAAATTTGGCAAAACAGCGGGATACAAAGTCAATATCCAGAAATCAAAGGCATTTCTGTACACCAACAATGAAACAGCAGAAGCAGAAATCAAGAAAAAAAATCCCATTTGAAATAGCATAAAGAAAAATAAAATATCTAGGAATAAACCTAACCAAAGAGGTAAAAGACCTGTATTCAGAAAACTATATAACACTGAGGAAAGAAATCAAGGAAGACACAAACAAATGGAAATACATACCATGTTCATGGATTGGAAGAATTAATATCATCAAAATGTCCATACTACCCAAAGCAATATCACACATTCAATGCAATTCCCATTAAAGTACCAATGGCATATTTCACAGAGATAGAACAAACACTTCAAAAATTTATATAGAATTATAAACGACCCCGAATAGCTGCTGCAATTTTGAGGAAGAAGAGTAAAGTAGGAGGTATCACAATACCCGACACTAAACTATACTACAAGGCCACTGTAATCAAAACAGCCTGGTACTGGCATAAAAACAGGCACATGGACCAATGGAACAGAACAGAGAGCCCAGAAATAAACCCAAGTCTCTATGGCCAATTAATATTTGACAAAGGAGGCAGCAACATTAAATGGAGTAAAAATAGCCTCTTCAACAAATGGTGTTGGGAGAACTGGACAGCCACGTGCAAAAAAATGAAACTTGAGCACCAACTTACACCATATACAAAAATAAATTCAAGGTGGATAAAAGACTTAAATATAAAACGTGACACCATTAAAGTCCTACAGGAGAATGTAGGTAGGAAAATCTCAGATATTTCACACAGAAATTTTTTTACTGACTTGTCCCCTAGAGCAAGGGACATAAAGGAAAGAATAAACAAATGGGACCTCATCAAAATTAAAAGCTTCTGCACAGCTAAAGAAAACAGTATCAAAATAAAAAGAGAACCAACTGTATGGGAAAACATATTTGCCAATGATACCTCAGACAAGGGTTTAATCTCCAAAATATATAAAGAACTTACAAGACTGCACTCTAAGAAGACAAGGAATCCAATTAAAAAGTGGGCAAAGGACTTGAACAGACACTTCTCCAAGGAGGACATACAGAAAATCCAAAGACACATGAAACGATGTTTGATATCGCTAGCTATCAGAGAGATGCAAATTAAAACCACAATGAGATACTACTTCACACCAGACAGAATGGCCATCATAAACAAAGCAACAAACAACAAGTGTTGTAGAGGTTGTGGAGAAAAGGGATCCCTAGTGCACTGCTGGTGGGACTGCAGACTGGTACAACCACTATGGAAAGCAGTATGGAACTTCCTCAAAAAACTAAAAATGGATCTGCCTTTTGACCCTGCGATTCCACTGCTGGAACTCTATCCTAAGAATACTAAAACACCAATTCAAAAGAACCTGTGCATCCCAATGTTCATAGCATCACAATTTACAATAGCTAGATGCTGGAAGCAACCAAGATGCCCATCAGTAAATGAATGGATCAAAAAACTATGGTACATTTACATAATGGAATTCTATGCAGCAGAAAGAAAGAAGGAGCTCCTACCCTTTGCAACAGCTTGGATGGAGCTGGAAAACATTATGCTAAGCGAAACAAGCCAGGCAGTGAAAGACAAATACCATATGATCTCACCTTTAACAGGATCCTAAACAACAAAACAAAGAAACAAGCAAAATATAACCAAAGATACTGAAATAGAGCTCAGGCTGACAGTGCCCACAGAAGAGAGTAGAGGAAATTTCAGGGGACTGTGGGAAGGGTTCATGGGAACAAACTTAAAAGACACATGGTCATAAACTAAGGGGAGGGTGGTAATGGGAGGGAAGTGGGGACGGTTGGGAGTGGGGGCTGGATTGGAAGTAAAAAGGAGAAAACTGTAATTGAACAATGATTAAAATAACATTTAAAAAAAATAGTGAGAAATGGAGAAAAAAAAGTTAAATCATCATTAGACAAATTCTTTTTGTCCTACAGATAAAATGTTACAAATCAGAGTTCTCATCCTATTAATACTATAAAAATACCAAAATTAATCATAGAAGTAAATGCAAGCAAAATACAAAATACAATTGGTAACTAGAAATACATTCATAATGGATGTATAGAATCATAAAACAAATATTTGGAATAAAATGTAGATTGCAAACAAAAAAAATCATTATGAAGCTTTGATAGATACATCAGTAATATGTTCTATTATTATATGTGAAGAAGCTTAATATCAAACATGCAACTTGAAATATATGTATAACATAAAATACAGAGCATTAAGGGTAAAAATGACTGCCTTCAGATTTTCACTATCATCTTTCTTTGCACAAAGCATTATGTTTTTCAAAGCACTTAGACATTTGTTACTTCACTTGACCCTCACAAAGAATTGTGTGAAATGTGAGAAAAATGTGCCCTTTTAAAGATTAAGATTCTGAGACACAGAAGTCAAGTGATTAGTCTACAATCATATTATATACTGACTTCTAGTTATATTAAATGTTTTCATTTCTACATTGTTACTTTGTTAAAATCATTATGGTACCTAAAATTTATTATGTCAAATCAGCAAGTATCTATTAAGCAATTCTATGTGCAAGTCTTCAATTCATACATAATTATTGTTATAACTAATTTATAACATCAACAGGGGTAATATTAGAAATATTTAACAACTGACACAGAAGGTAACAACCAAAGAAAATGAACACTGAACAAATTAAGATATACCACCTAAGTTTTATCAAAGGATATCAGCTGCATATCAGTCCTGACGTGGCTATGACCCAGAGTTTGATTTGATCTCAAATTATAAATCATTTGTAGAAAAGTTTATTTGGCCTGAAATGTGTAAATCAGTAAACCCTCTCAATCCAAACTCTGATCTTTCTTAATCTCAGAGAAATTTTCTCTATTAATTATACCTCTCCTGTTTTTATTTCTCCATCTGTACATCCTATTCTTTACATTTTCGCTCTAATCCATCCTCCAACACTCATCATTTTTATGAAAGATTTTCATGTTTTGTTTTTGTTCTATGTGCTTTGATATATTTCTTCTATTTGTTCTTTCAGTTCAGATTTATGTTTTAAGAGTGACAATGTTCTCCTTCAATTTTTCCAATGAGCTGTTCAGCTGAGGTGTTTTTAACACCTAAAATTTTTTGTTCTGTATTTGAACTTCCTTAAATGCTTTTTTTTTTCAAATTCAGGTTTCATTCATTTTTGCCAATAACACAAGTTGTCTGGAGTATCTACTCTGATTTTCCTACCTTACCTTCCTCTGTCTCTCACTACTAGGTCCCCTTCAATGGATTGTAATTTTTTCACTGATAATTCACTGGAAGTCACATATGGTTGTTGGAGAATCCTAAATGGTAGAAATATTACATTTAGTGAAAAGCCAAGGTAGACAGTCTGTCAGTACCCTGCCAAGTCATGAGGAGAAAAATCTCTGTTGTCCTTTCTTTCTACTTCTTTTCGACCTCAGAGACAGAGAAAACTCAGCCATCATATTCAACTACCTTGGCTTTTTAGCTAGTTGAGGAGACTTGGATACTTAAACTAGTAAGTATTGATCTCCCACAGTGGTTCACAGACCTCTGAGGCCCAAGTTTCTTCCCAATGTGTCTTGTTTTCTGATTCTTATCTCCAGACTCTACTTGCTCTGGACTGGAGTATAGTTCTCTAGTTGCTTGCCCAACTGAAGACAGAAAAGTTTCAAAACAGTGTTTTTCTGCCCAAGGTGTCATGATAGTTGTTCACAGATCTCAGCAGTGATTTCATTAAAAAAGGCAGACGTAATACAAAGTGAAGGGGAAGACAGCCATACATAGGTCACCTGGTTTTCAAAATCCTTAACTGTTTTAAATGTTGAGGGAGAGAGTTATGTGAGTCTGGAGTGTGTTTGGGACTTCATTATAATTACTCCAAAGAATCAATACTTTTCTCAGAAAACATATTCCTAAATATATAAAAATGACAATATGGTCTTTATGCTCTTAGATACAGATCCCAAAATATACTACAGCTATTAATCACTTGTAGTAAGCTTTAATGCAATCCAAGTTTTAATTATTCCAGTACATAATTATCTTTTGTTTGGAAACAACTTCAAATCAATTTGCTGTAGTTTCAGTTAGTAGAAAGACAAATTATGACCTTGGCCAATCAGGTAAGTTTCCCAATGTCTAACTAGCAAGTCTTATAAATATGAAAAAGCATGTCAGACATTATATAGGAATTAAACATGCACCCTACATGGTGGTTTACATGACATTACCCTCCATGTTGTTCACAGCCTAGTTACCTCTTTTGCTTTCTAGAAGACCTAAGGATATAACAACATCACCTAACATTAAAGTGTTTCTTTGGACTAGACTTCTAAACAAATTAGATAATAAATTAAAATAAGCTAAAACTCTATTTTTTAGTTATGTGAAATTTTATAAACTTTATTTCTTAAGAATTAGAAAGATCATACAGAATGTTTCAAATTTCAGCTGCAATTTATTAAGTGCAAAAAATGCTGTAGGTTGTCTGTCCTACTATCCAAATAGGAATCATATAGGATATGAAATTTGGCTTTCATCCTTGAATCACTAGGTAATGTAATTCTGTGTACTCTATTCAACACAATATCCTGAATTGATTGTAGTAGATGGGTGATATCTAATATATTTTGTTTCTGAATCATGGTAAATATAAATTTTTATTGGAACCTCTGCCACGATAGAATTTCATTAAGTATCTAAAAGGAGAAATCATCAGCATATGTAAAAATGCTCAGGACTCAGAAAAGTACAGAAAAAGCCTATAATAGGTAATAACAATGATAACAATACTAAATTTGAGCCAGTGAAAAGAAAATGAGGCAATGGTAGCCTAGTAAGCAAGGATCAAAATAATCTTCCTGTGACAACTACAAAAGAGCCTGATCAACACTGAATCCCTCCAGTGTGCCAGGTATTGTGCTAGGTACTAAGGCTTTAAAGAGTAATAAAACATGGTACCTGTCCATAAGGAACTGAAGTTCAGTGTAGAGTAATTCTAAATGTTACCTCTCCTGAGTGATGAATGTCAAAGAATTTGAGTTAAACTGCATCTAAAACACCAAAGTGAATCAAATTCACTTTACATTGGATGTACCCATTTAATAAACACATCACTACACAAATAATAGAAGCAGAGATGTGCACAAAAGAAAATTATAGAGAAACAATCACCATTTATTTTTGGCTTTTATACACTTTGGCAACTCACTTTATAACAAACGTTGAGCTATAATGTCGAATATCTGAATCAGAAGAGTCCGGACTGCTGCTGATTTATTTCCATAGTGTTTTTTCAGCTCAAATCACCCCCTGAACATAGTATTGCCTTGTTCTCAACCCTTTACTAGAATAAGAAAAATTATTGAGAGCATCTGTTTTCAAAGGTATTTCTCTAAGGGTCAGATATATTAAGAAAAGTGTAAAATGCAAATAATATAGCTGTTAAAAAGACTCGGTACCATAAGATTTCAAAAGAACAAGAACAAAAGAGTTCCAATGACAATGAACTTGAAGGAGAAAGGTATCATGCATAAACTGAACACTGATCACCTTTCTAACTTCACAATATCTTTCTTAGTGATGTATCCATTTGCAACATACAAAATGATTATTGCACCATATTTCCTAATGCACTAAAATAAGGACCTGAAAAAAAACAAAGATATTATCATAAAGAAAAGTGAAGTCACAAAAGTGATGGTATAGCAATTTCATCTTTTCTTATTCTTTTATTCCATTCAAATGATCCAACTCATATGTATGCATACATATATATATCAACAATGTATATTATCTCTTTAACTTTTGAAGTCTCTAATACCTTGTATAAAGGGATGAGTATATATGTATATATGGCATATATATCAGTTTGTACTTGGTTCGATGTCATTAAAATTATCTGAAATAAAAATTCACTTAAAAAGTCTATAATTCTCTTTCCATTAACTCATGCTGGCTATCCAAAATATAATCCAAACAAATATAAACTGACTTTACCTCCACTGATGATTTCAGCTTATTACTCTGATAGAAATGCATTTATCCTATCAAATGAAAATAAACTTTTCTTTCAGTATAGTGACAAATTAAGGAAAAGTTACATAAGAGAAATAGACTCTATTCTACCTTAAGTCTGGTGTAACCTGGTTTAAAACTCCATCCATCAAATCCTCAGAAAAGCTAACAGGTGTTTTCTTATATTTGACAACTGGACAACAGACAGCAATTTATAAATTCCCCCAGAAACAGTGATTTCGTAATTGAGTGGCACACAGTAGGTCTTAATAAATAATAGCTATTCTCAGATTTACCACATACATTTTTATACTAAATTGCATTTCTTTGTAATGCACCTAAACTTATTGCCTAATTCTAAATTAGTACTAGTGATTATGATGTGTGTGTGTGTGTGTGTGTGTGCGCGCGTGTGTGAAAACCATAGCAGTCTTTGCATCCCAAACTCTAGGTGGCCCCTATTTAAGCCAGATGTTGGTTTCTGAAAGAAATGTAAGGGTACAAACAAGTAAATGTAAGGGCTTTCCACAGTCTGAAGGACGTGCCACACTTTTTAATATATTGTGCTTCTGTTCTGCTTCACCCTTTTTTCCTGTATAATCCCTAGTTCTTAGTTACTCAATCTACTTAGATTTAGTTATTTTTGACCCCTGCCTTCCCAGCCCTCCCAGTATCTAATGATTCCTTTGACCTGTTCCTATTCATAATTTCCTGGCACTGCTTTAACAAATGTTACCAATCCCTGCTGCTGTTCACTGAATTAAATCAGGCAGCAGTTACCCAGTCCACCCACTGAAAAACCTGTAGACAAATTCTCTCTCAGTGTTTGTAATTTTAGAGTGAAGAGTTAAATTTTAAAAAGACTCTACCATAGCAACCATTCCTCCCACTTACACCTTTCACCTTGCCCTTCTCCAAATCCACTATAACTTTCTTAAAATAAAATTACCAGTACTAATATGGGTCACCACTGAGTAAAAATGATCCCAAAGTAGAACCATGATGGGATGGTGATTAAGAATGTTAGGTTCTCTAGAGTTAGACCTGAGTTTGAATTCCCAGCTGTTATATACTAGCTGTGTGATTTTGAACAAATTACTTAACCTCTCTGAGCCTTAGTGTCTCTTTTAAAATGGCACAGTTAAAACACCTTCTCATAGGATTATGGAATTCACTGAGAAACTGTAGATATAACCAGTATATGGTACAGAGTAAATGCTCAATAAATTTTGGCTACTCTTGCTATTATTATTATTGTTTAGTAGAGCAGAAGGTATTTTATTTTATTTTCACTATGCTTCCTACCAATAATTTTGCTAGTCCACATTAATTCCTCAATGTCTGGGTATAAGGTAAGTCTAAACTCAGCTCCCCTTCTAAATATCCTTTAGAACATTTTTTCTTTTATTTGCACAGATTGAAACAAACACTCATACCACCTTTTGTGCCCAATGACTGATCTAAATTTTCTTGCCAATTCTATCAGCTAGACATTTAGAAAGTCGGAATAAGTTACCCTTACCTAATATACAGGGTCAGGTGAAAGTAGGTGACAGTTGTTTGTATTGAAAATAATACAATAATTAATAAATAATAATACAAGAATAAACTCTGTGTTTCGCATACTCACAACTGTAAACCTACTTTTACTCCACCCTGTATTGGACAGTTTACTATATATTCTGTCCATGAGGTGACTTATAAAATGTTTAAATTAGTACCAAGAACATACAGAGCTGTGGGTGAGTGTAGGAAGCAGGGAGAATCCAGAGATAGTATACCTTTCTCCAGATTGCTGTTTCCATTTGTGAATAGGTAAAGTGTTTGCTGGTTTTGAGCCTCTCACTACCATTCATACCAGCAAAGGAATATGAGTCAATTAAAAAAAAAAGTGAATTTTTATTTTCAATTTTAAATGAAAACTCTGAAGTTATATTTCAATAAAGACCTATCAAGTAGGTACACACAATTTGTGTGCAGTTGTTCATTTCTATATATGACAGTGAAATATTTGTAAAGTCTTTTCTAATGCAGGTTCTTTCCACTATTCATCAATAGTCAATTTCCTTTGTCTGCCTTATCAACCCTCTTACATAAATCGATGGATTTATGGGGATGCCCAGATGGGTATAATGTTATACTGATCAAAAATCAAATGCACTAGTTAAAAATTACCAATTTTATAAGATCTGTATGGAGATAGCTCCTGATTTTTTGCTTAGTCACAAATATCAAGCTTACCTTTTTAATTTGTAGAAACACATCTATTTATCTAACTATATTACTTTATTGAGTTAGAAAATGACTGTGAGTTAATATTATTAATCTCTCTTCCCCAGTTAATCAACTTTATGTACAGTGGAATACAAAGAATCATGTTTATAAATTCTATTACCAATTTATCTTCATGAGTGAAGGTGAGTTGGTAAGTTTACTTATATAAACTAGTAAGTTTATTATAATACCAACTATAAAAGATTATAAGCACGTAATATTATCATCTGTACTTAATATTGTACATCTGTACTTATACTACTATGACATTTGAAAGGAAGTATCATTAAAAAGTTTTATCAAGGATTAAAAATAAAAAGCAAAGTAAATATTTTACACATACTCTTTCCTGATACCCTAAATATCACTTCCATTAACATTATCTAAAACCCAAATTTCCAATTGTTGAAAAGAAATATACTTATACTATTAAAGCTAAAAGGGACCCTGAAGATGAAGCTAAGTAAGAGATTCAAACAGATTATATGATATGCCCCAGATCATACAACTAGACCTAGGATATGGCAGCACTAGACCTAGGATAATCTTTCGTTACTCCACATCTGAGACTTTTAATAATATGCAGTAAAGTAAAAGAGTTAAATATGATATATGAGGAATTTATTGAAAGGTTAGATATTGTTCCTTGAAGTTAAAACCTTTAAAGTTAATGACTTCTACTAACTTGATTTTATATTCCTAGGAAAGTCAGTTTAAAATACAAAATTTGAAAAACTAAATAGAATTATTAAAACAACAGAAGAAGTGTATGCATTCCCTAAAATCAAAACCATGGAAAAGGATATTTTTTAAAGTCTAAAGGAAGCCAGAGATTTAGTAGGTGTTTGTATATATGGTAGTAATGGTTTTTGTTTTGCTTTGTATTGTTTTTTTAAATAGTTAGTGCATTAGCCAATAAGTAAATGTCTCTAGAAATTTACTAATGACAGTAAAATAGGTACCAAGAATTTGAAAACTAAAAATCCAAGTTGTTTTAGTATCATGTGAATTACAAATAAAAAACATCTAAAAAGAAGTCAAAAGTATTTAAAAAGATTAAATCAGTACACCCAATTCTCTAAACTGTGTGTTTATTTTTCCTGAAGTGCATATTCATGAGCTGACTGACAGTGGAGACAGGCTGGCTGCTTTGTTTGACTATAGCTCTGTTTACCTCATACTGTCAGAAATGCATTTTGACACTCACAGCATTAATATTGCTATTTTTATTGATATAATTAGCACTGCTATAAATAATTTCTCAGCCTGCCATATCTAAGTATATCATTACAATCAGCAAAATTAGGGCTTCTTTTTCTTATATGATGCCTTGGAAATAGACCACTGGCCCAAAGAAACAGTGACCTCATGATGTGGAAATTACTGGGGGGGGGGGGAGTGTTGCCCTGTCAATAGAGACTACTGTTTTGTGTATGACTTCACTGAACAAACTAGTTTATATTTGTTTGAAACTAAAGTTTCTCACCAATCTGCTGTTTCAATTTCACATCACACCATATTGTACCTAAAACAGGCAATCTGGATTCCTGTTGCTACTTCCCACCACCACCAAACAGCTCAGTAATAGGTTTGAAATACAAAGCCTTTAACATATAAAGCAAAAGATTAAGGCACCCGAAATTCAGAATGGGTGGGTGAAAATAAGTGTGCTTGAAGTCACTTGTGTAACTGTTACTGAGTGGCCCACTTGGGAATTTTTTATCATTACGTGAAAGCAAAATCAAAACATATTTTATTTGGCCTCTAGATCATATTAGCTGTGACAAATAACCTCATCCAAACCTTGAATAGTTTGTTCATAAAACAAAGTCGGGTGACTGACCCAGTGCATATTTAACACAGAGTATGAAGGCCAAAACAAAATGACAATACAATTCAAAACAAGTTTGTAGAAATTTTATACTAGTATATTAAACCTTTCTTTGTCTCTATCACTTGACAGATGGTTAGCCCTCACACAGCCTAGTATCTCTGGCAAAGAAATGACTGTGTCTAGCCAATAACACCCCAAATTTTGACTAAAAAATGCACTGTACACATACTTACACTTACTTAAAATATGAATATTAATAGAATTAGTCATGCTTATTTTAATGCTATAAATATTTGACAGATGTCAAGATTTTATCTTTTGCCCTATGAATACCACTTTGTGAAACTCTCAACTGTCTTATATGGATGGATCCAGGGTTTTAAGAACACTTCAATTGAGATTTCATTCATTTTATGGGCTGCTTGGTAATCATACTTTTAAAAAAAACCTTCAAAAATATCTCTGAATCCAAAATTATTATGAAATTCACAAAGATTTAGCCCTGGCCAGTGTGGCTCAGTTGGTTGGAGCACTGTTCCATAAACTGAAAGGTTGTATGTAGTTCAACCCCAGGTCAGGGCTCATACGTTAAGTTGCAGGTTCAATGCCTGGTTGGGGCGCATATGGGAGACAACCATTGGATGTTTCTCTCACATCCATGTTTCTCTCTCTTTCTATAGCCCTCCCCCTCCACCTCTCCCCCGCCCCACACAAAAGCAATGAAAAAATATCCTCAGTGAAGATTTTTTAAAAATTTCCAACGATTTAATCAGCTTGTGTTTCATGTTGCTCAGAGCAAACTTTTGGTAACTAACAGAGTTAAACAAAATCACCTAGGAATTTTGAATGCCTTCCATGTCAAGGACCACAAGGCAGGCCTGGAATTATTTATCCAAAACTGCTCATACATAAATATATACTCTCATGCACATAAACACATAGGTCAACCATACTCACTAGAATTAGAAAAAGGTTTTGGTTTTAACATTCTATCAACAATTCTTCCTCTTTGCTTTTTAAAAAAAAATTTCAGCTAGCCCTGACTGGTGTGGCTCTACTGTAGATTAGGTGTCCTCCAGCAAATCGAAAGATCACCAGTTTGACTCCCAAGCAGGGAACATGCCTAGGTTGTAGGTTCAGTCCCAGGTTGGGGCACAACCTGATCAATGTTTCTCTCTCACATCAATGTTTCCCTCTCTTTCCCTCTCTAATAAATAAATAATTATTTTAAATAAAAGATTTCAGCTAAAACATCATATACAATTAGTTAAGTCTCTGCTTTCCCTCCTAAATATTCCTATTTATGGTTTTCAGATGTCAGCAGGTCATTAATATGTACCATCCTTCGAAGAGGTGATTATGCCACAAATTAGCATAAACAGAGATCTAATGTCGATATAGAAATACAAGCTCTTCACAGCAGGGGATGGAAGGACCTAAAGTGGAGGGACTGTGTAAAAACAGAGTTATCCTATTTAAGAAAACAACTCATATTCGTCTAACAATATGACTCGCCATGACAGAGAAAAATGGTGAAAATCAGAACTTGTTATTTGAGAACTATGAACTAGGTTTTGGAAAGGTGAGGCACCCACTATTTGAAGCAACAAACTCAGTGTTAAATCACACACACTTTTAACCAGGTACCAAGTTTCCTGTTAAAAACCTAGGATTTTTACACCTACAGACTAAAAGATTATACTTAAAGTAATGCTAAAATCTTTCCTAATGTTCCTCTTGCATTACAAATGGTCTATTAAATCAGAGAAGTGCCAATCAAATGCTTTTGTAATTTGAAAGGTTTAAATAACAAAGCATTTTTTGCAGTCCTCTTTTTTTCTCTTTAATGTTACCTATAAATTAATTACAACAAATTTCTAACTTCTCTTGACAAAACCACAACTGAAAAAGATTTAGGCATTTGATTTTCAGACCTATTCCTAAATCAAATTCATTCTAACTAAAGCTTCCAGATATTCTAGCTTATGTTCCACCACAATTTGCCAACAAAGTTCTATAGGAATTTTTTTAAAGGTTTTATTTATTTATTTTTAGAGAGAGGTGAGGGAGACAGAGAAGGAGAAACATCATGGATTGCCTCTAGCCAACCCCCAAATGGGGACCTGGGCCACAACTCAGGCATGTGCCCTGACCTGAATGGAACTAGCTATCTTTGCTTTGCGTAAGGCCCGCATTCAATCCACTGAGCCACACTAGCCAGGGCTCTATAGGAATTTTACAGTAAATTTCAGGACACAGTTTTTAAAAATATAAGGTAACATTTTATTTATTTCAAAAGCAAGCTTGAAATTATTTTTTAAAAAACCCTATTCTGTTAAGAAAAAAAAAAAGACCTACTCTAATGTATGAAGAACATTTCAAAAGATGACAACAAGGGGTAAAAATAATAAAGTAAGCTTTTCCTTTTTTATCATTGACAATTGGTAAGCAACTCCCTACCCCTCACACTCTGTAAGCTCTTTATCCAAAAATCTCTCCTCCTAACAATCTGAAGCACTCCAAGTGTATGTGACATTAGATTGTAAATTCAATACAGGTAACTTTATCTCTGGTTCACTGTTACCTCCCAAGTGTGTAGAACAGTGTCTAGAATAAGTTGTTGAATTTAAACAACCATTTCAGAAAAACATGATTATTTCAGAGAATCAAGCAGAACCCACCAAGCTCCACCCTTTGTACTCCAAATGTGTTAAAGAAGTCTCTCCTTAGCACTCATTCTAAAATACTTGGACTGATCTGTAATCCATTCATAAATGTTAGATCCTTTAAAGGAACTTAGTTGTAGCTTTTATTGTTCTTCTAAAATGATCTAATTATTCAATCTAGCCTTCTTTTTCTACAAAGTCCAATTTGGTTAGAGAGTCTTCTGAAGACTTTCACTACTGAGATAAACACAATTCACTTAACATGGCTTTTTTTCTTGGATTTTATTCCTATACCAAGCAGTCAAGTTTGTATTTGACAGCAAGAGTAGTTATATATTTGTGGGTCTCAACTAACTATATAGGAAACTGGCATCACATTAACTAGTAGTTCTAACCATACACACACATCCCAAATCATAACCTTCACATGAAAGTTCTTTTCTCTATTATTCCTTTTCAACTCATATTCTTTCAGTGGTCAGTCACTTTACACATGAATTATAGCTGTATTTTCCTGGTGTAGTAGTAACCTCAAAATACTTGCATCTAAACTGGACTAGACAAGTAAGCATAAAGACTTCTTCCTGAAAATGAATAAAATTTGACCATTTTATTCTTAAACTTCTTTCTTTAATCTGTTAAAATCAGGACCTCACCATGAAAGGGTGTATTGCTTTGGAGGCTGGTAGCCAGCTAACTTGTCACCTAATTTTCATATCCAAAAGCTCTGTATTTCACTGGTCTGTGAGATCTAAAATAACAAAACCAAAAATGTCCAACTGCTGGACTCACTGAGCTGTTAACAAATTTCTAGAAAACTTTTCTTCTTCTCACCTATTTACCATTTATTCTTAAGCCTAAAGCCCTCCAAAATTGAGCTCAATGGAACTCACAACCTCAATTTTAGGAATTAAATCTTGAGCACTGAACAGAGTAACATCAACAATTCCTTTAAGAGAACTGCAAAAGTTTTCTTGAGAGACTACTCCAGAGAGGGCACAATGATACCGTGCACTGTATGTACGTGGACAACTTTGATACATTCTGAATAAAAATAACAAAGAGCAAACAAAGGGATGAAAAATCAATGTAAACTGGGTTTTTTTGTGGGGAGGGAATGTTCTTTTCCTAGAAACCCATAAAAACCTAGTTGTAAAGCATAAATGCATAAAGTAGCCAAATCTGAACTGATCAAATTTACACGTGTGGGGTGGAACGGTGTATTTTAACTAACCCCAGGGGATATCAAAGGGTTCTTAGGATTAGAAGCAACAGGTAGGAGAGTAAATCGTCTATGAATTTGTTAGTAGCATTTAAATGTAGTGATTACAGCTACAGAATTTATTTACTGTAAATGGTTATTATAATTTAGGTTTCATAATTTTCAAAAATCAACAAGTTACTATAACTTTAAAGTTGACTTGAAAACACTGGGGCAATGAGTGGCCCATGATTTTATTAGCTAATTTTATTAGCTGAAATTTACACATGACTACACAGTGAGAAAACTCTCACCTTTACCAACATTTTGGTATATTTAATGGTAATGATTTTCACACGTCTAGAAAGTTAACATGTTCGATTTAGCTTAGGCCAATTCTGATTCTGGGGACAGTATTTAACCCACAGGCTCCCAAATTACTTCCGGTTTCATTTGGATTTCTAAGTGGAGAACTGTAATCCTGCTACTGACCCCATTCAACTGCGCTCGTTGAGAGCAACGGATAACGGCGCTAGGTAGTGTAGCTGTGCGCCATATTGTGTTTTTAGCTTATGTTTATAGTTTATGTGTGTGCCTAGCATATGTTGTGCAAGTGTGTTTATCAATAGAACTTTTAGAAAATTTCTGCCTCCTGCCTCTTCAGCATCCTTGAAATGGATAACAGCTTCGGAGAGGTGGAGGGTGTGGGTGGGTGATGGGATAGGACCAGAAAGCCACACAGAAAGTAATGCGTTAAACCATGTAACAGAGAGTGTATTCCTTTTAAACTATCATAACGCTTCCAACCGTTTTTACCTTTGAAAACAGAGTCAACATTTTTTTAATATTTCCAAAGGAGCCCAAAGGAGTAGACAAAAGAAGGAAGGGTGTTTTTTTCCTTTTTCAAGCCCCCTCCTCTTTAATCGTAGCAGCGAAACGCGGGGGCTGGTACCTCGGAGGTATGAAGGGGCGTCCAGAGGCTCTGGGGCCAGGACATTTCCCGACCCCCCGCCAAGTTCTCTGAAGACGCTCCAGAGACCAAGTGAGCCAAGGCAGCAAAGGAGGGTCAGGAGGGAAGGGGGCGGAAGACAAGCGGACGCCTCTAGCAGCTCCAGAGCTCAGGCTAGTCCCCCTCAGCTCCTCTTCTTGGAAGCGGCAGCTCCAGGCGCAGGGAGTAGAAAGAAGTAGGTTGCCAGCTGCGGGACACGTTGCCAGCTGCGGGATGCCCCGCCCGCCTCTGGGACCCGAGACCCTCCCGCTCTACCTTCCGCCCCGCGGGGTCGGGTGAGGACGTCGCAGCAGCCGGACGCGAGGAGGGGCGCCTGGGGAGAGGAGGCGCGAGCGGGGCGGAGCGCAGGGGCGCGCGCTCTCTGCCGGCCGACGGCCCGCGGGCTCACCACTCCAGCTCGCTCCTCCAACCAACCTCAGCCCGCTCCCCTCCTTTTCCGTCCCGCCGCCCCCGACTCCCAGAGCCTCTCGGATGCCTCAACCCCCTCGGCACGCACACACCCCTCCCTCCCGCCCTACAACAAATTAGACTTTTTGGCGTTACCTCCTCGCGCTCTTTAATCTTCTTTCCTCAACTCCTAAACTTCCCCGCCCTTACTTCTTCGGCAGAAGATCCACATTGGGCGCCTCACGCTGCGAACCCTCTATCTTTCCCCACTATTGGATTATTCTTATGCCACTCTTAGCTTCAGTGAGCCTATAAGAATGGGACGCTCCTCGTGAGGTTGCCGCCTATAAACAAAATGCAGTCTGTTTCCTCCCCTCCCCTGACCCCGCCCCCATGTACCTCTTCCCTCATCTGTACCGCTGTCGATTGGGCTACAACAAGCCCAATCCGCTATTTCAACCACCGATTGGGGCGTGGAAACTTCGCTCAGGTGGATTGTTAACAGGCAATTGGTCGACATCCTCCCCACTCCGCCCCCCGCTATCGCACCTTCACCCAGTGTGGAAAGGTCTGTCGTATCTTGTTGTTCTGTGATCCGAGAGGTAGGACGCTATTGGTTGAAAGAGCCCATCAGACCGGACTGGAGTGAGTTGTGATTGGCCAACACAGAAACGAATAAGTTTGGTTGTCTACTCCTTCGCTCCTCCTCCCCCTTTTTCTTCCACGCCCCCGCCCCCGCCTGACTGCTTTTACTTTCTACGCATTTCTATTTCCTCCTTTATTTATTTATTTGTGATAAACTTAAATGACCCGGCGACGGAGGCGGGACTCGACCAGAGGCCGAGGATGACGAAGGGCGACCTGGGGCCAATTGCCGAAGGGGCAGCAGAGTGAGGGGCAGCGGCGGTGACCAGTGAGAGGCAGGTGTCTGGAGCTTGCTAGGCCTAGGGAGCTGGGATGCCCCAGCGGAGGCGGCAGTTACCCGCTGTCTGGCGCGGCGTTCTCGAGGGGGGGGCGGCGGCGAGGAGCCTCGGGAGGCTAGACGGTGGTGTCGCTGTCGCCGAGGGCTGAGGCAACAGGATAGAAGCTGGATTCAGGACTGAGGGAAAAAAAGCAGAGAGAGAGAGAGTCTGGCGAGGTAGCGGCGCGCGAGGCCATACTGGGTCAGGCTTGATTCCTGCGGAGTGGGGCGCAGGTTGCCAAGCCAGGAGGTCACCAGAGGCCGCGGAGGCAGTGCCAGAGCGCAAAGGGAAAATTTGTTCCTTCAGGAGGTATAGGAAAATGCCCTGTAAAACATTTCCGAGTAAACCGCCCTTAATATAAATGATGATATTATCCTAACAGGAAAAACAGATTGTGTTTCTTATTACTAAACGCCTGAAGTACCAACGACCCAACCGGAGCCCACAGAATTCAATATCCTAAGGGCTAAGGAACAAATAAAGCAACACGGAAAATTAAATGCGGTTCAGATGCTCCCATAAAACCTTCATCCTCATCCGTCTGTCACTCAGCATAGCACTCCCCAGAGCCAAATTCTTAAGTGTTGGTCCAGTCCTCACGTAAGGAGGGTTGGTGGGGGCGGGAGGGTGCCGAAGGAGGCTCAAGGCCAGTGGGAAGCTCAGAAGATTCCTAAAAAGGGTCAAGATTGGGGCGGGGGAGGGGGGGGTGGGGGGGGTATCCCCTTTCACCATAGAAAGAAAAAAAATATGCCAAAATAAGAAGTTGGACTTTCTAGGGAACTCGGATAGCAATAACATCACAAAATAAGGGGCTTTATCAAAAAAAAAAAAAAAAATAGCACGCATGCAGCGCTGACCGGTGTGGTCAGTGTGTTGAGCGTTGTCCCGCACACGCACACGTATGGGTGGCCACCTCGATTCTGGTAATAGCACATGTTTGGGTTATGAGCCATCTGGTTGGGGACTTGGGAGAGGCAAAACATGGATGTTTCTCTTTCACATCAGTGTTTCCCTCTCTCCCTCTCTCCCCCTCGTTCTAAAAATAAATAAATTTTAAAAAATTTTAATAGCATGCTTGTAAAGAAAATACTGTACTTGCAATTTGAGAACAATATTTTTATAGGACATGCATTTGATGTACAATTTCCAATACACTTAGGTTAAGTCCTCTGTATTTTATCCTAGGCTTCCTTGGGTGTAGCATGCTTTAAAGAAAAAATTATTGGTGGCACTTGTTAAAAATGGTTAGGGAAACTTATTCAGGACTATTGATAGAACCACTGCCAATAGAATTTTATAGTGGGGGAGAAATATTGTGCTGGACTCCAAATACAGCATGAGCAAATGGAAATTTTAGCCAAGGAGTGGAGGTAGGGGGGCGTTAGTGGATTAAAAATTACCAAGAAAACATTAGAGGTAAGGGAGGGAGTGGGTAGAATTAGGGCTGAACCAGCCTAACAGGATTCTTGCTGAGGACAGGTCAGAGTGATCAGACATCACCTGAGGGAAGATGAAGGATGAGGAACCTGATCATATATCCAGGGTGATCAGATATGGGGGTGAGGACTAGGGTGGTTCTACTAAACTGACTTAGCAGGGTCCTTGCTAAAATTGGGTCTTACAAGGAAGCACCCGATGCCTGGCTTTGATTAGAGGATTTTTGACAGAACTTAAACAAAATAAATTGGTCCAGGTGAAAAAATATGTACAAGGCCTTAACCTCATAAATAGTATTAGATCTATCTTTTGAGGAATATATATGTATGAGAGCCTCAGAATTATTCATCAGTTGTCATATTTGAGGTCTAGTAAAGTGTACAAATTGCTATTAAGTCTGGAAGCCGAAACACTTTAGATTTTATGTATTAGTCTTAGCTAAAAAGTGATGTAGTGATTTTAATAAGTATTCCATACACAATAATCAGTTTCAAATGAGAAAATTAAGTAAAATTTAACAAATGTGTTTAAACAATTTTTCCAAGGGGCAGTGGCGATTTCCTCTAGGTACTACTTAAAACTCATCCTTTTCAACAAGTTTTTGAAGGCAATTCAACTTATTGTCATGAGAGTTGTTAGTGTTATAATAAGGCATTAAGAAAGCAGTGTAAATTCTTCTTTTTCAAATATTGGTCATCAGGTGAGGCCTTGAATGTTACTGCCCCTGTAAACGAATGTGGTTATTGATATCGAGGTCTCCTGAGGAGTGGTTCAATCTTTATCTTTACATACATGCATACCTCAGCCATCAAACCCCCATATACAGAAATACAAATGTCACAAAAGTTGTAGCAAGAATTCCATAATTACAGGCAAAAGACATGTTTTCTTGGTTAGCAATTAGCAGAATTGAGAAAAATGGTAAAATGAGAATGATATAATAAAAAAGCTTGGGAGGGTAATGAAGGCATGATTGACAGAAAGTGAAAATAAAAGTGATGATTACTTAGAAAGGGACTTAACAAGAAATTTCTTTCCCATCCTGGCTGGTGTGGCTCAGTGAATTAAGTGCTGGCCTGAAAACCAAAGGGTCATCAGTTCTATTCCCAGTCAGGGCATATGCCTGGATTGTAGGCCAGGTCTCCAGCAGTGGGCATGTAAAAGGCAACCACACACTGGTGTTTCTCTCCCTCCCTTTCTCTAAAAATAAATAAAATCTAAAAAAAAAAAAAGAAAGAAGTTTCGGTTAGTGTTCTACCCTAGTGCAGATCCTAAATACAGATCCTAAATAATTTACAGTCCCTAAAGCTTCAAAAGTGCTTCAAAAAAGACCAAACTGATAGTAAATGCACTTTATGTTACAAATGAAGACATTTTGACTTTAAATGTCACAGACTTTGTTTTCAAACTTGTCTGTCTGCCTCTTTTCACTATACTATATACTCATTAATTCAACAAATGTTCAGTGCATATTATTCACGCTAGATATATTTATTGAGCATTTAAATTACTAAGAATTTAGAAACTAAAGATAGGCAAGACTTGTCATTTTTCTCCAAAGAGTTCACTGTATATTGGGAGAGAAGTAAAGGGATGACATATTATGTTGTGTACATATGTGGTATATATAGCATGGAATGTAGAAAAGAGAATGTGTAACTCCTAAAAATTTTGTTTTATATGTAATATACTGAACTCATCACTATACTGAATTCAAAAGTTAATCAAATTAGATCATGCTGTCAAGGGGCTTAGATTCTAATAAGGGCACTGATTAGACATATATATGGAAAAAAAAAAACCCTGTATTACTAGCCCAAATGAGAAGAGCTTAATAATGGAATAAATACAGTGCTATAACAGATCAGAAAAGAAATACCATTTATATTTAAGGAATAAAGGATAAGAAATCAGGAAAATCTTAATGAAAGACGTAACTTTTGAGGTGGTTTTTTGATGGATGTGTTAGAGAACCTGCCACCCTTCCTTACATATATATGAAATACACATTACTTGATATTTTTTGCCATTTACTCAAAGATAGGTATAACTCATCTATACAAGTTCTCACCAATAATCTGAATAGATAATGGCCAATAACCAAATATTAAAAGAAAAATGAGTCTTCCTTTCATAGGTAAAATTGAGTTAAACATTAAAATGTGTCAGCACAACACATTAAGTTTAGACAATCACATCTATAAATCCATATGTAATCCAAATGTGATACGAGTTTCTCTGGCCCTGAAGACATATGAAATTTGCCTTGAACCCCCAAATCCACAATATGGCAAATTTCTAAAGCCCTTTATGTTTTCCTGGATTTTTCAGGGGTAAGCTGAGTTTGCCAACTACGTTTTCCTGGGTAGTATCTGTTGAGCCTGTGAATGTTCTGATTCTCTGGCATTTGGATTTATCAGTTCCTCTTTGTGTCCACAAGCCTCTGGTGTTTCTAATATTTTTTTTAATTTATTTTATTTTTAGTTCAAGTGGGGATATGGCCTGTTACTATCTTCTATATCCTGTCTGGAGGCAAAAGTTTCACATATTGAAGTTTCAATTTCAGATACAGTATTTTTTAGTTGTGGAATTTCTGTTCAATTCCTCATATCTATGCTGAAATTCACCATCTTTTTCTCTTATTCTAAACATATTAAATATGCTTATTTAGCATAACATACTTACTTAAGTAAAACTCCCATATCTGTGGACCTGCTTCTATTGTTTTTCTCTTTGAATCATTCATTCCTGTTTTTAAGTATGTTTCATAATTATTTTTACTGAATTCTGGATATTTGATGAACAATTATGAAGATTAAGTTTTCTTCTGGGAGGCAGATAGTATGCAGGCAGATCACATTGATCCTGAGGAAAGATGGCATTAGTGTTTTTCTGGGCAAGTCTATTTCAGGCAGATTTATTTCCATAGGCATAGCCTTTCTGGGGTCTCAAATGAAAGTCTGGGTGTTTACAAATTCTCCTCTATCTTAGCAATCTCTGAACTCCATCTTCTGCCTCCTTAGCAAGAAATTTCTGCTCAGCTCGAACCTCATAGTTGTGCTTTTCTGATGGATTTGTTGGTAGTACTCTGTGCATATGCAGCTTAAAGTTCACAAATTCCTCAAGGGACAATCAAATGCAGTTTTGGGCTTACTTATCTATCATTTCTTCCTCTGTGAAAATTTGCCCCTGAAATTTCAACCACTTTGACAGGGCTAAACCTTATCCTCTCTTACCTCTACCTAGTGAGCCTATACCTTTTTACTCTGAGTCTATTCCCTCATTTTGTGAATTAGGAAATGCCTCAGGGAAAAGGCCCGAGTTTTAGAGCTCTTCTTGCTATGACTCCTCTCAGGAATCATAGCCCCTCAAACTCTATCTGCATCAGTTGTCTTCAAATGTTTTATGTAAGTATATTCAGCTTTCATAATTGTTTCTGGCATAAAATTAGTCTTAATATAAACTACTCCATCATGACTGGAACCTCTATAAATGAATATATATCACTTTACCAAGCTGAGCATACAAAACCAGTTCACATCTCTTTTAATATTCAAATTAAAAATTCCTAATCATCATCAAATAAAGCAAGGATGTCTTTCATCCCAACTCAGGATGTCCCAGTGAAAGCCTGAGATTCTCAGCGATGCTTACTAAGTCCAAGATGTTATTACCACTGATTGTACCATGACCAGAATATATGGTTTATTCACCAGGGAGGGCTTGTTTTGATGTCCTTGCATCTGTCCAGTGTTGCTTTGAAGACTGATGGGTCTCTCTATAAGGTAAATAGTGCTTTAGTACCTGATGTATATGTCACTATAAGTGGTTCCACTCTGACTTCTTAGGGTCAGGAATGGTGAAGAAACCTAATTTCCCTGTGTCAGTATAATTTATGGATCCACAAGCTTGGGCTTCAAATCTATAGTTATTTTATTATAGAGACCTTTCAGGGGAAAAAAAAAACAGAGCAATAGAGAAATTGTTTACTCCTGGTATTCACGTAATGGATGGGTGGTTGCATCACAAGGGTTTCTTGCCTCAATCACATACTGGGTCAGAGCAAACCCTGTCATGTAAACTTTGTGTCCTAATCGTCAAGATGGAATTTTTTTTCTTATTGTCCTAAAGTCTTCCACAATTTCTGTCACTGGACAAATCACATTTCAACTGGGGAAAAAACTTAAATTACACCAAAGAGCAACCATCTAAATGTGATTTACCCAACAAGGTTCTCCCTCTCTGTGGCTCTGTTGTTCAGTGAATGCCTAATAAGACTGCTTATAGTGTTAAAAATTGTCCATAGACCTGTTGCATATTGGAAAATTAATAGAGAAAATGTACTAATTTCCTATTGTGGTTCAAAAAATTACCACAAATTTAGTGACTTAAAACAATACAAATTTATTATCTCACAGTTGTAGATATCAGAAGTCCAAAATCAGTCTCAGTGGGCTAAAATCAAGCTGTCAAAGGCTAAGTTCCTACTGGAGCTTCCAGAGGAGAATCCATTTCCTTGACTTTTCTAGTTTCTGGAGGACACCTGTACTCCTTAGCTCATGATGTCCTCCTCAGTCTTCAAAGCCAGCAACACAGCATCTTCCCATCTCTCTTTCTCTCTCTCTCTCTCTCTCGCTCTATTTTTGTCTAATATCCTTTTCTAATCCAACCCCCTGCTCCCTCTTTTTATTTTTATTTATTAATTTGAGAGAGGAAAAAAGAAAGAGAAACATTGATTTGTTGTTCCACTTATTTGTGCATTCATTGGTTAATTATTGTATGTGCTCCAATGGGGAATCAAACCCACAACCTTGGCATATTGGAACCACACTCTAACCAACTGAGCTACCCAGCTATTGCCCTGCCTCCCTCTTAAGAGGATCCTTGTGATTACATTGGACTACCTAGATAACCTAGGATAATCTCCCCATTTCAAAATTTTCACCTCATCTGAAAAGTCCCCTTTGCTATGTAACAGTCTCAGATTCTGAAGATTAGAATATGGACATCTCTTGGGGCAACTATTCATCCTACCACAGAAGGCCTCTTGCCACTATCATCATTGTACTTCCACAAAAGCCCAAGGAATATGGAGTTCTCATCTTTAAAATTGAACTTAACATTCTAGACATAACACCCTAGGTTTTTTTTTTTTCCCTAGGTTTTAACAACAATTGTTATATAGCAATTCTATAACCTAAAGATTAAACCACTCTATAGCACAAGGATTTTTGGACTATTTCCTAAAATGAGACCTTGGGAGGGGCAGGGCTAGGGTGGATGAGGTAGAGATGGCAAGTAGGATTTATATATTGCTAAATATTTAATAGAGAACAGGCATAAAACCTGTTATTTTAAGATCCTTCAAAATCATGCAGTAAGCTTCAATCTGGAAATAGTTCAGTTTATCAAAGATTAATTTCATGTCTCTCATAGGTCAATGGGAAATGCAATAGTATCTAATCAAGAATTACAACCAAGACATAGGTTACATCACTTGCAATGAAATAAAACTCAGAGTTTATGCTCACACACACATACACACAAAAACACAGCCAGAAAGCTAAAGTCAGGAAAGCCCAAGAACTCCACCAAGGTCACTTTTTGTCTTCTTAAAATCCAGTGAGCACATTTTCTAATAGAGAGCTATTTTATTTTTTTGTCTATTTATAATTGGCAGAAAGAAATGCAAGGACCTATGGTGACTTGTTTTTTCATGAAGAATATGACTTTATATTAAAACAGATGTATCTAGTGTGGCAATCTCTGCCAAAAGTGGCTCATGTCTTTAGGTAAAGAAATACTAACTCCAGCCTAGATGGAGGCACAGGTAGATACACTTTGCTTCTTTGCGCGACAAACACATGGATAACAACCAATTTAAAAACAAAAAACAACCAGAACTGCCAGAAAATCCAACTGTATGGAAGTTTGATAAACAAGGAATTAAAGAACAAACACTCATCCAGACTAGCAGGAGGGGCAAAGACAGACAGGCAGGACAAAGAGGACTTGCACAGCTAGGTAATGGGTGGTTGACCAGGTGGTCCTATATTCCCATGTGGATAAATCATGAGGAACAACTAGGGAGCAAGACAGACCAAGCAACACAGGGTTGCAATGCAGGGAAATAAGGGCTCAAAACCTCTGGTTGTAAAACCCTATTGGGGACTGTGGTGGCAGGAGAAACTCCCAGTCTCTCAGAACACTCCATTGGAGGGCCCCACAGGGTCCTAGAAAGCACAAAAACCCACCAACTTGGGAATCAGCACCAGGAGGGTTCAATTCAGTTGTGGGTAGTGGGAGAAGTGACTGAAAGCCAGCCAAGAGCTAAGCAACAGGCATTGTGTCCTCTCTGAACCCTCCCCCACATACAGCACCACAACACAGTGACATGGCCGGCCCCACCCTGGTGAATACCTGAGGATCTGCCCCCTACAACATAACACATACACCTATACAAAGAAATATGGCCCAACTGAAAGAACAGATCAAAACTCCAGAAAAAGAACTAAGTGACAAGGACATAGCCAACCTATCAGATCTAGAGTTCAAAACACTGGTAGTAAGGATGCTCACAGAAATGACTGAGCATGGCCACTAAATAAAGGAAGAAGTGAAGGCTATGCAAAGTGACATAAAGCAAAATGTACAGGGACCCAGGAGTGACATGAAGGAAACCAGAACTCAAGTCAATGATTTGGAACAGAAGGAAGAAGTAAACATTCAACCAGAACAGAATGAAGAAACAAGACTTCAAAAAAAATGAGGAGAGACTTAGGAACCTCTAGGATATCTTTAAACGTTCCAACATGCAAATCATAGGGGTGCCAGAAGGAGAAGAAGAAGAGCAAGAAATTGAAAACTTATTTGAAAAAACAATGAAGGACAACTTCCCCAATCTGGTGAAGGAGATAGACTTCCAGGAAGTCCAGGAAGCTCAGAGAGTCCCAAGGAAGTTGAATCCAAGGAGGAACACACCAAGACACATCATAATTAAATTACCCAAGATTAAAGATGAGGAGAGAATCTTAAAAGCAGCAAGAGAAAAGCAGAGAGTTACCTACAAAGGAGTTCCCATAAGACCATCAGCTGATTTCTCAAAAGAAACTTTACAGGCAACAAGGGCCTGGGAAGAAGTATTCCAAGTCATGAAGGCAAGGACCTGCATCCCAGATTGCTCCATCCAGCAAAGCCATCATTTAGAATGGAAGGGCAAATAAAGTGCTTCCCAGATAAGGTAAATTTAAAGGAGTTCATCATCACCAAGCCCTTGTTACATGAAATGTTAAAGGGACTGACTTATGTAAGAAAAAGAAAAAGAAGAAGTTCAAAACTATGAACAGTAAAATGACAACAAACTCACAGCTATCAACAACTGAACCTAAAACAAAAACAAAAACAAACTGAACAATCAACTAGAACACAAACAGAATCACCCAAATGGAGGTCACATGTGGGCTATCAGTGGGGAGTGGGAGGGAAGGAATGGGGGAAAGGTACAGGGAAGGTAAAGAAGAAGGTAAGAAGAAGGTAAAAAGAATAGTTGGTAGGTACAAAATAGACAGGGGGAGGTTAAGAATACTATAGGAAATGGAGAAGCCAAAGAACTTACATGTATGACCCATGGACATGAAAAAAGGCGGGGGTTTGGAATGCTGATGGGAGGTGGGGTACAGGGGAGAGAAAAAATAGGACAACTGTAATATCATAATCAATACAATATACTTAAAAAAGAATCAAGAGTACAGTTTGTCCTAGACTATAACATAATTTACTGTATCTAACATATTTAGCAATTTAGAAAAGGGAAAAAATTAAGTTCTGTCTAACAACCTTACCTCTATGATGCTAAACATTAACCTAAAGGATTTTATAAAATGAGCATTTGCCCAAAAGTTTCTCAGTCAACATTTTTTCATAGTTAATAATCATTCTTATGTATAAGAATTTTGTCTCCTCGACCTTGGACTAAACACACAGAGGATGGAGAATATGTTGTATGTTTTTCTTAATACTTGTACATGTCACATACTTTTCTATGTTTGTTTATCACTTAAGCCTGAGAAAAACCTCGTTCTATATTTCAGGAAGCCTCTCATGCATCCCCCCTCCCCACCACCTCTTTTTGAATACAAATTAACCATAGAGCAGCAGCAGAAATTATTATTTAATAAAATCAAGCTAAATTCATTAAATAGCTTGTGAGAGGCAAATTGCAGTAGTGGCAATCATACTCACCAATGACTCAAATATACTAATAGTGGTCATTTCTGCCCTGTGTCTGAGAAGTGGTGGATATGAAAAGTTTCTGTGTAGTCTTAGACTTCTGCAGGACACTGTAACAACTACACTGACTTTCATGGCCAGCTCACAAAGCCAAGATCCCACCCTAGTGAAAGTCCTGCTCTTGGATCCTGAGTTTTGGGCTCAAGTCACACCTAAAATTCATTGTGCACTTCTTCCTCCTGTCAAATATCTATGTTGTCTTGCATTTTCTATAGGTCTCCATGCGTGTTGGTTAACATGTTGAAAAGGTATGAAAAAGTCTCAGCCTGCAATAGATTTACCCTTCCAATAGATGCCAGGATTTCTCCCCTTGAGGATATACTGCTTGGTTTCTATAACATTACATTGGGTTCATTAGTCATACTCAGAGCCTAGAGCCCTAAGGATTGAGATTTTATATATGTACTCACACAAGGAGAATCATTCTTCTTTATCAGAGTTTTTTGTGTCATCAGTCTTGTGAGTTATTTGCGGTCTCTTTGTCTTCGGCTTTAAAGAACCACTTCTTTGCTGGAGGGAAGCCTGTGGCATTTTTATGCTTGTCATTCTCATATAACCCTGTTCTGGATAAAGGTATCCCATCTGCAGGCTCACGTTGAAGAAATCTGTCTGTGTCAGCTAGCTCTTGCTGTGTGACAAAGAACCGCTAAAACCCAATGGCATTTATTTAGTGCATGCATCCGTGAGTTGACTAAAGGTTGGCTAATCTAGAATGGACCAATGGAAGTGACCCAGTTGGGGCACTTATACTCTGCATGTCTCTCATTCCTTTTCTGGGTCCAGCAGACTGGTCCATGCCTGTGCTTCCCATGGCAATGGCAGAAGTACACAAAGATAAGAAAAAAACATGCAAGTTCTTTCGACCTAGGCTCAGCACTGGCATACTGCCATGTCTGCCTCATTCTGCTGGCCATACATCACATGGCCAAGCCCAAAATGAGACAATATGTTTTGCTTCTTCAGCAGGAAGAATGTGAAGCCTCGTGGTAAACAGTATGGATACAGGGAAAGGTGAAGATCTAGAGCCATTAGTGCAACTTACCACACTGCCACAGCTTTTCCTTACATATGAATTACCTTGCTGTAAACCTCCAGAACACACCATCTTCGAATCACTAAATTAGGAATTAGCATCTGATCCAACAGCAGCCATCTTTTGTGTGTATCAGTTTATGATAGCCTGACACAAGAGTTTGATCAATAAGAGAATTTTTTGTTGAATGATCATTAGCTAATCCAATTAGATATTTTCCTGGGGAGAAACTTGAAACAGACATAGAGGGATACTGACAACTGAACAGAGTAGAAATGAATGATACAGAGAACAAAGGCAATGAGTGGGAGATATCAGGCTTTGGAAGCTGTGGTAAACTGAATAATGGCCCACAAGGATGTCCACATCCTAATCCCTGCAACCTGTGAATGTTATTTTATCTGGCACATGGGATTTTGCAGATGTGATTAAATTAAGGGTTTTAAAATGGGGAGATTATCTTGCATTATCCAGGTGGGCCTGATGTTATCTCAATGGTTTTATAAGAAGGATTAAGATGTTATAGTCAGAGGAGAAGGCAAGGTGACAATAAAAGCAGAGATTAGAGTGATGTGCTTTGAAGATGGAAAAAATACAGGCAGCTCCTGGAAGCTGAAAAAAACAAGGAAATGTATCAGGACCTCCAGAAGGAGCCAACCAATACCTTGACTTAGACTACTGATCTCAGACTTCTGATCTCCAGAACTGTAAGAGAATAAATTTGTTTTGTTTTAAGCCATTAAATTTATGGTATTTTGTTACAGCAGCAGTAGGTAACTAATCCAGAAGATGTAAGAAATGCTATGCTGTATAAGGTAGTACAGATAAGGAGAGCCTATTAACTGGCACTAGTAGTCACCATAGAAATGGCAGTAGCTAAGAGAGGGAGGAGTTGAGTCTTCTCCATAAAAGAACATGGAAGTTGGAAGGAACAGATTTTTACTTCCAGTAGAAGTACTCTGTACTCTAAAGGATCTTCCAGTTCTCAAAGAGGTCTAACTCTTCAGCCACCAATAGTATTTTCACTTCTCCCTAATTTTTCTGCATTCCATGTGTATATTTATATGTCAATTAACTAAGGTAAACTTAGAGAGTTGGTGTTTATTATAATGCAAAAGGGCCTAACCTGCCTTATAATGACTAAATCATATCAGGGACCCTCATCCATGACATTATTGACATTTTGGGCCAGATAATGATTTGTTGTAGGAAGTTCTCCTGGCTATTGTAGGGTATTTTGCAGCATCCCTGGCCTCCACTCTCTAGATTCCAGTAGTGTTGCCCTCCCCAGTTGTAACACCAAAAATGTCTCTAGACACTACCAATGACCCCAGGGTGTCAAAACTGCCCTTGGTTGAGAACCACTGAACTCTATTAACCTCAGCCCTCATATATATTCTTTATTCATGTAAATGTTATTACTAGGGATTTTGATGTATATTAGCTTTGACTAATGTTTCAAAATTCTGAGAAAAGAAGACATAACACTCACTAGCTATGTGACCCCAGGGAAGTTTTCAACCTTTCTGTGGTTCAGTTTTCTGATCTGTAAAATAGCAATAGAGAAAACAATATATAGCTCATGAGATTGTTGTGAGAATTAGATTACATACATATCATGTGCTTAAAACAGGGGTCAGCAAACTTTTTCTGAAAAGAGACAGATAGTAAATTTGTTAGGCTTTGTGAACCATGGGGTCTCTGTTGCAATTTCTCAGCTATGCTGTTATAAGGCAAAAGCAGCAGAGGACAATACTATGTAAACACATGTGAGTGGCTGTGTTCCAATAAAACTTTATTTACAAAAACAGGCGGCAGGCTAAATTTGACCTGGGCTAATCTGTAGTAGTTTGCCTAACGTGTGCTTAGAAGATGCCTGGAACATAGTAAATGCTTAATAAGTGTTAGCTATTTTTATTATTAATGTTTGGTTTTAGTTACTTTTCTCTTTAAAAGCTGATAGTTCTCTCTGTCAAACTATAAGGACCAAAGAAGAAAATGGGAATCTATATAGATAACAGGTCCCGTTCCTCATATTAGAAGTCATTTCACTCTTGAAGAAATGCCCAGGAATGGTACAAAATCTTGCCTGATTTCCCATATCTACCAAAGAGCATTGAAATACCTTTTGAAAAGACAAGTATATAGGAGTTCTTTATGGTACCTAGGGGGTCCTACAATCTTGACCATCAGACAAAAAAATGTCTATCAGACAAAAAAATGTCTATCAGACAAAAAAATAGGTGTAATTTTGATTCATTCACACTGGTTGGCTGTTGTTGTGTTGGCTGTTGTCATTTTTTAATTCGACAGTCTAAGGGGAGAGAGGTCAGTGCTCCAGACTAAATAGCTGGGTATTGCATATTTTAAAAAATTACTATTTAAAATTGCTGTCCCAGAGCATTTACTAGCAATTTGCCTATTGCCATTTTCATGTTGGTTATGGTGCCTTCTGCCACACTATCATAAAGCCTTGTAGAAGACACAACCCAAGGGAGCAGTGTCCTTCATCACAGATTACTCCCCTCCTCCCTGATCTCCAAGAAATAGCCTCTTCTCTATCTTTCTGCCAGTGGCTGGGTGAGGAAAGCTTAGGCTAAATAAGGTTTGAATAATTAGCTAAGTCAAAAAGACTCTAAGAATTTGAACTTGATCTCTAGAAGAAAGAAAAACAGAGACAAAGACAGAGATAAAAATAAACTCAGAGAGTAGCCATTATCAATTAATGGTAGAGCATTGGTGCCGGGGTCCTACCAGTTGCCTTGGATCCAGGACAAGCCTCCAGCTCTTATCTTCCTATAATACAATGGCATGGATCCTTATCCGAGAGCTCCATCACATCCCATGTCTCTTATTATTACATGAATTCTAATGAAAACCCCCAGAGAGTCTCTATGACTAGAAATGAAAATAACTAAACATTAGCCATTTATTATATCCTATGTTGTCTTTTGTTACATATTGCATGCCTATGTACAGAGATTTTGAGCTCTTAGAAGGCAGAGATATTATGTATCTTCCCAAAGGAACTTGCACAGCCTTCCCACACATTGAGATCCTCAGGAAGAACATATTAAATTGTAATGACATCCAATCCCAATATTCTCTCCAAAACCAATTTAAAAATTATTCTCAATGTATTTGTTATATGCTATTTTAAATATTAACAGCTGAATTCTTTCAGATGTGGGATATCCCACAAGATTTCTTTTCAGACTGCAGAAAGAACAGAACAGTTGCTCTAATCTACTCTTCTCTCCTGCATTTCATTTACCTCCATTAGACACAGAGAATCAGCCAGTAACTTCCTTAAACCACTACTATGTATTCTGGCAAAACTTTCCTCCCTGAATTTTCTGCATAAATAAAAATCATACCTGAAGGTGAAAAAATACTATGGAGAGGCAGAGCGAGAAATGAGGTTGAGCCAGAAGATATCAGACAGGTGTACTGTCATCTGTTTGAATTCCCCAAGACTAGCCACACCCACATTGGGAAATAGAAGCAGGGCAGTGGAGCGTTATCTCAGCCTTCATCTTGACACTGCATTCTGACAGCACACTAGGGGCTCATCATTTACAGAGTAACTCCACAAGGCTTAAGTTTTGCTCAAGTCTGTGATGTTCTGACATTTCAAACTATTAATTTTTAATAGAAAAGATAAATCAAAGGCAGGTTACCTTGGAAGTATTTTATTTAGCAATACTTGAAAATTACATCTCATAACTTTGATTCTTCCCTGGAAGTCTATACTTAAATTTGAAACTTTTACAAAATTCTAAAGCTTCAACCTCAACTTTGAAAATACTCAATAAAAATGCTGGAAAGGCAAAAATATACTTTTGAAATGTATTCAGGATTCAATTACTTGTTCTATTTTTTCTAATAAAGAAAAATACATAAATATTCTTCTTAATACCAGAGACTGAGTCCACTTTCATTAGAATTAGGTCTCTGTATCAGCCACACAATTCTATTCTCTAAAAGACATGTTAATTCTTACATTCTATGAAAGAATTGGGAGAAACTGTCCTTTTCTACCAGTTTCTCCTAAAACATGATTCTTTCTCTTGCAGTGTTCATTTCCAGACAGATATTGCTTCTTTCTGTGTAAGAAATGTTATTGCCATAAATCTCAATTTTCCCATCCCACTGGAAAATATTATCTAATCTTTTCATATAAGTAATCTTGTCATATAAATTTTTATTTTTTCCAAATAAAAATTTAGCTTTTAGTGTTCAAGAATTCTGAAATGTAATTTCTCTAGTCTGTGTGTCCATAGCACCAGATGAGACTAACTTCCATCTAGGCGATAAAATAGAGCAATTGGACATTCTGATTTCTGGCCAATATAGAGGCATAGGTAGATATACTATGCCTCCTTACACAACCAAAAGAAGAACAACAATAAATTTTAAAACAAAAAAATAACCAGACAGGAAATAGAACTGTATGGAAGTATGACAACCAAAGAGTAAAAGAAGAAATATTCATTCAGACCAGTAGGAGGGGTGGAAATGGGCAGCTGGGGCAGAGATGAGGCAAGGCAAAGCAGTGGCTGGAGGACTGGTCAAGCAAGGAGGCTGCTGGCAGATGCAGCAGTCCCACATTTGCTCATGGATAAGCCAGAAGGAACAACTGGGAAGTGACATGGAATGCACAATACAGGGTGCCAGAGTTGGGAAATAAAGCTTCAAAACCTCTGGTTGTAAAAACATGTGGGGATTGCGGCAGCAGGATAAACTTTCAACCTCACAGGAGAGTTTATTGGAGAAACCCACTTTGTCCTAGAAGGTACAAAAGACCACCTACCCAGGAATCAGCACCAGAAGGACACAATTTATTTGTGGGTAGTGGGAGAAGTGACTGAAAGCCAGCCAAGAGCTAAGCAACAGGCATTGTGTCCTCTCTGAACCCTCCCCCACATACAGCACCACAACACAGTGACATGGCCGGCCCCACCCTGGTGAATACCTGAGGATCTGCCCCCTACAACATAACACATACACCTATACAAAGAAATATGGCCCAACTGAAAGAACAGATCAAAACTCCAGAAAAAGAACTAAGTGACAAGGACATAGCCAACCTATCAGATCTAGAGTTCAAAACACTGGTAGTAAGGATGCTCACAGAAATGACTGAGCATGGCCACTAAATAAAGGAAGAAGTGAAGGCTATGCAAAGTGACATAAAGCAAAATGTACAGGGACCCAGGAGTGACATGAAGGAAACCAGAACTCAAGTCAATGATTTGGAACAGAAGGAAGAAGTAAACATTCAACCAGAACAGAATGAAGAAACAAGACTTCAAAAAAAATGAGGAGAGACTTAGGAACCTCTAGGATATCTTTAAACGTTCCAACATGCAAATCATAGGGGTGCCAGAAGGAGAAGAAGAAGAGCAAGAAATTGAAAACTTATTTGAAAAAACAATGAAGGACAACTTCCCCAATCTGGTGAAGGAGATAGACTCCTTCCTAGACTTCCAGGAAGTCCAGGAAGCTCAGAGAGTCCCAAAGAAGTTGAATCCAAGGAGGAACACACCAAGACACATCATAATTAAATTACCCAAGATTAAAGATGAGGAGAGAATCTTAAAAGCAGCAAGAGAAAAGCAGAGAGTTACCTACAAAGGAGTTCCCATAAGACCATCAGCTGATTTCTCAAAAGAAACTTTACAGGCAACAAGGGCCTGGGAAGAAGTATTCCAAGTCATGAAGGCAAGGACCTGCATCCCAGATTGCTCCATCCAGCAAAGCCATCATTTAGAATGGAAGGGC
Source organism: Phyllostomus discolor (assembly GCF_004126475.2). Lineage (NCBI taxonomy): Eukaryota > Metazoa > Chordata > Mammalia > Chiroptera > Phyllostomidae > Phyllostomus > Phyllostomus discolor. Next base: position 94,750,977 of record NC_040904.2, read on the forward strand.
AAATAAAGTGCTTCCCAGATAAGGTAAATTTAAAGGAGTTCATCATCACCAAGCCCTTGTTACATGAAATGTTAAAGGGACTGACTTATGTAAGAAAAAGAAAAAGAAGAAGTTCAAAACTATGAACAGTAAAATGACAACAAACTCACAGCTATCAACAACTGAACCTAAAACAAAAACAAAAACAAACTGAACAATCAACTAGAACACAAACAGAATCACCCAAATGGAGGTCACATGTGGGCTATCAGTGGGGAGTGGGAGGGAAGGAATGGGGGAAAGGTACAGGGAAGGTAAAGAAGAAGGTAAGAAGAAGGTAAAAAGAATAGTTGGTAGGTACAAAATAGACAGGGGGAGGTTAAGAATACTATAGGAAATGGAGAAGCCAAAGAACTTATATGTATGACCCATGGACATGAACTAAGGCAGGGGTTTGGAATGCTGATGGGAGGTAGAGTGCAGGGCAGAGGGAATAAAAGGGAGGAAAAAAATGAGACACCTGTAATAGCATAATCAATAAAATGAAAGATAAAATAGAGCAATTGGAGATATATTCTAAAAGAGTATTATAATACACAACTATTGCTTGGCCTGCTACCCAAACACCTCTCTGCCTATGAAGTCCCACTATTCTCCACTTTTAGTCCCAATAGGGCCTAAACGAGTCTGAGACTTACATCAGCCGATGGAATTCTCCCATTGGGAACTTCCCCCTCCTCCCCCATAGGGCTTTTGTTTGAACAGTAGAGAAATATGCATTCATTCCTTCCATAAATGTGGGTATTATTTTGTCCAATATCTATCTCACCTGTGTTCCCTTTACATGTCAACCATTTGGCTTGGGTTGGACTAATACAACCCCTAACTCCAGAGGTGGGTTATGATTGGTAAAAGCCAATCAGTAGATTTCCTATCTCTCTTGCCTTAGATATTGGTTCCAGGATGGGCAATGACCTAAGTTGGTCCTCACAGAATGAAATTCAGAACTTCTCTCTAATAACTGAGGAGAAAGATTTGTTCTTATGCTCTGATAGACATGGTGTGCATCTGGCTTAGGACCAGCTGACATGCAAACAAGGGCTAAGAAAATCCCAGAGAGTTTGATCAAACTGCTTTCAAGTGGATCTAAAACACACACACTACATCTGGACTTCTGTCTCTTATGTGAGGAAGTACATTTATTATTTAAACCAGTTTTTGCTGAAGATTATGTATGGCTGAAGTTTTCATTACCATTTTTTCCATTACATGGGGATAGCCCACTTGAACATAAAGTCAAAGTGGAGAACAGCAGAGCCAGGAAAGTACGGAGGAGACGTATTGCTGCTAACATCACTTGAGGTTCCTTTTTCACACTTAACTAATACAGTATCATTTCTTATTTAAATCAGTTTGAGTTGGGTGTTTTCTAGCTTTAAATGTGAAATCCTGACTAATTCAGTAGTGTATCTGGTTTGGACAGTTTAGTTTTCCAAGACTGGATTACATTACCAGTCAATGGGAGAATGTCGTTGAAAGAACCATTATAAGAATCAGATTTCAAAATAAATCAAATAAATAATATCATGAAATTTCAGAAGTAAGTTGAGTATATAACCAATAGACCAAAAAACCCATTAATTTATTATTCAGACAGATCACCAATTTGTACTTTAAAGGGTAGTACTGGCTAACAAATACAGAAAAAGTTTTTAAAAATAGCTTAGATAAATTCTATCACCTTCACAATACCTGCTTCAGTGCCCATTTTATATGCTCCCAATGGATGCATTGGATCCAATGCATTGCCAATGGTCATGCAATGGATGCATGACTATTCTCTGTTATTAGAGTCCAAGCTCCAAAGAAGACTCAAGGCTTTTTTTCTCCAACACCACCACCACAATTAAGGAAAGATATGAATCAAGGCCAAAGAGCACTGTGAGGCTCCAACGCTAAAGGCTAATACTTCCAATATGATGCAAGAGGTTTGACATTCCTATGGCTTCATTCTTCTCTCTACAGTCATCAAAAACTCTTGGTGCTGTCTTTATGGGAAGAGGGGAAAATCTAATTCTGGGCTTTTTCCTTCTTGTACGCCACTGTTATAGTCAGAGGAGTTTTGACCCTTCTTTCCAAGGGTTTTCCTACCCATTATCTTACATCCTGACAAATGGACAGAACATCAAGGAAATGAAATTAGCAAGACATGTTTGATGGTTAAAATAGAGGTTGAAAGAGAGAGAGCAGCTGTATCAGATAATATTTAAACCAGCTTATTAGAAAAATCTCATAAATCAATTCTATCCCAAAATAAGGGATACCTCAATTGTAACCTAGATGTCAGCAACAGTAAACTATTTGACATTCCCTGAATTTACTATGCTTTTAACCTTGCTAAGTGTCAATTCCCCATTTGTATTAATGGATACAGTAATTGTACTTAACTCATAAAGCTATTGAAAAAATTAACTATGTACATAGTCCCTAGGCACACAGTAAGCATTAGGTATTAAAACATATCTCTACTGTGGCCCATATTAGATTGTGATGGAATGATCATTTTCTCCTAGTAGACTGATTTGTGAAGGTAGAAGGGTAGGACCCTGACTGATTTGTATGTATACATGCAATATTTAGAAAAATTAGGAAGTTCTCAATAAACTTATTTCCAACACATAAATAACTGAATGTTTAGAGTTCAAAACTCCTACTGGCCATGAGGAAGAATGGGAAAAAGGCTTTTCCTAAAAATATTCAAGCCATATATGAACCATACTTAAATCATCGTGTATAAATGCAAATGATAATGTAATAATGTGATAATTTTCAAGATATGTGCTTTGAATTCCTTCTAAATTCAAATTTTATGTTATCTCTGAATTTGAAAGGGACATAGTCCAGACTACAAAGAAAGCAAGCACTGATTTACTACATACAGATGAAAGTAAATCAAGGTGTTCATAATGAGAATCAGGAAATAGATCTAAATGTTTTGTCTTCCTTTTCACTTGTTCACCCTCTCCTCTAAGGACAAACTCAGATTTACTTCAGGCCAATGTACCACTTCTCTTAAGCTATGATACAAAGAAGCACTAAAATGTCTGAGAATTGACAGGAAGTAGAAGAGCTAGCAAGGTATTCAGTGAAAAGGCCAGGTATGCAAAGCAGCCCCCAAATGCTGAAGGAGGCCAGAGGCCAAAGAACCAGGCAGACAAGTTGATCTTGTCCATTAATGGGTTTAATAAGGAATTTAGGTACAGAAAGGGGTCCTTGGCAGCTGTAGGACCTTTGGATCTCAGCAACTTTCACCCTCTTTTAGCCCCCTTTAAAATGAGCCTACTTGCTAGAAAAGGAGTGCATGGAGAAGGCAGGGGGACACCAAGAAGCCAGAAACTGACAGGCCCAGGCCCCAGGGTGAGCTAAGAGACAGATAACATCTAGGCCTCCTTGCCCCAGAGGAAGGAGTAATGGAAACTTCATGAGCAGCCTGAAACCTTTGTACACATTCCTGAGTCCAGCTAGGGGAGAAGGGAGAGGGTCAAAAGTCCAACTCATTCACCCAGAAGTTAAACTGGAAGATTAGCTTTTCACGATGGGGTCAGCTCTGTCCACACACAAGGGTTGTAATTATATGCTCTCAGATCTCAACAATTTATAAGGACCCACTTTTTTGCTTGTCCCCCAAATCTAAACCATACCAGTTTCCTAAGAATATAACCACTTATTGCAAGTGTTTAGTTCTTATATGCTTTCAATAGTACCCATCTTTCAACCAAATCCTTGAACATTTTTAAAGCTCTTAGCTCCCAAACTAGCCTTCTGCCCTATAGTGAGCTTATCAATGCTGCCATAATGACAGATGTCTATGGATCCAATGAAGAAATTTCACTCAGAATGACAGTACTACAGACTCACAATTTTGAACATTATTTGCAAAGTGTATAGTCTATGAAGGTTTGAAGGAAATGCTAAAATTAGAGACAAGAAAAACATGTTATATGATGACTTGTTTAAAAACTAGGAAAAAAACCTTTTTATTGAGGGAAGGCATTTGTTATCTACATAGTCCAAGAAAATCAGTTAAGCATAATATACTTGCATAGTCTTAAACAACAATTTTTTAAACCTAAATTTCTTTTTTTATTAAGCATAATTCATTTTATTATTTTTAATATATTTTATTGATTATGCTATTTACAGTTGTCCCATTTTTCCCTCCTTGACCCCCCTACCCTACACACCCCCTCCCATCCACATTCCCCCCTTTAATTCATGTCCATGCATCATACTTATAAGTTCTTTAGCTTCTACATTTCCCATACTATTCTTACCCTCCCCCTATTTTCTGCCTACCATCTATGCTACTTATTCTCTGTACCTTTTCCCCCATCTCCTCCTCCCACTGCCCTGTCGCTAACCCTCCATGTGTTCTCCATTTCTGTGGTTCTGTTCCTGTTCCTGTTGTTTGCTTATTTTGTTTTTGTTTTTGTTTTATGTGTGGTTGTTAATAATTGTGAGTTTGCTGTCATTTTACTGCACACGTTTCCTGATCTTCTTTTTCTTAGGTAAGTCCTTTTAACATTTCATAAAATAAGGGCTTGGTGATGAGGAAATCCTTTACCTTGACCTTATCTGAGAAGCACTTTATCTTCCCTTCCATTCTAAATGAAAGCTTTTCTGGATAGAGCAATTAGGATGTAGGTCCATGATTTCATGACTTGGAATACTTCTTTCCAGCCCTTTCTTGCCTGTAAGGTCTCTTTTGAGAAATCAGTTGACAGTCTGACGGGAACTCCTTTGTAGGTAATTGTCTCCTTTTCTCTTGCTGCTTTTAAGATTCTCTCCTTATCTTTAATCTTGGGTAATGTAATTATGATATGCCTTGGTGTGTTCCTCCTTGGGTCCAACTTCTTTGGGACTCTCTGAGCTTCCTGGACTTCCTGGAAGTACATTTCCTTTGCCAGATTGGGGAAGTTCTCCTTTATTATATGTTCAAATAACTTTTCCACTTGTTGCTTTTCTTCTTCTGCTTCTGGCACCCCTATGATTTGCATGTTGGAATGTTTAAAGATGTCTTGGGGGTTCCTAAGCCTCTCCTCATTTTTTCGAAGTCTTGTTTCTTCATTCTGTTCTGGTTAAATGTTTCTTTCTTCCTTCTGGTCCACTCCATTGATTTGAGTCCCAGTTTCCTTCCCATCACTATTGGTTCCCTGTACATTTCCCTTTATTTCACTTAGCATAGCCTTCATTTTTTCATCTAATTTGCGATCGAATTCAACCAATTCTGTGAGCATCCTGATTACCAGTGCTTTGAACTGTGCATCTGATAGGTTGGCTATCTCTTCGTCACTTAGTTGTATTTTTTCTGGACCTTTGATCTGTTCTTTCAATTGGGCCATTTTTTTTGTCTTGATGTGCCTTGTTATGTATGGAGGGGCAGAGTCTTAGGTGTTCCCTAGGGCAGGGCAGCCATGTCACTGGACTGTGATGCTGTATATGGGGGAGGGGTCTGAGAGGAAACACAGGCACAGTGGCGCTTACTCCGCTCTCTGCCAATTATCAGTCATTCCTCCACTTCCCCCAAGCAAATTGTGCCCTTCTGATGCTGATTCCCGGTGGGTGGGTTTCTGTACATTCTAGGACCCTGTGAGTCTCTCCAACAAACTCTCCTGTAAGGCTGGGAGTTTCTCCCAGCACCTCAACCCCCACAGGTGTTTTCAATCAGTGTTTTGAAGCTTTATTTCCCTGCGCTGGGACCCTGGGTTGCACACTGTGTGTCACTCCCCAGTTTCGCCTGATTTCTCTGCACACAAATGTGGGACTGCCTGGTCCTCCAGTTGCCTTGTCCGTTGCACCTCTCCACAATCTGCCGCCTCGATGGGTTCACCAGCTGCCACTTTGTGCACTTGGGGTCCACCAGCTGCTGACTGTGTGCCCGGGGTCTGCCAGCCACAACTTTGCTGTGACCCCTCTCTGCCCAGCTGACCGACTCTGCCCCTCCTACCGGTCTGGATGAATGTGTCTATTTTAACTCCTTTGTTGTTGGACTTCCATACAGTTCAGTTTTCTGTTGGTACTGGTTGTTTTTTGTTTCTAAATTGTTATTGTTCTTATTTTGGTTGTACAAGGAAGTACAGTGTGTCTGCCTATGCCTCAATCTTGGCTGGAAGTCTTAAACAACAAAATTTATTGTGTAACTGTAAAAAGTGCTGGAAATAGGCATCATATTTATTTTTTCAAAACATCCACCCTTCAAACTTAAAAGTTTGTTATTTCCACCCATGGCTTCTGTATTTTCTAATGATTTTAAGATGATAATTTTTAAAATTAAAAAGATTTTGAAAATTGGTGATAAATTTGAATCTCAAAAAGACATCCTGTTTTCAAACTTATATGTCCTTGGCATTTAAAATATCATTCATTTAGATGCATTTTATAAACCTAGAAACATTAAAATTCTAACTAAAATGTTGAAGAACTGAAATTACTAAGAGGTTTTAAGCTAATCTTCTCTGGAGATTTAATACAGAGCAAATTCATTTTCTACACAAATAGTTTAGGGATGCACAATTTGAGAAAAGAAATTAATCTCTCAAATTCTCTTTATGTTTTTCCATACCAGGAGAGGATCTTCAGTATTTCTTTTTTCAAAGTATATTTGATTGATTATGCTATTACAGTTGTCCCATTTTTTTCTCCCCTTTATGCCCCTTCACCCTGCAACCCCTCCCTCAAATATCCCAACCTTAGTTCATGTTCATGGGTCATACATATAAGTTCTTTGGCTTCTCCATTTCCTATACTATTCTTAACCTCCTCCTATCTATTTTGTACCTACCAATTGTGCTTCTTATTCCCTGTACCTTTTCCCCCATTCTCCCCTTCACCTTCCCTCTGATAACCCTTCATGTGATCTCCATTTGGGTGATTCTGTTCCTGTTCTAGTTGTTTGCTTAGTTTGTTTCTGTTTTAGGTTCAGTTATTGATAGCTGTGAGTTTGTTGTCATTTTATTGTTCATAGTTTTGAACTTCTTCTTTTTCTTTTTCTTACATAAGTCAGTCGCTTTCACATTTCATGTAACAAGGGCTTGGTGATGATGAACTCCTTTAAATTTACCTTATCTGGGAAGCACTTTATTTGCCCTTCCATTCTAAATGATGGCTTTGCTGGATGGAGCAATCTGGGATGCAGGTCCTTGCCTTCATGACTTGGAATACTTCTTCCCAGGCCCTTGTTGCCTGTAAAGTTTCTTTTGAGAAATCAGCTGATGGTCTTACGGGAACTCCTTTGTAGGTAACTCTCTGCTTTTCTCTTGCTGCTTTTAAGATTCTCTCCTCATCTTTAATCTTGGGTAATTTAATTATGATGTGTCTTGGTGTGTTCCTCCTTGGATTCAACTTCTTTGGGACTCTCTGAGCTTCCTGGACTTCCTGGAAGTCTAGGAAGGAGTCTATCTCCTTCACCAGATTGGGGAAGTTGTCCTTCATTGTTTTTTCAAATAAGTTTTCAATTTCTTGCTCTTCTTCTTCTCCTTCTGGCACCCCTATGATTTGCATGTTGGAACGTTTAAAGATATCCTAGAGGTTCCTAAGTCTCTCCTCATTTTTTTTGAAGTCTTGTTTCTTCATTCTGTTCTGGTTGAATGTTTACTTCTTCCTTCTGTTCCAAATCATTGACTTGAGTTCTGGTTTCCTTCATGTCACTCCTGGGTCCCTGTACATTTTGCTTTATGTCACTTTGCATAGCCTTCACTTCTTCCTTTATTTAGTGGCCATGCTCAGTCATTTCTGTGAGCATCCTTACTACCAGTGTTTTGAACTCTGGATCTGATAGGTTGGCTATGTCCTTGTCACTTAGTTCTTTTTCTGGAGTTTTGATCTGTTCTTTCATTTGGGCTATATTCTTTGTCTTGGTGGATGTGTTACATTATAAGGAGTGGATCCTCAGGTATTTACCAGGGTGGGGCAGCCCATGTCACTGTGTTGTGGCACTGTATGTGGGGGCAGGATCAGAGAGGGAACAATACCATTTGCTTGGCTCTTGGCTGGCTTTCAGTCACTTCCTCCACTACCCACAAGAGAATTGTGCCTTTCTGGTGTTGATTCCTGCGTGGGTAGGCTTGTGTACATTCTAGGACCCTGTGGGTCTGTCCAATGAACTGTCCTGTGAGGCTGGGGGTTTCTCTGGCCACAGTAACCTTCACAGGTTGTTAAAGCTTGAGATTTCAAGGCTTAAGTTCCTATGCTGTAACCCTGGATGTGCATTTTGTGTTGCTCCCCAGTTGTTCTTCCTGTCTTATCTGCATACAAATGTGAGACTTCTGGGTTTGCCATCCGCATCTTGCCTGCCCAGTCTGCTGTCTTGCCACAGGTCCTCTCCACCCCAGGTGCCCATCTCTGCCTCTCCTACCAGCTTGGATGAATGTCTTCTTTAACTCCTTGATTGCCAGACTTTCATACAATTCGATTTCCTGGCAGTTCTGTCTTGTTTTTTAAATTGGTTGTTGTCCTTTTTTTAGTTGTGTGAGGACGCAAAGCATATCTCCATCTTGGCTAAAAGTCATATACTCTTAATTCTTTAAAGCCTTTTAGTTTATGAGTAGGCTCTGACAATGGATGAAATAAATGAAGACTATATGAGTCAGAAAATGAAGCATTATTATTCTTAATCTACTATACTTTTATGACATACACATAATTTGTTAAATGAAAATGTTAAACTCACCATAGTACAGAAAAGACTTCATCCTCAAGATGTTGATTTTGAAAATTTTAGGCTTTATGAACCAATTCTAGCATTTTTTGAAATAGGTAGGTTTTCTTGATTCTTTTAATATTGTTAATATATGCAGTATAATGTACCACTACATAAACGTCTCTTCTTCAAACATATAAATAACAACAACTACTGTAATAACCATCTTGAAATGAGTTTTTAATTGGTTTGATGACTATAGTAGCAACTCTGAAAATATGCTAGCTCTGTTTACTTTCAATTTTATTCAGCATATGGGCATAGGAAAGCATTAGCATTTTCAATTCCAAGGACGAATGTGTTTAATGTTAAAATAACTCGGAACAGTTTTCTGTTTTTCATCATGAAGTTCAAGCAAGAAATATAAATACAGAAATTTTGGTCTGCTGCTGTTATTCTCTAGAAATTTGGTCAAGCTGTCAAATATATGATTGTCGAGATCTTGTGGATCAACTATTTGGGCTTTCTTTAACCACCTACTCAATTTAACACATGATACAATATTATTTTCATCAATAAACTACTAATTTGAAAACATTCATACTGTGTAGACATGTTTTTACCTCAATATTACCATCATCAATTCTGAAAATATTTTTCATACAGGTTTGAAGTTGTAATGATTGGTGTCATACCTTAGATTGGAGTATCAGAAAATGATAGACGTTTGGGTTTGAGTCTCAGTTCACACAGCCAGCTTGCAAAAATATAACTTCAATTCTTATTTTTCAATTGAACTTAATTTCAACTTTGAGATCCCATTCTGCTGAGTGGTGGAAACTCAATCACTTTGGAGTTACACCTCTGTACTTCCAGTGTTGATTCTGAGATTCATGGGACTTATAAAATGCCAAGGCATAGTGGGGATGAAAATAGAGGGAGAATTTGGCATAGGTTGTCATCCATCAGTCTTGACATCTTCAAAGACAGTTTTTCATCTTATCTTTAGTTGTCTATCAGCACAGAACACATCTCAGTTTTTATTTTTCTTGACAATAAGATTTTTTCAAGTTTTCTCCATGAACTTGTCAAATACTATTTTTAAAGTCATGCAGAGCAGAAGGTGTAAAGCTCATCTCTTCTCCACTCAATCTTCAGGGGGAAATTTTCTTGGGCAAGGACTGCTACAGCCATGGAAGCACATCTGTGGCTTCTTGTAGAGAAGTTAAATCCCCCTTTTTCTTGAGCTTTTTCATTTCTACCATGGCTTGACTCGAGCTGTGCAGCATGCAGAGGGAGAGCCTGCCACAAAGCTGGAGAGTTTTGTCCCCTGACCATTCTTTGGAGAGCCACCAGTGGGTTTTTGCCCTTGGGTGAGGCTTTTGGTTTGCACATTCATAAAGATGCATATAAGTGTTTCTGCCAAGTACCACCACACCTTAGAGAATGCAATCTTAGTGTTTGGGCTGAAGCCAGGTGTCTTGTGATTGCATTTTTGTGTATGTAACCCAGCGAGGGGTGGGGGAGAGTGAGATAGTGTAAGTAGGACAAAAGTTTGGTACAGGAGACAGAGGAAATAAACAGGCACTTTTTGAATATGGTAGGGAAAATTGAGCCAATTACAGCTACTTTCTGTTTTATATATAAATTAAGAAAACTGCCTGGGATGCACAATGCTGAATAGGGTATAGTGAGGCTGGCTCTCTTATAAAATAAAGGTGAAGTTATAACCAAAATAACTTCAATATCCATCAAGAGTCTTAAAAATATCCAGAAATTCCATTTCTATTAATTCTTTTTGAAAGATATCTAAAATGGTAACAAATTTATGCACAATCATGTTTGTTGTAAGATTACTTTTAATAGGAAAAGAGGAGAATATAAATAGCCAAGAATTATGTAGATGTTGGGTATGTTTCAAAATATGATTATATTCCTGTGAGTCCAAGCTCTTATTACTCACCATACAACAGCCAATAAGTCAATTGACAGGGTGTTGGGGGACAGCAAGTGACTTTATTCAGAAAGCCAGCACACTGAGAAGATGGCAGCCTAGTGTCCTAGAGAACCATCTTGAGAAAGCACAGAATTCAGGCTCTTACTTACATCAGGGGAAGGGGGAATTAGATGGGTAAGATGTGACTGACGACTGCAGACATCTGGGCACCAGCAGGATCTGAGGAAGGTTATGCTTTACTCTCAGTCTTTTGACTCTAGTTGATGTGAGTCAGGTCACAAGGTTCCTGCAAATCTTTGACAAACAATCATTACTTTTGTACATACTTCCCTTATCTCTTCAGGAGAGGTACTTTCTGGTCAGGCTGCAAACAGAATTCCTCCAATGAGTAGTATGTCTATATGCAAGACTAAGCAGTAGGCCATGGGAACAAAGCAGGCCTGAAACAAGATGCAGTCAGAGAGGCCAAGCATTTCAATATGTTACATATGCATATAATGAAATATTACACATCCATTAAAATGTTTAAAAGCATTTTTTAATAACAAGGGGAAATAATTTTAATCACTAAGCTTAAAAAGCATATTATAAAAACACTGTACAAAAAATATGCATTAAAAACACAGGAATTATGTTAACATGAAAGCATTGTTTGCCTCAAAGTGCTGGGTACTTCTTTTCCTGTCATTTCATACTAATGTCAGCACATTTTCAGCCTATGACCCTGTGCAGGATGTATTTCCTATCACTATAATAGGTGGCGATAATTAAACCAGATAAGTCACAATATAGTCTTACTTCCTACCCACCCAGCTTTTTTCCCTGCCAAATGATCTCTAGGAAATCTTACAGTATTTATGTTAGGAAAAAGTCTATTTTAACTCTGTTTTTAAATGTTACAAAAACAACACAGAAGAAATGATGAAGGCCTAGAATAGGGATTGGTGAGTAAATTGTGATCCTCAGACCAGCAACATCAGCATCACCAGGAAATTTCTTAGAAATACAGATTCTTGAGCACCTCCAGAGATCTACCTAGTCAGGAACTCTTTTGGTCAGGCCCTGAAATCTGTGCTTCACCAAGCCCTCCAGGTGATTCTGATGCACACACAAGTGTAGTAGCCACTGGCCTGTATCAAGTTTGGGCAAATTATGGCCAAAGGCCACATGTGCCCACCTGTTGTATAAGATTGTTATTGGAACACAACCTTGTTCCTTGTATATTGCTGCTTGTGGGACATAATAGCAGACTTAAGTGGTTTCAATAGCGACCTTAAGACCCACAAAGCCAAAAATATTTACCATCTTATCCTTTATGGAAAGTTTACCTACTCCTGATTTAGAGTATAGACACTTATTGAATTTTAGCTTATATATATTTTCTCCATTGGAAGAAAAATAGATAGACAATCTAAAGCATTTATCCCATGACATGTGTTCTATGATGAAGTGTCTGTGAATTTATAACTTTAATTGAATATGCTGATGTGAATTTCATTAACATAGAATTTTTTTTGGAATTTGGAATGACCATTCTTACTTACTATTATTCACTTCTGTTCTAGAAATAAAAGTTAAATCAAAGAAAAACAATTTTAAGATAAAAGGAAATCACAAAGACATACTGTATGTTGCTGTGTTAAAGTAAGAAACAAAATAAATCTAAAGGGTTCCACCTGCTGGTAGAAATAATAAATAACTGCAAATTAAAACATTTTAAAAATTATATGGTAAGTCAAAAATGATAGTTACAGAAGTTGAGTCTAAAAGGAAAATCATCACACTGTCTGGTGTAGTTCAGTGGATTGAGCACGAGCCTGTGAAGCAAAGGGCCGCCAGTTCAATTCCCAGTCTGGGCACTTGCCTGGGTTGCAGGCCAGGTCCCAGAGGCAACCACACATTGATATTTCTCTCCCTCTCTTTCTCCCTCACTTCCCTTCTCTCTAAAAATAATAAATAAATACAACCTTTAAACACAATAAAAGGAAAATCATCTAATTCTTTTATTTTAAAGAAAAATTAGATATCAAATATTAAATAAAATTACCATCCACTTTTAGAAGATTATACAAAGCACACAGAAAATGAACAGTTTTTAGACTATACATTTTGTGAAGATAGGGATCATGTCAATCTTGTTCATCATCACCAAGTAAGATGCTATGCAAGTTTGTACCAATAATTTTCTAATATAATGTTGAGTTGCATAAACATTAAATTATTACAGAAAGTTTTATATTTTTAATTTACAGAATCATAAATTTGTTGTAGAACTATAGAAAACATATTTAGTAATAATTTTACTTTTAAAGTAAAGAATTTAACACAAATATGTCATAACACATTTTATTTCTTGGAAGACAAATGTGTCAGTCAGAACAGGCTCTGTTATGCTGGGTTAAAAAAAACGATGCCTAAATATTGGTGGCTTATAACAACAAAGGTTGTTTTCTTCTTCACATCTCTCATGGCTTGCCTGCAGCTCTCTCTGCTCCACACGTGTCTTCATTTTAGGACCCAGGCTATTGAAACTGCCTTTATCTGAAATATAACTGGTTATGTTGACACAGAAAAGAAAGATTTGTTTTCCTTTTTAAAAATAGCTTCATTAAAGTATAATCTCCATACCATAGGCTTACCCATTCTAATTGTACAATTGTACAACTGATCACTGCAATCCAGTTTTAGAACATTTTATTTCCATCACCCCAAAACATCTGTCCCCATTTGTAATGAATCTTAATTCCCACCTTGAGGCCTCGGCAACAATTACATTGCTTTCTGTCTGAAAGTTTGCCTTTTATGGACAATTCATAAGAATAGAAACACAATATATATCTTCTGTGTCTGATTTCTTTCACTCACCATGTTTTTGAGGTTAATCCACTGTGTACCATTATCAGTAGTTTGTTTCCTTTTATTAGTAAATAATTTATATTGTATGGGTATGCTATATATTTTTATCCATTCACCAGCTGATAGACAGTTATGTTGTTTCAAGTTGTTGGCTATTATATATGAAGCTGCTGTGTATACCCACTCACAATTTGTGTAGTCATATGTTTTTATTTTTCTTGGACAGACACCTAGGCATTAATTTGTTGTGTCACATGACAAAAGTTAAATGATAAATTCACATCGTGTAACTTTTTAAGAAACTGCCAAACTTTTACAAAGTGATTAGCCATTGTACATTCCACCAGCAAAATATGAGGGTTTCATTTTCTCTCCATCTTCACCAACACTTGTTATTGTTTTTCTTTTTATTATAATTATTCCAATGGGTAGGGAATGGTATTTCATTGCAATTTTAATTTACATTTTCTAGTTTAAATGAATGTGATTAGCACCTTTTCAAGTGTTTGTTAACCATATCTTTGGTGAACTATCTGTTCAAATCCTTCACCATTGCTTTGAGTTGTCGTCCTACTGAATTTTGAGTTTTAGAAAATATATTCTGGATAAAATCTTTATCAAATAGTTGATCAGGAACTATTTCTCCCAGTCCAGCTTTTCTTTTCTTTTTTCTTTTATGAATTATGCATTTGGTATCACATCTAAGAACTCTTTGCTTAACTTAAAGTCATGAAGATTTTTCATTATGTTTTCCTCTAGACATTTTATAGGTTTAGTTCTTATATTTAGGTCTATGATCAATTCGAGTTCAATTTTTGTATTTAGGATGAAACACCAAATGTGTTTCATGTTTAGTAAGAAAACTCATTTTTAATTTCTCTTCGATAAATTTCTGGCGAGTCTGCCAGTCTATTGCTTGTCCTAACCTTAATCACAACTTAAGGCTACCTGTGATATTGTCACTCCTGACTGTCACCAAAGTCACTATTGTTTTAGACAATGCCCTGGACATGAGGATTTTTTACTCTGTTCAAAATCAAGTCTATCCACTTTGGCAGTAAAGATGATGGTTTACAAGGCCTGCCTACCCTGGGGGGTTGTGTAGAGAGCAGTCCATGGCTAAAATGCCATAAATTCCCATGCTTCTTATCCAAGATTTAGCAGTTTGTTTTTGTTTTTTAAATGAGTGTTTTTCCTAGTTACTTATATGCCTTTGGTTGGTTTTCACAGTTGGGAATTTTTTTCAAATGTCCAGTTTTTTTGTTGCTCTTCAATGAGAAGATTTGCGAAGTTTCTCACTCCACTATTTCAGAATCCCAACCTCTCTGAGGCAGTTTTCATAACATAAGGTTTTAAATTATAAAGTATGTTGTTTCTGTCTAGAATTCATTAGCCAAAGCAAATCACATGGTCATTTCTTTGTTCAACATGACAGGACTATATAACCTTCCTATAGCAGAAACATCACAGGATTGCATAGCAGGAAACTTCTGACATTGTTCCCAATGGTCTCTGCCTTCTGGTGTTCACACCTTTGTGTTATCACTTCTCTTTGAGTGTGACTGCATTCTAATAAATATAATTCAGCAAAAGTGATGGAATGTCACTTCTATAATTAAATTATACAAGACTGTTACTTACATCTTGCTGCTACTTTCTCATTCTTTCTCTTGCCTTCTTAGGTTGCACACATTGATGAAGTAAGCTGCCATGTTGGAGAAGCCCATATGGCTAGGAACTGAGGGTGATCTCTGGCCAATAGCCAGCATGGAGCTGAGACCCTTCTGTTTAGTCCAATAGCCTATGAGGAACTGAATTCTGCTAGGAATCACTGAGTGAGCTTGGGTGTAGATGTCTTCCTCAGTTGAATCATGAGATGACTTCAGTCCTGCCTGACTCCTTGATTGAAGCCTCCTGTGAGACCCAGAAGCAGAGAACCAAGTTTAAGCCATTCACATTCCTGATGCACTGAAAGGCTGAGATAATAAATGCTCATTGTTTTATGTCACTAAGTTGTGTGTGTAGGGGATGATTAATTTCTTATACAGCAATAGATAATTAATACAGAAAGAAGCTGAAATATTTGGTAAAAATTCAAATAACTTACTACAATAAAGAAAATAGGCACAAAGTTGGAGGGGCTGCTTCCTGCCTATACAAGACCAGTATTTCTAAATGAGTCAAATTGTATTGGGTAGCTTTCCATGGGACTTAGAACCTGGCATTTGTCCCTAAATTTCTGTTCTTATTTCATAAAATCATAAAATATTGAAGTCACAAATTCAATATTTCCAGAAAATATAGAATTACTGCTAAGCCACAGCAAAGTAAGTATATTTTTGTAAAGTGAAATTGAAAAATTAGATTTTCTTGGGCATTGTTTATGGGTGTACTCTAATTTCTCATTGGTATTTCATAATTGGTAAATGACTCTGTGCTCTTTATAATTTACTTTAAAATAGTATATAAATACTAAAATAATCACTAATATAAAAAATTCATTTAAAAATATAAGGGCAGATTCTTCAAAAGAGTAGAGAATTGGAAAGATCACTAAAAAAGGTAACTTGGCAGTGGAGAAACCTGTCTAACACTACCACAGACAGGTAACCAAGGTTAACATTAATAGTAATGTCACATTCATAGTATGTACCTGTGATATGATATGTACCACTTTAGTCCTATGGTATCCTTTCAAAACACATTAGCCCACTCTAATCGTGAGAAAAAGCAGACAAATCTCAGTCAAGAGACATGCTATACAATGTGATCAGTATCCTCAAAACTGCCAACATCATTGAAATCCAAGGCAAGTTTGAGAAACTATCACAACCAAGAAGAACCTGAGGAGACATGACTACTGAACATAACGTGATATCCTGGAACAGAAAAAAGACACTGGGTAAAAATGAAGAAAATCTTAAAGTATGGGCTTTAGTTAATGATAATATATTAGTATCCACTCATTAATTGTGACAAAGATACCACATTAATGTGATGTGATAATTATAGAGGAAACTGAGTGTGAGGTAAAGGGAAACTTTATTACCTTTATCACTGATAATTTAAATGTAAAACTTCTCTAAAAATAGTTATTATAAAATGTAAGACATTTCCATAAATTGAGAAAAATATACAGGATCTATATAAATGATTTTTCTAAATAAACAAAGTGATAAAAAATGAATAATGGGGTACATGCCATACACTTGGATCAGAGGGCCAAATATTATAAAGTTATCCTTTCTGCCCACATTTATTTATAGTTTCAAAGTCATTCTGAATATACCAAAAGTATTTTTCCTTGAACTGGACAAAAGGTCTTTCCTGTTAAAATAAAGAAGCAAGGATACTCAAATTACATTTTAAAAATAAAATGAATGGGATGATATATTCCATCATGTACTAAAACATATAATAAAACCATACTATTAAAATAGTGTAGACTTAGTAAAATAATTCATTCTCTTTTTTGTTTTTAGTTTTTATTTTTTTAATTAGTAGGCACTTATTCATTGCCATTTTACACCCTTTACCTGTGTTCCTCTCTCTATCACTTTTTTTTCTTCATTTTCTTAAAGCAGTCCCTTTAGCATACCTTGTAGTGTTGGTTTGGTGGACTTGTATTCTTTCAGCCTTCTTTTGTCTGGGAAACTCCTTATTTCTCCTTCACTTTTAATTGACAGCCTTGCTGGGTTGAGTAGTCTTGGTTGCAGGCCTTTGTTTTTCATTACTTGGAATATTTTTTGCTATTCTCTCCTGGCCTAAAGTGTGTCTGTTGAGAAATCAGCTGTAGCCTTATCAGAGCTCCCTTTATGTTACTTTTGGTTTCTCCCTTGCTACTTTTAAGATTCTCTTTGTTTTTAAAACTTGGCCTTTTAATTATGATGTGTCTTAGAGTAGGTCTCTTTGGGTTCATCTTGATTAGGACCCTCTGTGCTTCCTGAACTTGCATTTTTTTTTTTCCTTTCTCTGGGTATGGAAAGTTTTCTGTCATTATTTTTTCAAACAGGGTTTCTATTCCTTGCTTCTTTCCTTCTCCTTCTGGTATTCTTATGATTTGAATGTTGTTGAGTTTCATGTTGTCTTTCAGTTCTCTTAAGCTATCTTCATATTTTTTGAGTCTTTTTTCGTGCAGATGCTCTACCTGGGTATGTCTTTCTACCTTGTCTTCTAGCTCACTAATTCAGCCCTCTGCTTCATCCAGCCTGCTTGTAATTCCTTCAAGTATGTTTTTTTTCCCCCAGAAATTGTATTCTTCATTTCTTCCTGGTTCTTGTTTGTAGTTCCTATTTCCTTTTCATACTGTTGTACTTCCCACTTAGTTATTTGTATTTGCCTGTGAGTTCCTTGAAAATCCTTATAACCATCCTTTTAAACTCTGTATCTGATAGTTTGCTTGCCTCCATTTCATTGAGCTCTTGTAGTGGGGAGTCTTCCATTCCTTTTGATTGCAGATTCTTTTTCTGTCTCCCCACTTTAGGTAACTCTTTTTGTTTGTTTCTGTGATTCCTGATACTCTGCTTTGCTAGCTGTCTTTGTAGGGTGAAGTTCTATGGTAGGAGTTCTGTGGTACTCACTGGCGTGGGCTCTTTGATTTCCTTGTCTGGATGCTTTAGGGTTGCCCTGTTTGTTTCTTTGTTTGTTTGTTTGAGTGGGGTCTCTTGTTGTACTTGGGTTTTACCCATTGGCAGTTCCTTTGTTTGTGGGTTCCCTCTTCCTACAGATTTACTGGTGTTCACAACTCCCACCTTATCTTGTATGTGATCTGGGGCAAGGCAAAGGCAAAATGGATTAAGACAGTGAGAGAATATTCTTTGGAATTTAAAGTACTAACAATAGGAGAACAGATAGGAGAACCTATCTTTTTGTACTTTGTACTTTGTACTTTTTGTACTTTGAGAAGTACAGCGATAACCATGATATTATACCCAACTAGCCACTTTTTATAAGAGGTGAAAAAGAGATAAGATTCTTGTAAGAGGGAAAAGGAATGTGATCTGAATCTAGGAAAAACAGCACTTGTACTAGGTTAAATGGTGAGATATAGTGAGGATAAAGGATAGAAACTTGGCATAATGTGAGAGAGAATAGAGTTAACCACAACAGTAATAAAGCTCAGGAAGATAGTGAAATGTGCCAAGACCAGGGAGGGGTGCTATGTAGTATTTACAATAATATGGAACAACAACTATTTACAACAATACTAAAACAACAATAATATGACAAGTAATATATGATGTGAATAAAAATAATAGAATGTAAAAGACAAAGAGTAGTATGTTATTGAAATATGAGTGAAGTGAAAGAAGAGAAATTAACATGCAATATGAAAGAGAAAATAAGGAAAACTAGTCAATGTAATTAAACAAAGAAAATGAAGAAAGCTAAACTGAAAGAAGGGAAATAAAAATAACCAAATCAAATAAAAGTATCAAAAAATAATAAAATGAATGATAAATTGCAAGTACTATAGGATAGAAAATTGAAATTGGTCTCAGTTTGTCAGTTGATGATGTTAGTCTTGTGGTCCATCTCTTGATCTGTTTTTCATCCTTTCACAGGTCCATGTCTTACTGTCTCATACTTGGGGGAAGAAAAAAAAACTTCCTGCTGACTTTAAACCCACTAAGAGAGTTCTGCTGGTCTTCCTGGATGCTGCAGGCAGAGAGGGGCTGGGCTTAGCTTTTTTCCTTTCCTGTTGTTTTTTGAGAATGGGGGTTGGTCTGGGCTGCAATATTCACAGGTGTCCAGCCTCCAGCCCAGGCTTCAGAGCACTGCCAGGGCCCCATTGTCCATTTTTGCCAGACTGGTGCCTTTAATCCACCATGTTGTTCTATCTGTGAGGTGCTCTGATTAGGAGCAACTCCCAGCCCACCTCCTCTCTCTTTGGTGGCCTGGGTACTGCACACTCTTAAAGTTCCTGCAGGGCAGTTTAGTTCCCCTATTAAATTAAGTCTTTCTGGGGACTGCTACCCCTCTGAGCCCCTGCTGCCCCACTTTGATCAGTCCATGAGGCACCCTGATTTGGAGTAAATTGCACCCATCCTACTCCCTATTCGCTGGCCCAGCCACTGTAAGAGTTCCTTAAACAGTGGCTGAGAGCCTATTCTTGAGTAAATTCCTCTGGTTTGCACCTACCATTCTTAGCAAGCACCTGGCTTTTCATACAGCTCAACTCTCTGACCAGTCCAGAGAGTATCTGGGTCAGGGTCTGTCCTGGCCCAACTCTTCTCCCTCTCTAGGTGTGACCTGGCTCTCCAATTTCTCTGGTAACGTCCTAGCCATCAACCGCAGGCCCAGTGGGGAAATATTGACTCTGAGCATCTCCCACTTTGTCTTTATTCCCCCCAGTGACTTCAAGCATCCAGGTATCTTCTGTTAAGGGACTTCCCTCCATGTTCTGGTAGCAGAGGGAGCTGTGGAGTTACAATCACTGATCTGGCCCTCCTCCACAGCTGCTGTGGCAGCTGCCAACCCTGGAGCTAGGTGCCAGGCTGGGACCTCAGCAACCTTGGTTCCTGTGCAGGTCCCAGGGACCTTACCATCCCAACACAATCTCCTTACTGTCTGTTTTTCAATGTCCTCTACAATTTTGGCTTCCAAACTTCATATACGCAGGGATTCCATTGGATCTTCACTTTGTTCTTCAGAAGATTGGCTAGGTATTCCAGTTGGGTGCATGAGCAAGTGGGTTCAGCTCCCATCTACCTCACTGACATTTTCAGTCTCTCTCTCTTTTTTAATGCATTTGGTCTATCACTTTGGTAGGCACTAACAGTATAGTGTTTAGGAAGTCATACATTCTCCCTGACCTCATGGAACTTATAATCTGTTGTGATATAGAAAGATCTGATCAGATAGCTATTGTTTACAACAACTATGATACTAATATACTGAGTATATTAGGAAAGACTTACAGGAGGAAATTGAATTTCAATGAAGACCTCAAGGATTTTAGCAATCTAGGTATAGAGAGAAATGAGTTAAAAGACCATTAAACAGTCCATGTGAAGGACATCAGTGGAGAGATGTTCAGCTGACTAGAAATAGAAACCCAAGAGAAGAATGTTGAGGTATGTGGGTAGAGAATTAGTGAAGTGTCATATTGCATATGATTTTGTTAAGGGTTTTTATTTCCATCCTAAGGACAGTGGGAAGTTATTGGGGATTTTTTTTTTTAATTTTAATCATTGTTCAAGTACAGTTTTCTCCCCCCTACTCCCATTCCAGCCCCTCCACCCAACCCTCCCCCCTTCCCCCCATTACCCCCCACACCTAGTTTTTGTCCATGTGTCCTCCAAATTTGTTCCTGTAATCCCTACCCATTCCCCCCTGAAATTCCCTCTTCTCTCCCCTCTGGCCACTGTCAGACTATCCCCTATTTCAGTGTCTTTGGTTATATTTTGCTAGTTTTTTGTTTTGTTTTGTTTTGTTGTTTAGATTCCTGTTAAAGGTGATATCATGTGGTATTTGTCTTTCACTGCCTGGCTTGTAAAAATATGGAACGCTTCACGAATTTGCGTGTCATCCTTGCGCAGGGGCCATGCTAATCTTCTCTGTATCATTCCAATTTTAGTATATGTGCTGCCGAAGCGAGCACTTATTGGGGATTTTTAAACTGAGGAAAGACCTAATCATATTAACATAGTGTGAGAAGATTGCTTCTCTGTTGGTGAGAGGAGTGAATTAGAATGGGGCCAGTAGGTATGCTGGGAGAGAGGAAACTATTGCAATAGACAAGATTAAATATAAACCATTCTTATTCAACACACTACTGAAAGTCCTAGACACAGCAATTAGACATGAAGAACAAATAAAAGGCATCCATAATGAAAAGGAAGAAGTAAAACTGTCATCATGTGCAGATGATATGATATGATATGATTGTATATAGAGAACCCTAATGATTCTGTGAGGAAACTACTAGAACTGATAGATGAACTCATTAAAATAACAGGATACAAAATTAAGATCCAGAAAACAGTTGCATTTTTATATGCCAATAATAAACTACCAGTCATGGAAATTAAGAAAACAATCTCATTCACAATTACTTCAAAAAGAATAAAATACCTAGGAATAAACTTAACCAAGGATGTAAAAGATCAGTACTCAAAAAATTATAAGATACTAAAGAAAGAAATTAAAGAAGATACAAATAAGTGGAAGCATATACTGTGTTCATGTAGGAAGAATTAACATCATTAAAATGTTCATACTATCCAAAGTAATCTACTGATTCAATGCAATTCCTATCAAGATATCTATAATGTAATTCACAGAGGTAGAACAAAGATTCCAAAAATTTATATGGAGTCACAAAAGACCCCAAAGAGCAACAGTGTCTTGAGAGAGAAGAACAAAGCTGAAAGAATCATGCTACCTAATATCAAACTATACTATAAGGCCATAGTAACCAAAACAGCATGATACTGGCAAAAAACAGACATGTAGGTCAATAGAACAGAATAGAGAGCTCAGAAATAAACCCACCCTTTTATAGTCAATTACTATTTGACAGAGGAGGCAAAAACACAATGTGCTAAAGATTGTTTATTCAATAAACAGTGCTGTGAAAATTGGACAGATTATGTGCAGAAAAATGGAATGACCACCTTCTTACACAACACACATGAATGAATTCAAAATGGATTAAAGACTTAAATATCAGACTTGAAACCATAGCAATTCTACAAGAAAACATAGGCAGTAAAATCTCAGACATTGCTCATAGCAATATTTTTTTCTGATATACTTCCTCTAGCAAGGGAAACAAAAGAAAAAACAGAACAAATGGGACTACCTCAAACTAAAAAGTTTTTGCACAGCAAAGGAAACCATCAACAAAATAAAAAGACAACCCACTGAATGGGAGAACATATCTGCCAATGATATATCTGATAAGGGGTTAATATCCAAAATTTATAAACAACTTATAAAAATCAACACCAAAAAAAAACCAATCCATTTAAAAAATGGGCAAGGACCTGAATAGACACTTCTCCAAAGAGGACATACAAATGGCAATAGACATATGAAAAGATGCTCAACATCACTAATCCTCAGAAAAATGCAAATTAAAACCACAATGAGATATCACCTCACACATGTCAGAATGGCTGTCATCAATAAATCAACAAACAACAAGTGCTGGCAAGGATGTGGAGAAAGGGAAACCCTTTTGCACTATTGGGGATATAGGCTGGTGCAGCCACTCTGGAAAGCAGTATGGAGATACCTCAAAAAATTAAAAATTGAACTGCCTTTTGACCCAGAGATTCCACTTCTAAATATTTATTTGAAGACACCTGAAACACTAATTCAAAAGAATGTATGCTCCCTTATGTTCATTGAAGTGTTATTTACAATAGTCACAATTTGGAAGCATTCCAAGTGTCCATCAGTAGATGAGTGGATAAAACAACTATGGTACTTTTGCATGCTGGAATACTACTTGGCTGTAAAAAAAGAAAGAAAGAAAATTTTACCCTTTGTGACAACATGGATGGACTTGGAGAACATTATGCTAAATTAAATAAGAGAAATACAAATATCATATGATTTTACTCATATGTGGAATCCAATGAACAAAATGAACTAACAAGCAAAATAGAGACAGACTCATAGATAGCACATTTACAGCTGATGGCGGGGCAGTGTTGGGTGGTGGAGAGATGGAACAAAAGAGAAAAAGGACTTACAAATATCAACAACTGTGTGGTGATTGGTGGGGAGCAGTAGAGGAGAAGGGCAGATGGGAATGGAAGAGGGTATAAGGGGGACAAGTGGTAAAAAAAGAAATATAATTAAAATTAGAAAATAAAAATGGAAAAAAAACTTTAAATGAAGTCATTTATAATTTAGATAATAGCAATTTGGAATTTGTGTGTATTGGGACAGAACTGAGATCTAAAATGGAAGAAAGTGCTTGAAAATGCTAAAACAACATTTAAAAATCAGTATTATATAATTTTGTTTTCCTGTGATTCTAGATTGACTTTAGCATTCTGTGTTCTAACTGAGTTTTATAGTAGCAAAACAGAAGGAGAATTTATGGACATGCACAATGGTGATTGCAGGGGGAGGGGGTGGGTAGAGGTGGAAGTTGTATATGAGGGGGAAAGGGTAATGGAGAAAAATACAATAAAATTGAATTGTTAATAAAACAAAAAAAATAAATACAAAGGTAAGGCTAGAAAGATTATTGAGATTTGAGTGAGATAAAGAGAAATGGACAAATAAGAAAGGTACTTAGGAAAATATTGGCCTGCTTCTTAGTAAGAGAAAGACTTTCTAAGCATAGTAGCAATAAAAAAAAGAAAATAATTGGTGGCTCACTCTATGGAGCACACCCATGCCTTTCCCCAGCCGTATCCCATAGAGCATTTTCCTTGCTTCTTTCTCTTTTTCCTAGTCTCTAAAGGCCCTTATTTTGCCTCTTTAACTTGTTTCCTGAGTCCATTTCTTATAGGATTCACTTCTTCTACCTCTGTGACTTTCTAAATAAACTTTTCCTTGAAAAAAAAAACCTCCAAATAATTGATTTGATTATATTAAGATTTATTTTACTTTTGCACTTTAAAAAATCCAGGAATATGGCAAACAGTTGACAGAAAGGAGTTAATATTTATAATAAAATTTTTAGCCCTGGCTGGTGTAGCTCAGTGGATTGAGCTCGGGCTGGGAACCAAATTGTCACAGGTTCAATTACCAGCCAGGGTACATTCCTGGGTTGCAGGCCATAACCCCCAGCAACCGCACATTGATGTTTCTCTCTCTCTCTCTCTCTATCTCCCTCCCTTCCCTCCCTAAAAATAAATAAAATCTTTAAAAAAATTTTTTTTAAAGATGAATACTCTAATGAAAAATCAGCAAAGAACATTAATAGGTATTTTGTAAAATGAGATTTACAAGTTGAGAAACAAAAATATTAAAACTCAGCAATGATCACTGCTGTCATAAATAACCAAAGAAATTCATGTTTAAATATAATTTAGTGCTAATTTTAATTTTCTGTAATAGGCACATTAAAATAGTAACAATACCCAGTGGTGGTGGTAAAACAGTCATCTCACAATTGAGATGTGAGTTCTGGTGAAAGTTTCAATAAGAACTCTTTTTATAGAAGAATATTGGTCATATATATATACACATATACATATACATATATATATACACACACACAAACAATTTTTTTTTAAATATTTTATTTATTTATTTTTAGGGAGGGAAGGGAGGGAGGGAGAGAGAGAGAGAGACAGAGAGACAGAGAGAGACAGAGACATCAATGTGCGGTTGCTGGAGGTTATGGCCTGCAACCCAGGAATGTACCCTGGCTGGGAATCGAACCTGGGACACTAATTTTTTTTTAATCATTGTTCAAGTGCAGTTTTCTCCCCCCTACTCCCATTCCAGCCCACCACCCAACCCACACAAACAATTTTTAAAAAACATTCATACCTTTGAACTCAGAATAATTCTGGGAATTTAACCTGATGAATTAATCAGTGATATGAACAAGTATTTACATAATAACAGTATTTTCACTAGAACATCACTAATAGTGGCAAAAACAACCTAACAACATCAATGCCCAACAATAGGAAAATGTTTAAATAATGGCAAGCAAGAAATTATTTGGAATCATTGAAAATAATACTTTTTGGAGTTCTGGCCAAGATGGAGGCATAGGCAGAAACTCTTCACTTCCTTGTGCAGCCAAAGGGAGGATAACAACCAATCTAAAATCAATAATAACCAGAAGTGCCAGAAAATCAAACTGCAGGGAATTGTGACAACCAAAGAATTAAAGAAACAGTTAACTGGAACAACCAGACTGGTAAGGCAGCGAGTGGAGAGAACCTGGGGCTAAGGCTGTGGACCATGGGGGTGGGGCTGACTGAATGGGAAACTGAGACTCTGAGCTGATTGTGGACTACTGCGGTGGCCTCAGTGGGAGAAACTCCCAGTCTCACACATTGGAAAGTGGGGCTAATGCTGCCAACAGGTAAGCCGCAGTGTTCCCTCTCTGGCCTCTCACCTACAGACAGCAAGAAAGGTTGCCCTGCCCTGGTGAATACCTGAGGCCCCACCCCCTTACAACTCAACAGGTGTGCCAACACAAAGAAATAGGGCCCAAATGAAAGAACAGAGAAAACCCCCCATAAGAGAGCTAAGCGATGAGGAGATAGCCAACCTATTTGATGGAGAATTTAAAGTCCTGGTAATCAAAATGCTCACAGAACTGATTGAGCTTGGTCTAAAAATGAAAGAACAAATGAAAGACACCCAAAAGGAAGTAAAGCAAAATATTCAGGGAACTAAAAGTGACAGGAAGGAAACCAGGACTCAAAGCAACAATTTGGAACAAAACGAAGAAATAAACACCTAACTAAAACAGAAAGAAGAAATAAGAATTAAAAAAAAAATGAAGAGAGATTTAGGAAACTCTGGGACATCTTGAAACATTCCAATATCCAAATTATAAGGGTGTCAGAAGGAGAAGAACAACAACAAGAAATGAAAACTTATTTGAACAAATAATGAAGAAAAACTTCCCCAATCTGGAGAAGGAAATAGACTTCCAGGAAGTTTAGGAAGCCCAGAGAGTCCCAAAGAAGTTGGACCCAAAGAGGAAAACACCAGGGCATATCATCATTAATTTGCCCGAGATTAAAGATAAAGAGAAAATCTTAAAAGCAGCTAGAGAAAAAAAGAGTTACCTACAAAGGAGTCCCCATAAGGCCATCAACTGATTTCTCAAAAGAAAACTTGCAGGCAAGAAGGGGCTGGAAAAAAGTATTTGAAGTCAAGAAAGGCAAGGACCTACATCCAACATTGCTCTATCCAGCAAAGCTATCATTTAGAATGGAAAGGCAGATAAAGTGCTTCCCAGATACGGTCAAGTTAAAGGAGTTCATCATCACCAAGCCCTTATTATATGAAATGTTAAAGGGACTGACTTATCTAAGAAAAGGGAGAAGGTAAAAACTATGAATAGTAAAATGACAACAAACTCACGAGTATCAACAAATGAACCTAAGAAAAAGGAAAACAACAAAAACAAAAACTGAGCAAACAGCTAGAACAGAAACAGAATCAGAGAAATGTGTATCACATGGAGAGTTTTCAGTGGGGAGATGGAAGGGAGGAATGGTGGTAAAAGGTATAGGGAAGAAGAAACATAATTGGTATGCATAAAATAGACAGAGAGAGGTCAAAAAATGGTATAGGAAACAGAGAATTCAAAGAACTTATATGTACAATCCATGGACATGAACTAAGGGGGGGATGCTGGAGGGTTGAGGGTGCAAGACAAAGGGGGGGTTAAGGGATAAAACTGGAAAAATGATAATAGCATAATCAATAAAATATACTTAAAAATAACACTTGAAAAAATTAATGACATGGGGAAATACTTATGACTTAATTTTAAAAGAATAAAGAAAGTTATAACATAATGTTTATATAATAATATCACAAATATAAAATAATATCTTTTAAAACAATCATTTTATAGAAATTAATATACATTTATTATAGAACTTTTGAAATTATAGAAAATCCTCAAAAAGTAAATAATTTATTTTTTAGCACCCATAAATAACACTGCTAATATTTGAGAAATAATTTTGATTTTTTTCATAAATTTTCTGGGCATACTTATAAATCTCCAAGAGCCACTTTTTTCCAATCTGTAAAATATGGGATAATAATAATGCTTATTTTGTAGAGTTGATGTGAGAATTAATGATTGCATTATTCAGAATTCTTTTGTTTGTAAGTCATGGAAACCTAGCACAAACTAGACTAAACAAAAGAATTTATTGACTTCAGTAACTGGAAGAAAAAAAACAAAATAAAAAAACAGGGAATAGTAGAGTCTAACTTTAGACACAGGGAGACCAAGCTGGATCATGTCCTCCGCATACGTTTCTCTCCATATCTTTGTTTTTCTCAACATCGACTTTATTCTCATGCAGCTGTCACCAAGTTGGACCTTGAACTTTCAAGTTTATATTTTATGAGTTTCTACCCTTTAGTTATAACAGAAGTCCAGAGAGGAATTCTAACTGATGTTGCAGGGCCCCATCCAAAACTCAGGCTAGTTTTGTAGCCTGAGGGGATATATTTTATTGAGACACAACGGGAATCAGCTTCATCTGAATCAACCAACTGGGAGTTGAAGAGGGAAGGCATACCAAGTCAAAATTAGATGCTGTAACTATAATAAAAGGGAATGCATAGTGGGGTTGCAAAAACAATAGAGATCCATTATAAAGATAATATGTCTAGTTTTTTGCCCAACATACATTAGAGTTCCTCAAAGTGACACAATATTTGTAGAATTTTTAGATTCAACAACTTCTGCAATTTCTAGGAAGACTATTAAACTGTTGGGAACTGCCCTGCCTGGTATCAGAAGCTATAACTCCCACCAAGGCTAAGGCTGAGGGAGTGGCCTTGGACCCTAAGCCAGCAAGGAGACAAAAGCTTATCTCCCTGGCAGGAGCACTGCTTCTGCTGCTTCATTCATAACTGAACCCCAAAGCTTGGTCGGTTAGCCAATGATGGGTGAGATTCCCCAAGGGGGGAATGATCTAACACAGGCACGATCAAGTGGGAGGCCCCCAAGGAAGGATTTTGAGGCTACAGCAAAAGGGGGTGATGGACCCTCGCCCCTTGGCTTTGACATAGCCTGAGTCCTCATTGTCTGCGAGAAAATCTCCTTATCTCTTGGTTACCTTACTTCCCTTGCTTCACCTAAGCCTGAAACAATGACAGGGTGGTGCAGCTCTGTGCTGAAAAGGGCGGGTTCCCCAGGTGATCAGGCCTAAGAAAGAATATGTAAAATCCTGTGAAACCTGCTTTGTTTAGAATGCTCTCAGATGAATGATAAGGGTCCAAGGAAGAAGTAAGTTTGTTCCTCAAAGTTTTACAGCTCTTTGATCCTGACTCAAAATAGGCCCTCAGACTTCCTTGTTATCTATTGTTTGATCCTTACTTCCTAGCAATGAGTAATGAGCTTTTACCTGAATTCTTATGCAAACGAAACCAGTAAAAAGCCTCTCCGGAGAGGGAACGGCGCTCTCCCCACCAGGGAGGGTGGCCAAGTGGTACATTCCCCACGTGAGGAGTGGCCATGGCGCCCTCCAGGAGAGAGGGTGACCAAGGCGCTCCCCATGTGAGGAGTGGCCCTGCTGTTCCTATTCCCCCACAGGACCTGGTTGTCTCTGTGTATGTTTTTCTCGCGTTTCGACAAGCCATCTGCAGCGTTTCGTGATCACTTCTGGCCAGTGGCCCACACATCATTAAACTACAAGTCCTTGAGACAGATTTTGAGGTTATTTTTTTATGCTTTATTGCTTATATTCTAGTTATGCTGCAGTTTTCATTCTGGCTCTTCATTTTTTTTTTATCCAGTCATATAGCAATTACCAATAGTTATATGCCATAACTATTGCTATAAGGCTAATGGAGATTGAAAGCTGTCTTAGGACTTACTATTTAATAAGGGTGATATAGGCATATATGTGTTAGAAATTCTTGACAATTACAAAAAAGTGCAGAGAATATTCCTTGGGCATTAGGATTGCTTCCTGCTTGGGGCTGAATTAGGAAAATATCTTTATGGAATAGTTTATATCATAAAAAATAAATTGAACAAGTGAATATGATAGTTTTAAATATGCCTGTGTTCAAGTGAGTACCTTGAACAAATATATAAAAGCTGGACAGTGTAGGATGTACTTCAGGGGTGGAGACAGTTCATTTTACTGGAGTATGAGAATAACTAGTGGGAAAATATTGTAAAATGCAGGTTACCTATTCTGGTAGTGAAGTCTATCCCATCAGAATACACCTCTAGCTGAGTTGCTCAATCCTTTTTCAGAGAAGTAAAAGGAAACATGAGAAGTACTTGAAGCTGAGCTCTAACTCCCTTTCCTGGCTGCCACAAAACTAAAGGAAAGTCAGCCAGAGGAGTTTTAGTTTGCTTCATGACTGTGGCATTGCTTTAGGATAATTAATTTGACAACAGCAA
This sequence comes from Phyllostomus discolor, assembly GCF_004126475.2. Classification (NCBI taxonomy): domain Eukaryota; kingdom Metazoa; phylum Chordata; class Mammalia; order Chiroptera; family Phyllostomidae; genus Phyllostomus; species Phyllostomus discolor. The sequence goes on from NC_040904.2 coordinate 94,780,512, forward strand.
ACAAAATGGGAGATGGCAAACAAACAGTAGAGATAGCAAGCAAGCAATATTGAATTGCTGATTGGAGGTTGAACCAGGATAATGCCAATGAGATAAAGAAAAAAAATATAATGTGTTACAGATATTGAGAAGATAAAATCAATAGGATTTAGCAATTGGATCTATAGAAAAGGGAGCGAGAGGGATTGTTAAAATGGCTGTTAGAATGGTAATGTCTTAGTCCCTTCAGCCTGCTATAACAAAATACCATTGGCTGGGTGGCTAACAAACAGCAGAAATTTATTTGTCACATTCAGGAGGCTGGGAAGTCCAAGAGCAAGGTGCCAGCAGATTTGGTGTCTGCTGAGAACCCTCTTCCTGCCTCATGGACTACTGTCTTCTCACTGTAAGCTTACATGAGGAAGGGGATAAAGGAGCTTTCTAGGGTCTTGTTTAAAGAGCACTAATCACACTTTGATGGTTTGCAATCCTGACCTAATTATATCTGAAAGGTCTTGCCTATCGTCATTCTCCCAAATATCATTACATTGGGCAATAGATTTCAATATATGGATTTCTGGGAGACACAAACATTCAGTCTATGGCTGATGATATTGTCATACACGGAAACAGAGATTAGGCTGGTTGTGGGGGAAGTTGATGAATACTCTTTTAGACATTTTGATTTGGATGTAGAACAAGTGGAGATCTCCATCATGCTGTTGGAAATTTAGGGTTTGAGCTGTGAGACAAATGGGGTCAGAAATAAAGGTACATTCCCTTTCTTTTCAACCTACTATGACCACTTAGTGGGGTCAATAAAAGTCCTGCAACAGGTTAGAGTTAACAAAGAAGTCAGCAGGGAAAAACCAACTGATATCAGAATTTATGTTGTTCACCATATTTAAGAGGAAAAAGGAAAAGAGAAGAATAAATGAAAGGAGATCCAGAAAGGTAGGCAAGTCAAGAAAGGGGAAAATTGTATTTGAGTGTGAACCTCAGTATATAACACTTACAATTTAGATCTAGTTAGATCAAGGAATTTATAAGGAAAAATTGAAAAAATAAATGTTTTTAGTGTAGCTTAAGGCATAACAGGAGGGTGACTAAGATAAGGGATGAGAACAGAGTAGACAGCAGGATTTTAAAAATTGTTACTAAAGAAATATACCACTAATTAAACTTTTAGCCCTGACCAGTGTGACTCAGTTGTTTGGCTGTTGTCCTGCAAAACAAAACGCCACTGCTTTGATGCTGTTTCAATTCCTGTTCGATCCCTAGTCAGGGCACAAGCCTGGGTTTCAGATTTGGTCCCCAGTCAGGATGCATACAAGAGGTAGTGAATAGGTGTTTCTTTCTCACACTGATGTTTCTCTCCCTCTCTTTCTCCCTCCCTTCCCCTCTCTCTAAAAATAAATAAATTAAGTCTTTTTTTAAAAAATGAGAAAATAATTACATTTTTATATTTTCCTAAAATTTCTAGTTTTTCTCCTTTACTATATATTATTTTCTTAATTATAGTCAATAATACATACCTTAAATTTTTTTGCTAAAAGAACAAAAGAATATGCTGTTTTAAAAGTGTATTTTAGCCCTGGCTGGTATAGCTCAGCGGATTGAGTGTGGGCCTGGGAATCAAAGGGTCACCAGATCAATTCCCAGTCGGGGCACATGCCTGGGATGTGGGCCAGGTACCCGGTTTGGGGTGCTTGGGAGGCAACCACACATTGATGTTTCTCTCCTACTCTTTCTCCTTCCCTTACCCTCTCTAAAATAAATAAATAAAATCTTTTTTAAAAAGTGTATTTTGTAGCCTTGGCTGGTGTGGCTCAGTGGATTGAGTGCCAGCCTGCAAATCAATGGGCCATTGTTTCAATTCCTGGTCAGGGCACATGCCTGAGTTGTGGGCCAGGTGCCCTGGTTGAGGGTATGCAAGAGGCAACCAACTGATGTTTCTCTCCCTCTCCTTCTCTCTCCCTCCCCCCCCCCCCCAAAAACAAATAATAAAATAAAAAAGACTTTTAAAAGTGTATTTTATAATGCCAGGAGGCAAATGTAGTATAAAGGTCAAGAACAACCTTATCTATCTAATATATTTCATCTATAAAGTGGATGATAATACTCATCATCAGCTGATCTCAGAGAATTGTTTCATGAATTAATTGAAAAGAACTACACAGCATTATACAGTTGTAAAAGCTACAGTAATGTCCAGCATAATGAATATTTAGGGATTTTTAAAGGGATCCTATGCTGGTAAAATTGTGAGCCATAAATATCTATTTTTTGCTCTATGTTCAAAGAAACAAATGTTCTTATCTTTCTTACACTCATAAATTTACTATAATTTTGCCTTCTTTGAGATGTTTGCATTTATCTTATTTTTGCCCACTTCTGCTCTGGCAAATATGTGCCAAATAAAATGTTAGTATCAGCAAACAAACATTTTTGTTGGGTGTGCCCTCAGTATCCAAATGTTTGTTTTTAGCCAGAGCTATTTGTTTCAAAAGCTTTTATGAAATACGTATTTCTCTTTGAAACCTCTCACCACCTCAAATAATCCTGTCTGCATTTCCTTAGGTCACCTTCTATGCAACACTTCTTTCTTATGATTTCTCCTGTTGGCCAGAATTTTTTTCTGAGGCTTCAGTAGTTGCCTAGTAGGAATGCTTATAAAAACATTTGTGGATAGCCCAAACATTTTCAATAACATTTGCTTGGGAAAATTTTACTGGCAGTCAGGACACATTATTTAAACATATTTCAAAATATTTATGCATCCCTGCAATACTTTGGCGGAGTCTGTATATCAAGGCTGAATTGATGGGTTTCTAGTTAAGTCTTTCTGTTTGTTTGTTTTCAGTCATTCATAATGGTTGATTGAAGCATGTTTGATAGAATTGCCATGCAGTTGATTTGATTGACTCAATAGTAAGATGTCTATAACAACCAGGGGTTTCTGAACTTTCTTCCTTCTCAGAGAAGGGAATTTAATAAACAAGTTAGATTAATTTTACCATAATCTCTGCAGATGCTTGATTCTCAGTTGCTATTTTAGCTTTTGGCTTCATCACCTTCCCAACAGTAATTCAGAAAGTGGTAGATTTTTTAGGATACTTTTGGCATTAGGAAGTAGTTTTAGTGAGAACTGTGGTTCTCTATAGAGGGCTTACATCATTTTTTAAAGTTACTTTTCATATTCCATGACTATGTCTAAATAAGAAAAGAAAATGGATAAATTATTCGTACATTTATGTGGAATCACTAAAATAACATTTTACTTTATTTTGTGTATTTTTTAAATATTCATTTTAAAAAAATTTATTTATTTATTTATTTATTTTAGAGAGAAAAGGGAGGGAGAAAAAGAGAGAGAGAGAGAAACATCAATGTGCAGTTGCTGGGGGCCATGGCCTGCAACCCAGGCATGTGCCCTGACTGGGAATCGAACCTGCAATGCTTTGGTTTGCAGCCTATGCTCAATCCACTGAGCTACGCCAGCCAGGGCTATTTTGTGTATTTTTTATTGGTGCGGTTCTTTTTTGTATTTTTCAAAAATAAAGAGGGAAATCTAAGTCTTTGGTTGCAGTCTGGTATTTGCAGAGGAAAGAGCAAGAAATATAACCTTAATTTTGGCTTTCAAAGATGAAAGGCCACATAAAGTTAAAAGGCCTTTAGCCTTTTTTCAAGGTTTTAATTCATGAAAGGCTCATCTCTGATTTTCCTATCCTCACATTAAGTCTGCTTTCTGCATGTCTTTTCTTGCATTTCTCTTCCCTGTATTTTTGTACATAGATTTTTTTATTGTTGTTCAGTACAGTGTTCTGCCTTTCTTCACCACTACAGCCCTCCCCACCTCCTTCCCATGTTTCTACCCCACCTTATTATTTCCATGTGTCCTTTGTAATTGTTCCCATAAACCCTTCATCCTTCTTCCCCCTTATCTCTTCCCCTCTTCCCTCTGATCACCGTCAGCCTGTTCTCAATTTCAGTGTCTTTGGTTATAATTTGCTTGCTTGTTCGTTTTGTTGATTAGGTTCCTGTTAAAGGTGATATCATACGGTATTTGTCTTTCACCACCTGGCTCATTTCACGTAGCATAATGCTTTCCAGTTCCATCCATGCTCTCACAAAGGGTAGGAGCTCCTTCTTTCTTTCTGCTGCATAGAATTCCATTGTGTAAATGTACCATAGTTTTTTGATCCATTCGTTTACTGATGGGCACTTAGGTTGCTTCCAACACTTGGCTATTGTAAGTTGTGCTGCTATGAACATAGGGTGCATAGATTCTCTTGATATAGAGTTTCAGGGTTCTTAGGGTATAATCCCAGCAGTGAAATTGATGGGTCAAAAGGCAGATCCAGTTTTAGTTTTCTGAGGAACTTCCATACTGTTTTCCTCAGTGGTTGCACCAATCTGCAATCTCACCAATAGTGCACTAGGGTCCCCTTTTCTCCACATCCTCTCCAACAGTTGTTGTTTGTTGCTTTGTTTATGATGGCCATTCTGACTGGTGTGAAGTGGTATCTCATTGTGGTTTTAATTTGCATCTCTCTGATAGCTAGTGATATTGAACATCTTTTCATGTGTCCCTAGATCCTCTGTATGTCCTCCTTGGAGAATTGTTTGTCCCAGCCCCTTGCCCATTTTTTAATTGGGTTGCTTGTCTTCTTAGAGTGGAATCGTGTAAGTTCTTTATATATTTTGGAGATTAAACCCTTGTCTGAGGTACCATTGTCAAATATGTTTTCCCATACAGCTGGTTCTCTTTTTATTTTCATATTCTTTTCTTTAGCTGTGCAGAAGCTTTTTATTTTGATGAGGTCCCATTTGTTTATTCTTTCCTTTATGTCCTTTGCTCTAGGGGACATGTCAGTAAAAATGTTTCTGCGTGAAATATCTGAGATTTTCTTGCCTATGTTTTCCTCTAGGACTTTAATGGTGTCACGGTTTATATTTAAGTCTTTTATCCACCTTGAATTTATTTTTGTGTAAGGTGTAAATTGGTGCTCGAGTTTCGTTTTTTTTTGCATGTAGTTGTCCAGTTCTCCCAACACCATTTATTGAAGAGGCGATTTTTACTCCATTTAATGTTGCTGCCTCCTTTGTCAAATATTGACTGTAGAGACTTCAGTTTATTTCTGGGCTCTCTCTTGTGTTCCATTGGTCTATGTGCCTGTTTTTATGCCAGTACCAGGCTGGTGTGGTTACAGTGGCCTTTTAATATAGTTTGATATCAGGTATTGTGATCTCTCCTAATTTGTTTTTCTTTCTCAGAATTCCTGCAGCTATTTGGGTTCATTTATGGTTCAATGTAAATTTTTGAAGTGTTTGTTTTGTATCTGTGAAATATGCCATTGGTACTTTAATAGGTATTGCACTGAATATATAAATTGCTTTGGGTTGTATGGACATTTTGATGATGTCAATTCTTCTGATCCATGAACACAGTATATGTTTCCATTTGTATGTGTCTTCCTTAATTTCTTTCTTCAGTGTTGTGTAGTTTTCTGAGTACAGGTCTTTTACTTCCTTGGTTAGGTTTATTCCTAGTTATTTTATTTTTCTTGTTACTATATCAAATGGGATTTTTTTTCTTGATTTCTGCTTCTGCTGTTTCATTGCTGGTATACAAAAATACCTTTGATTTCTGAATTTTAACTTTATATGCTGCTGTTTTGCCAAATTAATTTATTAGGTTAATCAGTTTTTTGGTGAAGTATACAGGATTTTCTATGTACATTATAATGTCATCTGCAAACAATGTCAGTTTTGTTTTCTCTTTTCCAGTTTGGATGCTTTTTATTTACTTTTCTTGTCTGATTGCTGTGGCTAGGACTTCCAATACTATGTTGAATAAACAATGGGTTGTGGACTAGGAAGTCCCACATTCACATGCAGATAAACTGGGAGGATCAACTGGGGAATGAGACAGACCAAGCAATGCAGCGTTCCAGAGTGGGGAAGTAAAGCCTCATACCTCTGATTGGAAACACCTGTGGGGATTGAGGTGGCAGGAGAAACTCCCAGCCTCACAGGACAGTTAGCTGGAGAGACCCATAGGGCCCTAGAACATACACAAACACACCCACCCAGGAGTCAGCACCAGAAGGGCCCAATTTGATTGTGGGTAGTGGGGAAAGTGACTGAAAATAAGCAGAGAGTGGAGCAAGTGGCATTGTTCCCTCTCAGACCCCTCCTCCACATGTAGTGTCACAACCCAGTGACCTGGGTTGTCCGGCCCTGGTGAACACCTAAGGATCCGCTCCTTACTATGTAACAGGCACACTGAGACAAAAAAAATAATGGCCCAAATAAATGAACAGATCAAAACTCCAGAAAAAATACAACTAAGCAAGGAAGAGAAAGCCAACCTATCAGATGCAGAGTTCAAAACACTGGTAATCAGAATGTTCACAGAATTGGTTGAATATGGTTGCAAATTAGATGAGAAATTAGATGGGAAGGCTATGCTAAGTGAAATAAAGGAAAATGTACAGGGAACCAACAGTGATGGGAAGGAAACTGGGACTCAAACAAATGGTGTGGACCAGAATGAAGAAAGAAACATTAAACCAGAACAGAATGAAGAAACAAGAATTCAAAAAAATGTGGAGAGGCTTAAGAACCTCCAGGACATCTTTAAATGTTCCAACATCTGAATCATAGGGGTACCAGAAGAAAAAGAGGAAGAGCAAGAAATTGAAAATTTATGTGAACAAATAATGAAGGAGAACTTCCCCAATCTGGCAAAGGAAATAGACTTCCAGGAAGCCAGGAAGCTCAAAGAGTATTAAAGAAGTTGGACCCAAGGAGGAACACACCAAGGTACATCATAATTACATTACCCAAGATAAAGATAAGGAGAGAATCTTAAAAGCAGCAAGAGAAAAGGGGACAATTACCTACAAAGGAGTGCCCGTAAGACTGTCAGTTGATTTCTTAACAGAAATCTTGCAGGCAAGAAGGGGCTGAAAAGAAGTATTCCGAGTCATGGAAGGCAAGGACCTACATCCAACATTGTTCTATCCAGCAAAGCTATCATTTAGAATGGAAGGGCAGATAAAGTGCTTCTCAGATAAGGTCAAGTTAGAGGAGTTCATCATCACCAAGCCCTTATTAAATGAAATGTTAAAAGGACTTATCTAAGAAAAAGAAAATAAAAAATATGAACAGTAAAATGACAGCAAACTCACAATTATTAACAACTACACCTAAAACAAAAGCAAAAACAAACTAAGCAGACATCTAGAACTGGAACAGAAATACAGAAATGGAGATCACATGGAGCGTTATCAGTGGGAGAGTGGGTGGGGAGAGGGGGGAAAGGTATAGAGAATAAGTAGCATAAAGGGTAGGTAGAAGATAGAAAAGGGGAGGTTAAGAATAGTATAGGGAATATAAAAGCCAAAGAACTTATATGTATGACCCATGGACATAAACTAAAAGGGTAATGCATATGGGAGGGGGTGCTCAGGGCAGAGGAGAATAAAAGGGTGGGAATGGAACAACTGTAATAGCATAATCAATAAAATATACTTAAAAAATAGAAGTATTTCAAATAAACAACCTAACTCTAAACATACAAGACATTGAGGAACAACAACAAAGACAGCCCAAAGTAGAAGGAAGGAAATAGTCAAGATCAGAGCAGAATTAAATGACATAGAGACTAAAGGCACAATTCTAAGGATCAATGAATCCAGGAGCTGATTCTTTAAAATGGTAAACAAAATCGACAAGCCTTTAAGCAGACTCATTAAGAAAAAAAGAGAGAAGACACAAATAAACACAGTCAGAAATGAAAGAGATTACAACTGATACACAGAAATAGAAAGGATTGCAAGAAATTAGTATGAAGAACTATATGCCAAAAATTTGAAAACCTAGGTGAAATGGACAAATTTGTAGAAAAATATAATCTTCCAAAACTCAATGAAGAAGAAGCAGAAAGCCTGAACAGACCAATAACAGCTGACAAAATTGAAGCAGTAATCAAAAAACTCCTGACATACAAAAGCCCTGGACCCAGACAGTTTCACAGGAGAATTCTACATAGCATTTAAGGAAGAGCTAACCCCTATTCTTCACAGATTTTTGTCTTTATATGTTTGTGCTGTTGTTTTTTTAATGACTTTCTATATACCACTGTGCATATACCATCTGATCATGTGTCATTTTCTGTGCCTATGTATGTGTGCCTTTTCATGTGTGCTCAGTCTATTTTTCCTTTGGGTATCACTATTACTTCCTTTAAAAAATATGTTTGTTGATTTTAGAGAGAGAAAAAAAAAGCATTGAGTAGTTTCCTCTGTATGTGCCCCAACTGGGGACAGAACCTATAACCTAGGTAGGGGCCCTGACTGGGAATTGAACCCCCTACAATTTGGTGTATGAGAGGATGCTCCAACCAACTGAGCCACACCAGCCAGGGCTATCGCTATTCACTTTTGATACCTGTCTATGTATATCCCTGTGTGTCTTCATGTCTGCATGTTTGCCCGTGTAAATGTATATGCATTCTGTGCTATGCCCATTTCAATGTGTCCCTCTGCTTATATGACTTCGTTGTTTTCTCTCTCAGTGTCTTTCTTTCTGCATTTCATTTTATTTACTGCTTTCTCAATTTCTATTTGATTTTAGCTCTCTACATATGTCTTTCTTCTTTTATAATTACAGAACAATGGAGTTTCTATTGTGTTATATTTACTAATTAGAATTTAAAATTTCCTGTTCTATTCCATTAGAAAATGAATTAAAGATCATGAACAGGCAAAATTCATAAAGGAGATACACACATGGGCTAATAAATTTATAAAATATATATATTATCACTAGTAATTATGTACATGTAAATTAAAATAAACTAATGAGATTATATTTCTTAATGATCAGATCAACAAAGATATCTATTGTGGGAAAATATTTATAAACTGTAAAGATACTGGATCAGCATTTCAAGAGGACAACAAGTATCAAAGTTTAGCTTTGTTTCAGCAATTCTGCTTTAGGAGTTTGTCCCCCAAAATATCTAGACAATTTTACAGATCTTTTTTCAGAGTTGACTTTAGTAGTATAAAAATGAAAGTAAATGTCCATTATTAATGTGTTGGTTAAGTGAATTCTGATGCATCAAATACAGTAGAATATTAGATTTCTATTGTTACAGAAAAATTCTATGGAATACTGATAACTAGAAATTAGACCTCAAAAGAATATTTAAAAATTCCATATATTTATTCAAACCATTTAGTGTACCTTCTATGTGCTAAGCATGGTAGAGATATCCACATTGTTTTGTATGGGGTGTAAGATAATGAGAGAATTTCTACCCTTATTTTTGGATTTAACAAGCATGTATTATGAAAAAATGATAAAATTGTATCAATTTTGAGAAAAGAATTTTCTTAAATTTTCAAACAGATATTTTTCCATTTTAAAATATTAAGTTGGGCTCTCTTTTTGTGTTTTTTAAATTTTTTTCTCCTTCTCCTATACTGCAAGTCAGTGATCATCTATTAATAGTAATTCTCAAGGGAATATTTCTAGGTGTTCTGGAAATGATGTACCTTAGTATATTAATGAGTTATTAAGAAGAAATATTTGTTTGAAGGCTTTAGAAAAATGAAAAAAATTTGAGCCATATACTTGTCAAAATGTCCTTTCAGTAAGGGGCATGAAGAGTCTGAGCAAATACAGTGTGAAGCAATAACAGTGAATAATACTTGGCTTAGTAATTGGAAATTGACCCTAATGTCAATGGAAAACCAAACTTGAAAACTTTAATTTTCAGTACAGTAATTCTTAAACTTTATTGTGATAAGACTTACCTAAGGACCTATTTTTAAATTCGGATTGTTGGACCCCACCCTCAGAGATTCTGATTTGATAGATCTGGAGTGGATCATAGATTCTGTATTTTAATAAGTGTCCCAGATAATTCCAATAGGTCACATTTTAAGAAACAGTGCTAATGAATAAGTTTCAATAGCTAACCTACTTTAAAAATTAAAAAGATTTTCCTTAAATCATATCTGCAAGATACATTTCTAGGAGAATTCTTTGGACAAGATTATTTAAGGAATCATGGAAGTTATTTAGGGGGATTGTGAGTTCATAGGCAGGTTACATTCCATTGCAAGGCCTGTTGGCTTTCTGGACCACAATTCTGAGCCAAAATTTTCATGCGCTGCCCATGTTTACTTTTGTCACATAAAAATTGTCATGCCTTTTCCCCAAATAATGGTGTTAATATTTATGGGTTTCCATTCATTCTTACTATTTTATGGTAGGTAGGTAGTATGAGCTCCTAATAATATTGTCATAAGAAGTATGACAAAGAAAGTATAAATAATAGAAAACTATAAATGCAGAATTCTGATCAATGAAAACAGTTATGTAGTGTAAATGAAAGACTATTTTAGCGCACTTTGACCCAATAAGAATATCATATCTCTGAGTCTTAAAAGACTGAATGATATACAATAATACATAAATCACCAGAGCAGAAGTTTGCCTCATAAGTAAGTCTGAACTTCTGGAAAGAAGGGTCATGAGATGCACAGGAAGAAGTTTATAACATTTCCATAATATATTATGACCTACCTATGTATAACCAAAGTGTACACTAAACATACAATTTATCTATTTTGTGATCATTTAATATAAAATTATTTACAATTCTATTTTAAATGAAGTTTATATGAGTAGGAATCCAAAGAGACTTCCACAATGTAGCTGATACATGACCCCTGCCTGTTCAGACAGTCAGAGTTTTATGACTGGAAAACCATTTAGTTAAGTGTTTTTCAACTTTTAATGTGCATATGAATCACTTGAGGATCTTGTTAAAATAAAGATTTTGATACATGGTCTAGTGCGTGTGATCTGAGATTCTTATTCCAAACAAGCTGTTGGTCCAAGGACCACACATTGTACAGCAAGGATTTATTTTAACCTTTCTGTTTAATAAGTGAGAGAATTGAATGTGGGAAGGATATCATTTTGCAAGGTACTGCTGTGATTTTGGTGGACTTAAAGTCATTAGAGCTGAACAGTATTAACGTCAGTTCCTAAAGCTCTTATCACTAAGGTCTCTCATGAGGCATTGGTTGCTGCCCTTCCTGAGTTGAGAACCAAAAGATGCCTTTCAGTAAATGTTCTCCTTTTGCTAGAGCTATTCAGAGACAGTTTCTGATGCCGGTAATCAAAAGAATATCACTAACATAGGCTGTATTGAAGTTGCACTGCAAAGAAATATCCCATGTTTACAACCCAAGGACATACATTTTTCCCTGGAACACAGTAATAAATATATTTCCTTAAAAGTCTACACAAGTCCACTGGTTGACTCCCAACTGCTTCTCTCCAGCATGACTCTTTCTTCATCTTCCAGGCTGTATCCAATTTTCTCTATGATATCTCTATCTGAATATCTCGAAGTCATGTCAAACTAAACACATTCAAAATCTGAAATTGCATTTCTTACAATTGATGTTTCTTTAGCAAATAACACATCTTTTTATCCGGTTACTCAGGTAAAAACTTAGGAATCCCTAATTTTTCTTTTCCTCCTCTCACTTTCCTTTACACTGCCTCATTCTAATCTAAACCCCCACCACGTCTACCTTGGACAACTGCAATAGCTTCCTAATCCTTTTTGCTCCCATTCTAGCTTTCCCATTTGGCAGGCAGAATGATTCTTTTAAAATGTAAACTAGATCATGTAACTTTTATTCTCAAAACCAGTCAGTAGCTTCTCATACCATGGGGAATAAAGTTCAAACTCCCAGTTGTGATCTACAAGACCTTGTGTGACCTGACCCTTTACTAAATCTCTCTTACTTCATCTTGTTCTGCCTCTTGTGTCCTGCATACACTGCTCCAGCTATCTGGGTAACTTCAACTGGAATGTATGTCTTGGGGACATGGGTTTTTTTCTGTTTTACTCAATGTTGTATCCCCAGTACTTAGAATAATGGCTGGCACTGGGTATATTTCAATTAATAGTTCTTGTTTGATGAATACAGAAATGTATAATCAATCAGTGTAATCAATTAGGCACAGTATGTGAGACAGACCTAATTACTGGAACTCTGATAGGAAGTGTGGAGTTGATCACACAAGTGATGCAGGACCTTAGTTACTTGTATTTTGCCATGTATAATGAGCACTTTCTTGCCCAAATTTTTGAGGAAAAAATAAGAATGCGGATTATACATGGGTAATACTAATTCTGTATCTATATAAATGTTTCAGATTATTTTATTTATGCTTATGCATTAAAAGTATAACACTAGAAAGCAATAATAATATCTGGATACAAAATAACACCCTGGAATAAAATAATTGGTTTTGTCTCTAAATATAAGTAAATAAAAAATTGAATTAAAAAATTAAAATGAGAGCTTCCAGTCAAGATGGTGACATAGGCAGAAATGGATTGCCTCTTTGCACAACCACATCAAAATTATGACTAAAATATAGAACAACCGTCACTCAGTACCATCAGAAATTGAGTTAAATGAAAATCTGACAACTGCCTATTACAGAAACCACATCCATCCAGACTGGTAGGAGGGGCACAGATGAATAATGGTCTGATCCACACCCACATGGATAAAAATTTTAGAGGGATATCTTGAGAGCAAGGAGTCCCAGACCCACACCAAGACCTACTGGTCCAGGATTCCAATGCTAGGAAGGTAAGTCCCCACAACTTCTGGCTGTGAAAACCAGTGGAAATTGAGTCAGTGGCAGAGCCTGCTGGAGCTCTAAGCAGTTCCTCTTGGGGAACCCACACATGGACTCACCTACTCAGACTTGCTCCCTCTGAGCTCCAGCACAGTGGTGGCAGCTTAAAGTATACCAGTGGTATACAAGGGAGCGTCTGAAGTGTCTGGCATTGGGGTGAGCAGAGGCCATTGTCCTTTTGCTGAGCCCTTCCTTCCACAGAGCTACTAGGCTGGTACCATATCTGAGAATATATCAACCTGGCTAATACTGTGTGACCCACCTTGGAGATCCAAAGAGGCTCTACCCCACCCAATTTATGGGCCCACCCAAGCTGCTTTTCCATAAGAATGGCTGGTCTTGGCTCCTAAATCACAGGTGGCAAACACAAGACTCTCAGGCAGAATCTGGCCCTCCACCGTATTTTATGCAGCCCAGCACTTTGTTTCTACCTGGCGGCAGTGCTGAGCTCCTTACCACTACTTAAGGAGTAGTTTTATACAGTCCTAAAATTACATTTGGCCCTTTGAAGGCAACTTCGAGGCTGGTGTGGCCCTCAGTGAAAATAAGTTTGATGACTCTGTCCTAAATTTTATCAAACAAACAACAACTGGCTTCAGTGAGCCCTAGTGGTAGTCACTACAGCTTGGCTTTGCCTGGGAATCTCCAAGCCCAGCACAAGTAGCAGCTATCTCAGATTGCTTCATAGCTCAGGCAGGGTACCCTGGGTGAAACACAGGTGGGGTCTGATTTTGGCCTCCACTACCTGGGAAATCCCAGGGCCAACATACCCAGTGGATAGCCACAGACCACATAGGAGCACCACCACCCTGCCCCTGCACAGCTGATCATCCATGGAAGGCGAAGATTGGTGGTCAGTAGTCACAGCCAACCCTTGCAGCTGACTGGCCTGGGTAAATCCCTCCCATTGATCTGCCAACAGCAACTAAGCCTCAACTACAAGAGGATGGTGTGCTCAGCTCACACAAAAGGTGTACCTCAAGTACCCAGCTTGGGTGACAAGGGAATTTGTGCTACTGGACCCTGCAAGACACCTATGTTAAACCACACTACCAAGACATGGAGTCAAAGCTGCTCTAATACATAGAAACAAACACAGGGAGGCTACCAAAACAAGGAGACCAAGAAACATGGCCCAAATGAAAGAACACACTAAAACTCCAGAAAAAGAGCCAAACAAAATGGAGATAAGCAATCTATCAGATGCAGAGTTCAAAACACTGGTGATCAGGATGCTTAAGGAGCTTAGTGAGGACCTCACCAGCATAAAAAAGATCCAGTCAGAAATGAAGGATTTACTAATTGAAATAAAGAACAATTTACAGGGAAACAACAGTAGAGTGGATGAAGCTGAGAATCAAGTCAATGATTTGGAACATAAGGAAGAAAGAAACAACCATTCAGAACAACAAGAAGAAAAAAGAATCCAAACACTGAACAGTAGAGGCAGCCTTGAGACAGCTTCAAGAAATCCAACATTCACCTCATAGGGGTGCAAGAGGAGAAGAGAAAGAGCAAGAAATTGGAAATCTGTCTGAAAAAATAGTGAAATAATACTTCCCTAATTTGGTAAAAGAAATAGACGTGCAAGTCCAGGAAGCACAGAGAGTCCCAATTATGATGGAAGCAAAGAGGCTCACTCCAAGACACATCATTATTAAAAAGTCAAAGTTTAAAGATGCAGAGATAATCTTAAAAGCGAGAGAAATTAGTTACCAGAAGGTTGCCAGATGAGAGGGGGGAGGGGGAGAATGGGTGAAGAGGTGAAGGGATTAAGAAATACAAATAGAGGCCTTGCCTTGCCTCCAGGAGGACAACTGTGTGAGGCTATTGGTGCTCCAGAGCTCCAGCCTATGGGATCAAGGCTTTTTGAAAAAAATTTTTGACTTCCGGCAAGATGGAGGAATAGGTGGACGCACCGTATCTCCTCGCACAACCAAGAACAGAACAACAATAATTTACAACAATGATTTGCAGTCATAATATCAGAACTGTCAGAGGATTTATCTAAATGGAAGTTGGACAGCCAAGAAGTTGAAGTAGACCCGTACATCCAGACTGGTAGGGGACGACTAGCCGAGCGGGCGCGGGGCTGGCGCTGGTGGCAGGCGCGCGTAGGTCGGGGGAAATTTGGCGCAAAATCGGCGACAGCCATCCGGGGCGCGGGAGTGCAGCGGTGCAGCGGTGATCCCTGAGTGCGCAAGCAGCGGCTGGGGGAATCAGTGGGGCAGCGATTGTGGACCAGGGCAGAGCTCACGGCCCAGAAGCCCAGGGAAGTGTCTGACTCCAGGAGTACGGAACAGTTGCCATTGATCCCTCCTGTCCCCGCTCCCGCCCCTGCCCCCACACCTAACGTCACAATCTAGCGACTGGGGCGCCCAGCCCCAGTGAACACCTAAGGCTCCGCCCCCCACCGTAACAAGAGCGACCAGACCGGAGAAAAAATAAATAAATAAATAAAATAATAGGAGAGACAGGGAAAGACAGAAGATATGTTTCCAGCAGAACAGATCAGTCCCCCAGGACTCATCCATTTGAGTGACCAAGAAATAGCCAATCTATCAGATGCACAGTTCAAAACACTGGTGATCAGGAAGCTCACGGAACTGGTTGATTTTGGATGCAAATTACATGAAAAAATGCAGATTACCATAAAAGGGATGCAGGAAGATATACGGAGGAGAGCCAATAGTGAAAGGAAGGAATCTGAGTCTCAAAATAACACAGTGGACCAGAAGGAAGATAGAATCAACCAAGCAGGAAAGCATGATGAAATAAGAATTCAAAAAATCATAGAAAAGCTTAAGACCATCGAGGACACCTTTAAACGTTCCAACATCCGAATTATAGGGGTACCAGAAGGGGAAGACCAACAAGTGGAAAAGTTATTTGAACAAATAATAAAGGAGAACTTCCCCAAACTGGCAAAGGGAACAGTCTTCCAAGAAATCCAAGGAGCGCAGAGAGCACCAAAGAAGTTGGACCCAAGAAGAAACACACCAAGGCACATCATAATTACTTTAGCCAAGGTAAAAACAAAGGAGAGAATCCTAGAAGCAGCAAGAGATAAGGGGACAGTCACCTACAAAGGAGTTCCCATCAGACTGTCAGCTGATTTCTCCAAAGAGACCTTACAGGCAAGAAGGGGCTGGAAAGAAATATTCCAAGTCATGAAAGACAAAGACCTACATCCCAGATTGCTCTATCCAGCAAAGCTCTCATTTAGAATGGAAGAGAAGATAAAGTGCTTTTCAGATAAGGTCAAATTAAAGGAGTTCATCATCACCAAGCCCTTACTTTATGAAATGCTAAAGGGACTTATCTAAGAAAAGAAGATAAAGAAAAGACATGTATAGTAAAAGGACAGCAAACTCACAATTATTAACAACCACACCTAAAGCAAAACCAAAAGAAACTAAGCAAACAACTAGAATAGGAACAGAACCACAGAAATGGAGGGCACATGGGGGGCTAGCAGTAGGGGTGGGAGGAGGAGAGAGGGGGAAAAGGTATAGAGAATAAGTAGCATAGAATGTAGGTTGAAAATAGATAGGGGGAGGGCAAGAATAGTATGGGAAAAGTAGAAGCTAAAGAACTCCTAAGTATGACATATGGACATGGACTAAAGGGGGGGGAACGTGGGTGGGAGAGGGGGTACAGGGTGGAGGGGAGTGAAGGGGGAAATGGGACAACTGTAATAGCATAATCAATAAAATATATTTAAAAAATTAAAAAAAAAAGAAAAGAAAAAAATTTTTGAAGAATTAGGTTTATTTTCACTCTAAGTCACCTTTATTTTATTTTTTCCACTACTATTTATTCCCCCTACACCCTCTTCCACCTCCACTCACCTCTGTCCCTGCTGTAATCACCCCTCTTTAAAGTGTAAAAACCAAAAACTATTAAATTGCATGCTTTAAAACAAACAAACAAAAAAAAAGAAATACAAATAGATAGTTACAGAATAACCTTGGGCATGTAAAGTACAGTATAGGATGTGGAGTAGCCAAAGAGTTTATATGCATGACCCATGAACATGAACAATGTTGGGGAGATTGCCCAAGGGAGTAGGGGGCTCTGGTGGAGGGGGACAAAAGAGGAAAAATCAGGACTTCTCTAATAGCATACTCAATAAAATATAATTAAAAAAAAATAAAAGTGATATCTAAATAAAAAATTAAAGATTTTTTTCTCCTGAAAGTTTGGGCCAAGAATGTGGGTGCGCATAGTACACAGGAGCACATTTTACATGGCAAAATACAGTAGTATTACTACTACTACTACTTGTAGTATTAAGCACTTATACCAATGATCATCAATGAAATTACCTCCAATTTTGAAGTTCAAGGACTTTCCCAGTGAACTCAGAGCAGGGCCAGCAGTGTGGCAGGTTGACAGTCACCTCAGTCTCTCAATTTTTCCCAGCCAGAAGAATACATGTGCTGCTAATGTTCAAGTAGTCTGAGTATGTAACAGAAGAGCTATGCAAAGGCAAGCATTCAGATAGATGATTATGTTACTGTTAGGACTGAGGAGTGAATATTTTTGTTTGTTAAGATTCAAATGTTGACATTCTATTCCTCAATATGATGGTATTAGGAGGTGAGGCCTACGTGAAGTAATTAGGTCTTGACAGTAGAGACCTCGTTAATGAAGTCAGTGCTCTTACAAGAAGAGAAATAAGAGCTTTCTCTTTTTCTCTCTGCTCTCCATCATGTGAGGGTGCAAAGAGAAGACTGCCATCTACAAACCTGGAAGCCGGCTCTCACCAGAACTGGATCTGCCTACACCTTGATCTTGGGCTTCCCAGTCTTCAGACTGTGAGAAATAAATGTTTTTGTTTAAGCTACCCAGCCTATGGTAATTTTTGATAGCATCCTGCGCTATCTAAGATAGATAGTTGCCATTACCATAGAGAGTTACTATAGTTTGTGTGTCTTTAGTAAAGAAATAAAGTGGACACCTTTGTGTCTTGCAGCCTGTCAAGGCCAGGCAAGTTCACTCAGGATTCAGGCAGACTGAAGAAAATTTGAGGAGCTGTGGGAATGTCAGACATGCTTTTATTCAAGGGTGGGGCAGTTCTTAAATGCTGCAAGCCATGTGTCTCACAGCAGGAAGCCCCAACTCCCTTATATACTATGTGTACACAAAGCTGTCAGGGTGCCAAGATATTGTATGACAAAGCATGGTTTTGTGCATGTGGGCCTATTCAAGGCTATGGGAATACTGTTTGTCAGGCCCAGTCCCAAGGCTATGGGGACACTGCTTATCTTAGTTGCCCAGACATCTGGGTGAGGGAGACTGACTGACTCTGTTTACCCTACACTTATAAATTAACCAAAAGAGTTGTCATTCATTTTTAAGCTCATTTTCAGTAGAGGGATAGAGACATAAAATATCCATAAAAACTTTATATAAGGAAGTTGTAGCTCCGAAATTTTATTTAAAAAGGTGTGTGTGTGTGTGTTCACAAGGACAAGGGAATAAATAATGAACAGAGTTTTTAAATTTTTTTAAATCATTCAACACACCTCTGCTGTAGAAAGAAGACATTCTACTTTTTATGAAGTATAATCTATGAAGCATATCTATGAGTATTGCATGTGTCTGTGTAAGAAACATTCAAACCTGTAGAGAATTTTTATAAAAATTTACTTGAGTCAAAACAGAGGATATTTAAGTGGAAGCAAGATCTCAATAGACTGTGATAAATGTTTAAGAGAATTAACAGTTTGCAGTTTCTGTTAAGCATCTGAGATTAAGGAAGGAAGGAAGATAAGGAAGATTATGTGAAGGTGGGAGGAAGGTGGGATGGGATTATAGAATTGTTAAGATTATGTATTTAGAGTTCTGTAGGAGACCATTTTGCGTGGCATGGGCCCAGCTCCCAGTGGAAAGCAAGGTTTGATGCACAGGACCTACACCCACGGATAGGTTCTACCATGGGGAATCAGACCTGCATTGTACCTAGACTGCTATGAGACTTGCTTTTGCTAAAACTCCCTCACCCTGAATTGAGACAGCAAGTGCTTACTGTAACTTTCTAAAATCCACGCTAAAACTCCCCAGTATGGAGTGTAATCGGTTCAACCACTTTTCCCTTTTCATTTGCAAATATCCCTCTTCTGTGATTTGATTAGTGACATCTTTGTTCTCTGAAAAAGGTAACCACCTAAAGCGAACCTATGCATAGTACATGAGGACCATCATGTAATATGCCCAGAAAATAAATAAAGGCCAGTCACGGCAAGGGCCGTGGCTTTTTCTCCCCTTGAAAGAAAAGCCATGCTGTTCCTTTCCCTCCACAAGACTTGGTAGTCCATTTGAATTTGTCTTGTATCTCATCCACAATGTGGAGGACCCCAGGAGCCAGGGTCCACATCTGAGTTTTACTTGTGGGGATTGGGTTACAGAGTCTTTAATATTATGTGCTCTTTTAAGGGTGGTTACAGTTTATTTCAATAACGTGTTAAATTAGATGCACAGAACAATGGACAGGGCTTGCTTTAAGACTAAGATAAATCTTTCACTAAAAAGTTATGTGCCTGGGGCATAACTGCCCACCAGGACTTGCAGTTAGGAATTTATGATCAGATCACTCTGAATTTACTTTCCATAAAACACCCTTGTTATTGTTCATACATGTATCTCCTAGTCCTTTGGCCCTCATTTGCTCAGGGATATATATTATTTAGTTACTGCTTTCCTACCCTTACCCAGATGAAAACTCCAACAATCTTTCTTCTATAGGTTTAGTTCTGTAACTACCTGAATCAATAATTTTAATTTCCCAAATTAATAAGTAGATGGGATCTATGAATAGTCTGTGGCCTCCAGTCTGAGTCTGAGGTTTAGTGTCCTGGGCAAAGCTCTTTGCCGTTTGCTTTTGCAGTGAAGGGCAATCTGCCCAGTAATGCTCAACATATGTAAGTAGTCCATGTGCCAGGTTTTCTGCTTCCTTTCCAATGGGCAGTCGAGCTTCCTGCTGGGACTGTAGCCTTAACCTTTATACCATTTATCTGGTGGTCTGATCCTCTTTCTTTTTTATGTTAATGTGTTTCTCTGCAGGACTAGGCCTTACTTTCAGGCTCTTCTTTAAGTGGGACTAACCTAACTGTAACCAAAATTTTGCCCAATGGACTATAGCTACTGTACATAGACTCCTCATACATGTTGTATTTGTGCCATGTGTAATGTGCACCCACACTTTTGGCCCAAATTTTCAGGAAAAAATCTTTCACTTTAATTTTTTAAATTCATTTTTTAATTTATATTTAGAAACAAAACCAATTATTGTATTTCAGGGTCTTGTTTTGTTGGGAACTGCCCTGCCTGGTATCAGAAGCTATAACCCCTGCCAAGGCTAAGGCTGAAGGAATGTCCTTAGCACTGTAAACTACCAAGGAGCCAAGCTTATCTTCCTGGCAGGAGCGCTGCTTCTGCTACTTCATCCATAACTGGCCCCCAGTGCTTGGTCAGTTAGCCAATGACGGGTAAGATTCACCAAGGGGGGAATGACTTAAGACAGGCATGATCACGTGGGAGGCACCCAAGGAAGGACTTTGGGGGCAACATCAAAATGAGGTGATGGACCCTCGCCCCTTGGCTTTGACATAACCTGAGTCCTCACTGTCTGTGAGAAAATCTCCTAATCTCTTGGCTGCTTTACTTCCCTTGATCCACCTAAGCCTGAAACAATGACAGGGTGGTGCAGCTCTGCTGGAAAGGGCGGGTTCCCCGGGTGATCAGGCCTAAGAAAGAATATGTAAAAGCCTGTGAAAACTGCTTTGTTTAGAATGCTGTCAGTTGAATGATAAGGGTCCAGGGAAGAAGTAAATTTGTTCCTTAAAGTTTTTTACAGCTCTTTGATCCTGACTCAAAATAGGCCCTCAGACTTCCTTGTTATCTATTGTTTGATCCTTACTTCCTGGGAATGTTTAATGAGCTTTACCTGAATTCTTATACAAACAAACCCAATAAAAGCCTTCTTAGGTGAGAGAACGAGGCACTGTCCCTTAGGGGTGCTATCCCCTGGGGAGGGTGGCCATGGTGCTCCCCACTAGAGAGAGTGGCCTTTCCGTCCCTATTTCCCCACAGGACCTGGTTGTCTCTGTGTATGTTTTTCTCATGTTTCGATGAGCCATCTGCAGCGTTCTGTGCTCACTGCAGGCCAGTGGCCGCGACATTGAAAGCAAGATATCATTATTGCTTTCTAGAGTTACACTTTTAATGCATAAGCATGAATAAAATAATTAAAGACATTTATATAGATATGGAATTAGTACTACCCATGTATAATGCACATCCTTATTTTTCTCTCAAAAATTTGAGCAAAAGAAGTGTACATTATACACGCAGAATACAGGTAGTGTCCTGTCTTCCTAGGAATTCTCTGAATATCAGCATAATCTGGGCTGGGTTCAAATTCACACACATTTTTTAGGGACCAGCCCTACTGCCAAGTTAACTCCCATTGCTCCAGTTTTGCTGGTCTGGCTAACTTTTTCATTCTTTTGTGTCTGCTAGAGACAGCACAACATGCCTAAGCACAGTCTATGTGGGCTGGGACACATTTCTGAAGGTCTGAGAAAGACTGAGATAATAAAGATACCTTGAATGCTGCTGTGTTGTGGGGTTTAACCTGTTATGCAATTCTGTGTTCTTGGGAAGGAGGTAGAACGTTGGTGGAAGTAAAAGTTTCTTATGGCTCTGTGAGGACTCCACAAGTCCAAGGATTTACCTTAGACAGTCATATTAGAGATAGGATCTCTACTCTGAAATGTGTAGAATAATGCTCATTTATGGAAGGGCTAGGAATCCCCTACTTTGAATTAAACTATTCTTTTCTCTCTTAGAGTTGAAATTCCTGATTGACAGAAAGATGACTACTTCTAATATCCACTTTAAGATTACCCAAAAACTTTGAATCTAGTAAATTTTTTGTGCCCTCTACTCGGGAACTTGTCTCATTTCGAGATGACAAGATTTGGATTCTGTTTCAGTGAACTCAGACTCACTAATTTGCTACCAACAACACAAATGAAATGGAAAGAGAGGGTAAGGATAGACACTTGTCATGTCATATTTTGTTTGGTTGCAATCAATATGTTGCTGAGAGGGATACATTTCTGTGTCTGAACTTCAATCCATATTCTCAGAAGTTTCTCCATGTCTGAATAAGCCCTTCTCAAATTTTTGCTGGCCTGGTTGCTTTCAGGGAAGCAGATCCTTTAAGAGTTTCCATCACTTTGTTCTTGTTCTTCAAGATGATAGCTGTGGTGGGATCGGATAGGCCTGACTGCGGAGCAATAACCATCACCAATTGTCTACCTTCAAAGTCCTCAAACACATTTCATTTTGTTTCCAGATCATTCACTTGACATGGCCTCTTACTGGGAATATTAGTAGTAGATTTCATATGCTTATGGGCCATGATGAACAAAACAACAAAAGATTAAATCAAGCTCAGGAAAAAGTAATGCAACCAAGTGACACTGTAAACAGATATCTGAGGCTGCTGCTGGCATAACATGCATATACTGTTTTACAACAAATTTTCTAAAATCAGTTTTTAAAAGATTTTACTTATTTATTTTTGTACAGAGGAGAAGGGAAGGAGAAAGAGAGAGAGAGAAACATCAATGTGTGGTTGACTCTCGTGTGTCCCTTACTGGGGACGTGGCCTGCAACCCAGACATGTGCCCTGACTGGGAATCGACGGCAGTCATAGCTGCTGCCCTGACGGCAGTCGCTTAGTTCACAGGCCAGCACTCAATCCACTGAGCCACACCAGCCAGGGCCATATTTTATTTTTCTATTACAGTTGACACAAAATACTATGTTAGTTTCAGGTATACATCCCAGTGATTACAGCAAACTTTTTATCATTACTTTAGAGTGTACTCTTTCTACTTATATTAAAAAAGTATAGTATAGTAACTACATAAAAGTAGTCATGTATTATCATTATCAAGAATTATGTACTGTACATAAGTATATACAGTATACTTTTATACAACTGGCAGCATAGTAGGTTTGTTTACATGAGCAGCACCATAAATATGTGAGTGATGCATTGTGTTTTGATGTTAGGGAGGCTATGGTGTTGCCATGACTGTAATGTCATTAGGTGATAGAAATTTTTCAGCTTCATTATAATCTTATGACACTACCCTCTCATATGTGGTCTGTCATTGACTGAAACAGGTCTTGTGGCTGTGGTAAGTTTACATTTTAAGCATGATTGGAAAGTAATAAAAGAAAAACTGATTTGTGATGGGGGAAAATACAGACATTGTTCCCATACCACAGGTGGTACCCCTCACCCAAAAGGCGTACTAATTTAGAATGGGATTGGTTTATTGATTTATAAACGAAAATCCAGGTAGATCAATGCTCTAGAAAGCATGTCCTGCCTTTTCCTGGGTTCCTCCTAATTACTGATTTCCTATTATTCAATAATAGGAAATTAGACCTACATAGTGTGTGTGTGTGTGTGTGTGTGTGTGTGTGTGTACAAAATCAGTATGTTAGTAGTCTGGGTTCTCTAAGACACAGAGGTCAAGAAGGTATTAATTAAATATACTGAATTAGGAAAATTGCTAACATGATAAAATGGTAAGGGAACCATCATACTGGATACAAGTCAACTGAGTGAAGGAGAAAGTGAAGAAATTTTGGCTGCAAATATCCTAGACTACGGAACAGCCTAAGAAGAACTAATAGTGGGTTCCATAGCCAAAGCTGGCCTTTAGAGGCATCTGGCATCTCCTAGGAACAGGGCTTTTAGATCATGAAAACTATATTAAGAAATCACTGCCCTGACCAGCATGGCTCAGGACTGCGCATCATGCCACAGAGTGAAAGTTCTCCGGTTCCATTCCTGGTCAGGGCACAAGCCTAGGTTGTGTGCCAGGTTCCTGAATGGGGATGTGTGAGAGGCAACCAAATAATGTTTCTCTAGCATATCCATGTTTCTCTTCCTCTCCTTCTCCCCCCATCCCCTCTCTCTAAAAATAAATAAATAAAAGTCTTTTAAAAAAAGAAATCTCTAAAGCATATTTTTACTAAAAAGATGTCTCAGTTTAGGATTTGAATTCCAATCAGATTGTTTCAGAAAAAATTTTCTATATATTCAACTTTTATATTTTTAATATTTTAATCTAAGTAGAGAAAGCATACAAATACAAAAATCACAATATTTTTGGATCTTATTCTCAGATTTAAAAAGGTGAAAATAAACAAAGCTCCATTTTTCTTAGGTAATTTTAACTAAACTAACTTTTTTCAGAAGGCAGAAAAAGATTTTATTCCAGAGATATAATATAATTTTATAAGCACTAGTGCAGGAGATATTTCACCTAATAGAGGGCTTCTTTTGCATTCAAGACACCTGGAAATCCTCTGCCAGTGCCTCATATACATACTTTAATGGAGTGTATGGCTTTAGGTGTTGGTAAGCTTTCCCCACCAGCCAGAAAAACATTGCCTTACATTACAAATCAGTTTCTCTAAAGAAATTGTTATTATGGGATTTATTAAAGAAATGTATATACCTGAATCTGGGTAGTATTTAAATGGTGGGTTCTCCAAAAGTAAGTTCAGAGCAGCCACCTTCCATCTGGGAGTTAGCCTTGCTCATCAGAGCTCTGACCTTTCTATGGACAGTTCTGGCATTTACGTTGGCCTCTCAGCCTTCCCCAGACAAAAAGACCTTCTTTGTTATCTATTCTTTTCTACAAGGCTACTTATATTGGGTTGCTTCTATCTGTTACTTGAAAGGTAACTTTAATTTCTCATTTTCTTCTCTCATATTTCTCCTTTGCAATTATATTCATCTATCACTCTGTCCTTAACATCATTTAACCTTAGTGTTACTCAGCTCTTATCTCAAGAATATTAATGAGATAAATATGAAAGGCTACATATCAAGTCTTCCATAGTCCTTTGTTTATTTTGTAGTCCCATTCAGTTATCCCAGAGTCTTAAATAGTGAACCATCTCTTTATGTTTCTTCTGACCCCTTTTAATATCTTTGCACATTTGCATTACTATCAAGTATTTACATTCAGGCATCAATGTGTTTTCTAGAGCTGTGCCCATCTATCTCAAGCAGTGTTCCTCCTTGCTTTGAGAACTTGATTATTCTCTAAAAGAAGACTTATACTTGATGTCTAAACTCCTGTTTTTCTTACTAGCCTTTCTTATGCTTAATATGTTCCACAAATTTTTCTTGAATAGCAAGCATCATCTCCAGTTCATTATTTTTTATAGCAATTGGTTCACATTGTTCTACTTTGCTTCTGAAAATTTAATAATGACATCCTTCCTTTTAAAATAGCCTTTCCTTGATGTACCTTTCAACATAGGCCAAACCATTTTTGTTTGCCCTTACTATGGCAATTTTCCTCCAGTATGTCAGAGGACACATCCTATTAGCAGAGTGAAGCAGGCAGTCACAAAGGGCTTAACATCTCCTCAGAGTCCATTCCTTAAAACTTCATGGTCCAACAGCACAATGTGGTTATGCAAGGTGAAAAAAGGGCAGGAGAGAAAACAGGAAATCATACTATCACAGGAAATTGTAGAAATAAAGTGAAAAGCCAAGGGAGCAACTCACCAGCAAGTCATAAAATTCTAATCATGCAGCAGGGTTAAATTGGACCTCTACTCAATGGCTGGCAGAGTTTTGTTCTCTTAGTCTTTATTCACATCTAAATGCTTACCTTTGTGACTTGAAGGGCATCTGGCCATCTTACAGTTGAAATATCTAAGATGAAGAGACATTTAATGATGTACTTAAGTTTTTTTAAACTTTTTTTATTGTTGTTCAAGTACAGCTGTCTCTATTTTCCCCTACCACTCCCACCACCCCAGCCATCCCTACTTCCCACCCTCGATTTTACCCCACTTTGGAAAACCAAAGTTTTCTCCATGTGTCCTTTATACATGTGCCTGAAAACCCTTCCCCCTTTCCCCTCCATTATCCCCTCCCACCTCCCCTCTGGTTACTGTCAGTTTGTTCTTAATTTCAGTGTCTCTGGTTATATTTTGCTTGCTTGTTTGGTTAATTAGGTTCCACTTATAGGTGAGATCATATGGTATTTGTCTTTCACCACCTGACTTATGTACTTATGTTTTAAGAGTAATGCCTGGCAGGACCATGTCCAGGCTTTGGGTCCCCTGACCCTTAGAGCAGGACATTTTATTTTCTTTTTTATTGTATTTTTTCCATTACCATTTATCCCCCTTATACCCTCTTCAACCCCACCCCCTGCCCTTGTAATCAGCACACCATTGTAGGATATTTTCTAAATAAGTACATTTATTAAAAGGTCAACAACATCTGTTCTCTTCACACTTTAATGTAGTAAATCCTTTCCCAAAAGCCATGAAGTCCATTTCTCATTTGGCAGATGAGAAATATGAGGCTGTGGGAGGTACACATGAGGCTCTCCCTCACCCCAGAAGATAGGTTCACATGCTTACAATGACTTTCCCAAGTGGGCAATAGTAACTTATAGACTCGAGGGGGTCAGGAAGATGAACACCTCTTTCTCAAGGAGCATAGGTGCCCTGTAGTTGCTATAGCAACTAAGAACTGATGCACAGGAATTCCTGCTAGAGATTTTCCAGTTTGGAAGGTGTCTTCCCATCTGACAAGTCACTGAAAGAGTTTAATTAGCTCTGTTAATTAAAGCAGAGGTATCTTGAGACTTCTGGCCAAGATGGAGGCATAGGTAGACACACTGTGCCACCTCGCACAACCAAGATGGGACAATAATAATTTAGAAACAGAATAACAACTACAACTGACAGAAAATTGAACTGTATGGAAGTCGGACAACCAAGGAGTTAAAATAGACACATTCATTCTGACTGGTAGAGAGGCAGAGTTGGGAAGCCAGCTGAGAGGAGTCTCGTGGCACAAAGAACATTAGGACCAGGTGTGTAAAACTGCAGCAGGTGGACCCTGGGCATGCAAGCAGTGGCTGGCAAACCCCGGCCAAGGGGTGGCAACCAGCAGACCCACTGAGGTGGTGATTGTAAACCAAGGCACTGTACTCAACCCAGGATCCCAGAGCCGGGAAATAGAGCCTCAGGACACTGATTGAAAACACTTGTGGGGGTTGAGGCACAGGGAGAGACTCCCAGCTTCACAGGAGAGGTCATTGGAAAGACCCATGGGGTGCATAAGCCCACCCACATGGGAATCAGCACCAGAAAGGTCCAGTTTGCTTGGGAGAAGCCGCAGAAGGGACTGAAATCAGCAAAGAGCAGAGCAAGCACCATTGTTCCCTCTCAGACCCTGTCCCCACATACAGCATCACAAACCCAGTGACTGGGTTGCCCCACCCTGGTGAGCACCTAAGGCTCCACCCCTCATATACAACAGGTGAGACCAGCCAAAAAAAAAAAAAAGAGAGAGATGACTCAAACACAAGAACAAATGAAAGCCCCAGAACACATTCTTTTTAGCTACTGAGAGATAGCCAACCCATCAGATGCACAGTTCAAAACACTGGTGATCAGGAAGCTCACAGAATTGGTTGATTTTGGTCACAAATTAGGTGAAAAAATGAAGGCTGTGCTAAGTGAAATGAAGAAAAATACACAGGAAACCAATAGTGATGGAAAGAAAGCTGGGTCTCACATCAATGGAGTGGACCAGAAGGAAGAAAGAAACAACCACACAGAAAAGAATGAAGAAATAAGAATTCAAAAAATGAGGAGAGGCTTAGGAACCTCTGGGACATCTTTAAATGTTCCAACATCCGAATTATAGGGGTACCAGAAGGAGAAGAGGAAGAGCAACAAATGGAAAACTTATTTGAACAAATAATAAAGGAGAGCTTCCCCAATCTGGCAAAGGAAATAGATTCCCAGGAAGTCCAGGAAGCTCAGAGAGTCCCAAAGAAGTTGGACCCAAGGAGGAACACACCAAGGCACATCATAATTATAGTACCTAAGATTAAAGATTAGGAGAGAATTTTAGAAGCAGCAAGAGAGAAAGAGACAGTTACCTAAAAAGGAGCTCCCATAAGACTGTCAACTGATTTCTCAAAAGAGACCTTACAGGCAAGAAGGGGCTGGAAAGAAGTATTCCAAGTCATGAAAGGCAAGGACCTACATCCAAGATTGCTCTATCCAGCTAAGCTTTCGTTTGGAATGGAAGGGCAGATAAAGTGCTTCTCAGATAAGGTCAAATTAAAGGAGTTCATCATCACCAAGCCCTTATTATATGAAATGTTAAAGGGACTTATCTAAGAAAAAGAAGATAAAACACATGTATAGTAAAATGACAGCACGCTCACAATTATTAACAACCACATCTAAAACAAAACCAAACTAAGCAAACAACTAGAATAGGAACAGAACCACAGAAATGGAGAACACATGAAGGGTTAGCAACAGGGCAGTGGGAGGAGGAGAGAGGGGCAAAAGGTATGGAGAATAAGTAGCATAGATGGTAGGTAGAAAATAGACAGGGGGAGGCTAAGAATAGTATGGGAAATGTAGAAGCTAAAGAACTTATGCACATGGACATGAACTACAGGGAGGGAATGTGGGTGGGGGAGGGTGTGCAGGGTGGAGGGGAATGGGGGGGTAATGGGACAGCTATAATAGCATAATCAATACAATATTTAAAAAAACAGAGGTATCTTAAGTCAGGGGCATGTACCCTAAGAAATATGCAAGTCAGTCTCTTGGCTTTTGAGAAATATATTGTTTAAAAATCTTTTAAAATGAGATATAATATATACAGGTAAATTCACATATCATGAATATATAGCTTATTGAGTTTTAGTAAACTGAACATATGTGTAGCCAACATCAAGATCAGGAAACAGTAGCATCCTAGAAATCACTCATGTTCTTCCCTCTAATCAGTACTCCCTCAAAGGTAATCACTACCTTAACTCTTAATGCTATGTATTCATTTTGTCTATTTTTGAGTTTTAGTTCAATGGAATCATATAGTATACACTCTTTTGTGTCTTATTTACTTCATTCAATGTTATATCTGTGAGTAGTATAACTAAGTTTTTAACTATAATTATTTCTATATTTTTAATGTATATGACATAATAATTCAGTGGTAGGTCCATATAATCCATATAATCTATAAATAAGCTGTAGGTCCATATAATCCATATGCTCTATAAATAAGCATAACATTTATTGGGGATGTGTGCTCATAAAGTTCAGAGCTCCTAGATTAAAGTATGACATCACTTATGTGAATGTCCTGGCTTTAAATCCAGACGGACTCACTGCTTTTGCTCAGAGATAACCATTCATTACTAGACTATGATCTTGATCTCAGCTAGACATTTGCTTTCAATAAACATGTATTTTTTTGAGCACCCACTATACGCAAGGGTTTGAAAATACTGAGTACACTTAGGCAAAAAAGTTTTTTTCAGTTTGTACATTTACATAGGCAAAAAAAAAAAAGAGAGACATGGTTCAGGTTCTCAGGAAGTCTACCTCTAAGAGGATATGAGGGGATAAATGCTGATGGAAGGAGAGTTGACACAATACAATGTATAGATGATGTATTATAGAACTGTTCACCTGGAATCTATATAATTTTACTAGCCAATGTCACCCCAATAAATTCAATTAAAAAAAGTTTATCACTATTGGGAGAAATAGCAATCAACTAAAATGATTATTCTAGGCAGAATTAATAGTCAATTAAATAGGTACAACTGAAATGTTGTAAGAGGCTGGATGAAGAATGACCAATCTTCTAGGAAGCTAGACAAATTCCATTAAGAATTTTATTAGGTAAATTTTGAGCACCTTTCACTTTCCAGTTTTCAAGATTTAATCAGATTGTTCATTATAGAAGTAGGGTTTTGAGTCCAGTCTCTTCACTGCATTATGTTTCAGCGTTAACGCAGTAGTGTGTATAGCCCTTAACAGTCAAAAGGGGGCAGCATTCACCCTTTTTCTGAAAATCAGAAAATCCTTTGGCCACTTCCCTTTCTTTCTAGGAAAAGAATACTTTTATCAGTTAGCATTTTAGAACATATATACATATATATGTATATAGTAAGCCCCCTGTTTTAATTGTTCATTTATAGAGATAACTGATTTGCACCTTCATGCCACTGAGACCAATATATTACACATCTGTAAATAAGATCAGGCTGTCTCAAAGCCCAGAGTTCCCCTAGATCTGCCTTTGTCACATGATTGGGCGTGGCAGCTGTGCTCAGACTCAGATTGCTAAAGGGCGGTGGCTGGAATGAACAAAGGGAATCAGACCTCTACTTTCCCCCTGAGAACCAGATTGCCAGGGGAAGCCTGGGGATGAAGAAGAATGCTGTGTGCCTTCATTATTATTTCAATCACAAATGCTTTTTTATCTCTTCTGAATTTTGGCCCGTCAAAAATCTCTATTTATAAGTATAAAAATTGTATTAAAGCAACATAAGTGAGTTATGTGCACTACAGGGTATATGACTAGACTCAATCTTAGGGGCATTCTTCTATTTATTAGCCAAATAACTTTTAGAGTTCAAGTAATGCAGTTTCCTGCAATTCTTTTTTTGCTGATGCACTAGCAGAGGGTGAGGTAGTGGAAAAATGAGAAAGCTCTCAGATTGTGGATCCCCACGACCTCTAACCACTAGACCACCAGGTGACTGATTCCGTTTTGTTAGTCAAAACACTGATTTTAATGACTGACTTATATTGCCTCTATGTTCTACTTGATTGGTTTTGAGAAAATTGATGTCGATGGCCAAAATACAAAATTAACTATCCCTTTCTAGATCTCATTGTACTGTACATGGCCCTAAACAGCTCTCTGAATGAATTTTTTTTTTTAATTTAAAGAGTAGACCTTAACCAAATGTCCCAGAATGATAAAGGAGAGTTGCCCACCCCATAATTAGCTTTTGTAAATATCAAGCCAAAGGTTAGAGCAAAGGTCATCTGATTTCTTTCTTTTGTGAAGAAAACAAGGGTTTTAGTCACAATGACTGATTTTAGAACAGTAGCTAAGGTTGAGGTCATTGCTTCCTTTTTAAGCAGAGACTGGAAACAGAATGAATTTAGAAATGTCACAGAAATAATTACATCAATATCAACTAATAGATGACAGTTTTTATAGCAGATACAAATACCTGTGACCCTGTGACCCTGGATTTTGTGGAGTGTGTTACACTGTCAGGTAAATGATGCTGGGAGAGCAGCTCTTGAGAGGAACACGGATGGCATCATGTCACTGTGCTTTACCACTTTTGAAAGATGTTATTCCACACAAAGTTGTCATGCCACACTTGGAGTCAAACAAGTAGTTTGATGTATTCAGTATTTCACAAGGCAAAAAACCCCCCTCAACCTTTGACTCTATTAGCACATTTGCCTAAATTAACAAACACTGAACAATATAAAAAGACTATAAAACCCGGGTGAGAAATTAGACCAAAATATTTACTTCAGAAATTAACAGGGAATTAAAATATGTGATTATCAAGGGATGAGTTAGGACTCCTCATGAACCAGAGCAAGTTGAGGATCAACTATCTTAGGTTGCCAGGGGGCTGAGAAGGTCTCAAGAGTGTGAGGCTTTCAGTTTTAAAATCAGGACCATCTCAGGCAAACTGGAAAAAGTTGGTCACCCTAGCTGGAAGCAATCTTGAAGCCATCTAGTCCCCAAATTTTAATTTACAGTTGAGAAAAAAGGAGGCCTATGGAACCCGAAGGACCTACCTAAGACATCTGCAGAATCATTTTTCTTTTTTTCTTAATGACTTAATATTTATTGATTTTTTTCCAATTCTATGTATTCCCCTTACTCCCTCCTCTCCCAAGAAATCACCACACTTTGTCCATGTCCATGAGTCCTATTTCCTTTTTGCTCAATTCCTCCACCCTCTAACCTCCCTGCCACTAGTTGTCATCCTGCTCTCTTATCTATGAGTCTGTCCTCATTTTCCTTGTAGTTCAGTTCATTAGATTCTACACATGAGTGAATCATAAAATTTGTCTTTTTCAGACTGGCTTATTTCACTTAGCATAATGTTCTCCAGGTCCATCCATAATGTTACAAAGGGTAAAATTTTCTTCCTTTTGATAGCTGAATAGTATTCCATTGTGTAAATGTCCCATAGTTGTTTTATCTACTCATTTACTGATAAACACTTGGGCTGCTTCCATGTGTTGGTGATTGTTAATAATGCTGCAATGAATATAGGGGTGCATATGTTCTTTGAAATTAGTGTTTTGGGTTCCTTTGGGTATATTCCCAGAAGTGGGGTTGCTGGGTCAAAAGGCAGATCCATTTTTAATTTTTGAGGTGTCTATTTCTATACTGCTCCATACAGTGGCTGCACCAGTCTGCCTTCCCACCAACAGTGCAAAAGTGTTCTTTTTCCTCCACATCCTTGCCAGCACTTGTTTGTTGATTTATTGATGATAGTCATTCTGACAGGTATGAGATGATGTCTCATTATGATTTTAATGTGCATTTCTCCAATGATTAGTGATATTGAGCATCTTTTCATATGTCTACTGGATATCTGGATATGCTCTTTGGAGAAGTGTCTATTTAGGTCCTTTGCCCATTTTTTAATTGGGTTGGTTTTTTTTGTTGTTGAGTTTTATAAGTTCATTCTAAATTTTGGATATTAACCCCTTATGAAATGTATCAGCAAATATGTTCTCCTATTTTGTGGGTTGTCTGTTTATTTTTATGATGATTTCCTTTGCTGTACCAAAACTTATTAGTTTGATGTGGTCCCATATATTTATTTTTCATTTGTTTCTCTTACCTTGGAAGATATAACCAATACAATATAGCTACAAGTAATACCCAAGATTTTCCTGCCTGATTTTCTTCTGTAACTTTTATGATTTCATTTCTAACATTTAAATATTTGATACATTTTGAGTTTATTCTTGTGTGTGGTGTAAGAAGGTAGTCTGGTTTCATTTTTTTTTTTTTGCACATATCTGTCCAATTTTCCCAACACCATTTACTGAATAAACTATCTTTAGCCCATTGTGTATGCTTGCTTCCTCTGTTGAATATTAATTGACCATAAAAGTTGTGGGTTTATTTCTGGGCTCTCTTTTCTGTTCCATTGATTTATGTGTCTATTTTTTTGCCACTACCATGCTGTTTTGATTACTATGGCCTTTGACCATAGTAGTGTTTGACATTAAGTAGCGTGATCCCTCCAACTTTTTTTTCTTTCTCAAGATTGCTGTTGCTGTGTGGGGCCTTTTGTGGTTCCATATAAATTTTTGGAATATTTGTTTTAGTTTTGTGAAATATGTCATCGACTCTGGATAGGAATTGCATTGAATCTATAGATTGTTTTGGGTAGTATGAATATTTTAATGATGTTAATCCTTCCTATCTATGAACACAGTATGTGCTTCCACTTATTTGTATCTTCTTCAGTTTCTTTCTTCAGTGTCTTCTAATTTTCTGAGTACAGTTCTTTTTCATCCTTGGTTAGGTTTATTCTTAGGTATTTTATATGTTTGTAACAATTGTGCATGAGATTGTTCTCTTAATTTCCCTTTCTATTAGCTCATTACTGGCATATGGAAATACAACTGATTTCTGGATATTAATTTTGTGTCCTGCTACTTTGCTGAATTCATTTATCATTTCTAGTAGTTTGTTGGTGGAATCTTTGGGGTTCTCTATTTACAGTATCATGTCATCTACAAGTGATGAAGTTTTACTTCTTCCTTTCCAAATTGAATACCTTTTTGTTTCTTTGCCATTCCTACCATTGTCAATGTGGCAGCTTCTATTGGGTTGGCTAAAAAAATTTTTCCCTATAAAATAAAAGACACATTATTCATTCTAACCATTAACTTTATTGATTTGGATACTTTGAACATGCCAGGTATCTCCCGACATGGTATAACATCGATTGTTCACAATTAATGTCCAAATTTGATCAGTATCAACTTTAAGTTATCTACCCGATTGTGGAGCATCGTCCAGGAAGAAATCTCCAGCATAAAATTTTGCAAACCATTTTGACAGAGTCAACCAGTCACAGCACCTTCTCTATATATTGCACATTTTTTTTTTGCATTTCAGTTGTCATTTTTACTTTTCCTGAAATAATACACCACAATATTATGAAATGGTTCATATTTTCTTCCATCTTCAATATTAAAATAGCTATATAAAATTTCACCAATTTTGATAAAATTTAAAAAAAATACATGCTGAGCCCTGGCTGGTGTGGTTCAGTGGATTGAGTGCTGGCCTGTCAACCAAAGGGTTGCCAGTTTGATTCCCAGTCAGGGCATATGCTTGGATCACGGGCCAGGTCCCCAGTAAGGGGCATGTGAGAGGCAACCACACATTGATTGATGTTTCTCGCCCTCTCTTTCTCCCTTCCCCTCTCTCTAAAAATAAATTTAAAAAATCTTTTAAAAAATGCATGCTGATATGACAGCTATCACAATGCAATCTAACACTATTGTTTTGAATGAAATTAAAGACACCTAAATGCTTCTAGAGCCATCTTATGGAAAAACCAAATGAAATTTTTGGACTACCCAATATAAGAGGTCTGTCCAGAAGGTATCCAGGAATGTAATATGAGAAATAGAGACATTTATTGAGGAATATACAAGAAACAAGAGACATTGTATATAGGACAATGATGCTGCAGCCCCCTTCAAAGTAAGTACCTTAGGACCTCACACAGTTCTCCCAATCACCATCAGCTGCCCTATTCTATTTTCCCAGATCTCATCTACAGTCTTAAATTCCTTCCCTTTCAAAGGTGATTTGGTTTTTGGAAAAGCCAGAAGTTGCAGAGTACCAAATGTGGGCTGCAGAGGGGCTGAGTCACCTGGGTAATTTGATGTTTCATCAAAAAACTCTTCGATAGAAATTACCAACAAGAGAAGATTAATTTCATCTGCTTTTGATAAAGGATAGAACAGAGCTACCTGAAATCATTTGTTAATTGATAGTAATTGTTTTTTTTTTAAGATTTTATTTATTTACTTTTAGGGAGAGGGAAAGAAAGGTAGAAAGAGAGGGAGAAAACCATTGATCATTGGAGGCCCCCAACTAGGGACTTAGCCTGCAACCCAGGCATGTGCCCTGACCAGGAACTGCTGGTGACCCTTCAGCTTGCAGGCCAGTGCTCAATTCACTGAGCCACACCAGCCAGGCTGATAGCCTTGCATTGTTTAGCCTTGCACTCCTAGTGATTTTTCTTTGAACTTTGTTCTAAGAAGTATTCTGTGAAAAAGTATTCTATTTACACATGAACTTTGTTTATATTTACACATAAATGTCACATACTATATATCCCCCTAAAAACTTATTAAAAGCTCTAGAAATCCTACAGTAGAGAAATCTATTTAACTTTGTTTAATTAAGCTTTCCCAAAGTATACAGTGAAAATGCCCTTTTCACACATTTATTGCTTACTATCTACCATGTTTTGGGAAATACAACTGCAGGGATTTATCTACCTAATTGTAGTTAAAACATTCAAGATTTTAAAAGCAGGATAATAGGCAGTAGTCACCTTATTACCTATATCTTTTGAGGGTGCATTTAAGGTGCAGGTCATGATCTAGAAACAAAGTATAAACTATAAAAGACAGGTGCATGTTCTTATTAACTTGGATTTATGCAACCCCATAAAACACCTTTTTGCTGCCTTTAGGGGACTCTGGAATTCTTCACTTGACAACTGTGTAGAATATAGTGTGCATTTGGCATATAGTTGTGCTTGAGACTCCCAAAGAAGAGACTTAAACAGATTATTTAAGAACAGGAATTGTAACAGGGTGCAGAGTGAGGGGTCCCTGAAAATATTCCCCATAGTCAATAGTTAGGGGATGGGGGAAGGGGATGATATGGAGGTTAAGATACTTTTCATAACAAAAGGCAAAATGTGTACATGACTTTCAGAATGTGTAGTGACTCACGACATAGCCAGGGGGACTTATACCATGCCTGCACAAGAGGCAGGGAGGTGGAGGCTGCCACATCATGGGGTACTCTTTCCCCAACTAAGGATGGCAGCTGAAAGAAGGTAAAAAGATACAGGAAACTGGCAAAAGTAGCTCATTGTATAAGGGGCCAGATATGAGGTCATGTAGGAAGCTCTGGGTCAGCATTTAAAACAAGTGTAGGCTGAAAGCAGGGATTCTGCCATGCTTTCTGTAGTGAGAGAGGAGTCACTTCTGCTTCTCTGGGAGGTTCAACCATTCTGCCTGTAGTGAGGCAGGAGCTACATCTTCTCCTTTGGGAAGGCAGCCATGAGGAAAGAGTCAAGAAGTAAGGAGATTTAGCCATGTGACCTGGGGTAGTAAGGAAGGAAGGCATGGGGGCTGAGGAGAGGGTGTAAGGAGAGAGCTGATGGAGGTGTTTGGAGATCAGGCAAAGCTGATGGAGCTGGGAGTTGCAAGGACACACCTAACCAAGTACAGATTAATGGGAGATGCCTGAAATGCTGAACTGTGGCTGGGGATACTAATACTATAGAATTGCTTCTCTGAAGGATGTACAGAGAAGCCACTTTCTTGGGACATATGCCTTCTTGGACTCCACCATGATCCAGAGTAACATGGTACATATTTTCCTGGACTAATATGTGGAGGTTAAGGACAATGTACCCCAGATCCTGAAGAAGAGAGCTGCTACGAGAGGATGGCGATTCCGAAGCCCATGAGTGTGCCTTACAAGGGGGATGGAGAAATGTTTGTGCAGCCAGCTTAAGAAGAGATAAGGATATGGGAAACTTCTGGTCATGTTTTTGGCTTATAGCCCAGTGGGTAGTAAGGGAAATGTGGGTCTCGGGAGAACAGGGTTCCAAGCAGGAGTGCTCTCAGCTCCCCCGAGGTTGGAATCCTGTAAATAAAAATCTGTTTCTATCAACACTGACTGTTGGACCATGCATTAAGGTGCCATGTACACAAGCCCCAGTTTGCTCAGTTACAGAATGACAACAACGCGAGGTAGAAATAAAATTTGAATTCTCAGCAGCCCAGTCACCTAGGTGTCTCATTTTTGAATGTGGAATGTGAAATAGGCCTAAGGAATAATTGAGGAAATGCCCAGGATGCCTGACATAGTGCTAGGTGTGGTAAATCCTGCAGTAAAAAGGCCCAGTAATTGTTATCTTCATGGAATATTCTTGGAGTTTAAGTGGTGTTTCTGAGAAATATTCTATTAATTTATAATTCACCTCAAATTCCCCTTCTTATAATATTTGATGAAGTGATACATGAAATGCAATAAAGGTGGGAAAAGGTAGAACAACATTTTTTTCCTGAAAGAGAAAAGTATTTTACAAGATATTAATGAAATCAGATATAGGGAAGGTCATCAATGGAACACCTGTGACTAACACAGGGTCTGAAATACACAGTGATCGTTAAAAGCATTTCTTTTTGAGGCAATTCAAATGCGAAGGAACTCTTTTCTCCTTAGAAAACTTCACAGTGTTTTGCTGATGACAAACTGGTGTAATAAAAATAAAGACACATTGAAATGGAATTTTTACAATTGTGATTCTTAAACACTTAGTGATGCTATGGAAAAAATACAATACACTTTTATATATCCAAGTTATCTTATTTTAGCACTGTTTGGCAAACGATTGAGAAGGCTTAACCATCTATGTTAAAATTAGTTCAAAATATATACTCTCTGAATGAATTACATTGAACATGCTCAGGGATTCTAAGATTATTTTAATTTTTTATTTAAAAAACCCACAACTGGTGTTTCTCATCAAGTTGTTTAACAGCTTTTTGCCTACAGAAGGTTTGGAAATGATAATAGAATCTTCTACAAGATATACAGGCCTTAGAGATAATGGTGATTTTGAATATGAAACAATATGGAAGACAAAAAAAGAGAAAAGAATGGGCAGTGTTTCAGGGATAGATATAATCTCTGCTCTGGAAGAGTTTACAATTATTGTGTGGGAAACGCACATGTACACAGCTGACTATAATTAAGAGTATTATGGAGAATGGATACCATCCACATAGCTTATTTCTACATTAACCTGACTCTACTCTTCACTGTTGTTGTGAATATAACATTGTCACTTCTGTGTAGGGGAAGAAAAAAGAGCTTTTTCTCTGTACCGTCCTAGATTCTCCAGTTGAGAAGAATTTATAATTCATCTCAAATTCCCTTCCTTATAACATTTGATGAAGTGATACATGAAATACAATAAAAGTGAGAAAAGGAAGAGCAACATTTTTTCCTTGTTAGATTTACAAAAGACAGATTAACAAGAGAAAAACAGAAGTTTATTAAACATGTGCATTCCACTTACAAATGGGAATGTTCAGAGATAAGTAACTCAAAGTGGTGGTTAGAACTTGGGCTTTCATGGCATCTTAACAAAAGAACAACAAATTTTTGGAGAATGATTAAGACAAAAGAAAGGACTTTGAGGTTCTAGGGGTGGCCAGTTGTGGGAAAGTAAATACATGGAGGAAGTAATGGAAGATGGTTAGTTAGTAAAGTTATATATATTCTTCTGGTGCTATCTTTAAATTGATAAGAGCCTAGAGTTTTCTCTGGTAACTTCTGTCTTCCTAGTATAGAGAAGGGAGGGGGACACCTTCATAAATTTGTGTCCTGCTTTTAGGTAAACAGGGACAGGAAAGAGGGTTGTATTTATTTTTTATTTGCTTGTTTTATCTGCTTGGGCTCAATTGCCTTGGGCTCAAAATTACCTTTATGCCAAAGTGGCATATTTTGGGGTGGCATATTCTGCTACTATTCACTAGGATGCTCTTGCTTCAGAAGACAAAAGTTATAAGTAACATCATTGTTCATTCCAGGAACTTCCTGAAAATCATCAACTCTTTCATAGAAAGTATTAATATTAGGTAGTTTATACCTCAAGACCTCGGAACTCCTCACTTCAAAATACTTGTCTTATGTCTACCAGTCCTAAACTATCATGATGATCCTCATTCAGTTCTCGCCAAGCCTCTTCATTAAAAGACCTGTTGTAAGCCCTGGCTGGCGTAGCTCAGTGGATTGAGTGCGGGCTGGGAACCAAAGTGTCCCAGGTTCGATTCCCAGCCAGGGTACATGCCTGGGTTGCAAGCCATAACCCCCAGCAACCGCACATTGATGTTTCTCTCTCTCTCTCTCTCTGTCTCCCTCCCTTCCCTCTCTAAAAGTAAATAAATAAAATCTTAAAAAAAAGGACCTGTTGTAAACCAGACTTTAAAATTCCATAAATATCCAAGCTTCTCTTTTTTCCCTCTGAGATGCTGCTATGGCTGTTGAGGCAGTGATCTCCCTTACTTCAGTCAGCAGTGTCTTTATACAGGTTGTTTTGGTGGTGTTTTAGGTAGCCAGCATTCTACAATCTTGGAGGGTCTGAGTAGATTCAGTCAAAATTGGGACTCCTTAGCACTCAGTTTTGACTTAAACGTAACTGTTCTCCTGCAGCCCTTCAAAGCATTCTCTGACCTTACCATGAGGTGAATCTCACACTGGGTCAAACTGGTTTCTTTTCACTGAGTACCCAGAACATTGATTTTATTTATTTTAGGAGTAAGGAACTAATTTTGGGAACCTTTTTGATTATCTAATCATATTAGAAAAACTTGGTGTCTTTGGTGGAAACCTGCTTTGTTAACAATAACACTGTATCTCATTCTGTGGTTTAAATTTTCTTCTTTCCTCTCTCCTAGGATATAAATAATTATTACCAGTTCATTACTGCAGAGGCCCAGAACCCTTGATGCTGGTGTCCACAGGGGGAATATTAAGTCAGAGCAAAAGCCTGTTGGAGAAAAGGGTTATTAAAATATATATGGAATGACCAGCCTCAACATTTCCTGCTTGTCCTTGCCCCTCCCTTGGGAGATTGTTTCCTTCCCATGCTGTCTTATGGTTTACCAGCATGGTTGGATTTGGGTGAGGACACTCTTCCTGTCTTGCAGATAGCTGCCTTCTTGCTGAGGGCAAGGAGGGTAGAGTAAGCTCTCTGGTTTCTTCTAAGGACACTAATCCCATTATGAAGACCTCACACTTAGGACCTCATCTCATCCTAATTATTTCCTATTGCCCCATCCATAAATACATCACGTTGGCAGGACACAATTGAGACCATAACAGTCTGCAATAAAGAATAATTGTGTTCTTCTGGTTTCTTCTTCACCAGTCCACTCCTGTATCCTCCTTCATATCCCTGGTAAGTTCCAGCACAACAATCTCACTGACCCAGTTCTCAGGCCTCACTAGGTACCAGGTAGCTGTTAGCTGCAAAGTCTGGTGCTTTGGTGGCCACGATCACTTAGGATCCCTGAGACATGTTTCTAGGGAACAGGGAAGTGGTAATGGTAAGATCACTTAGCTTAAAGGTAACCCAAGAAGAAAAGAACTAGTTTCAAATGCAGAAGAATAAAACAGAAGAATAAAATGTAGGACTTGTGAGAGTTTCAGGGAGTCAGAACCATTAGGAAATAAATAGGTAACAGGCTTTCCTGTTTAAAGTTTTTATTTAAAATTTAAGGCATTTATTAAAGATATATGTCTAAAATGGTTTGCATACTTTCCCACCTTCTTAATGATAGAAGCTGAACATTGTTAAACTTATTCTTGATGACTTAAGGTTACCATTGCACATATAAGTGATTATCCTGCAAAGCACTGATGCCTTCCGAGGCCAACAGGGTATATCAGGCTGCTCACTTCTATATTACTCTTCGTAGATTGCTATGATTTTTAAGTTTGTTTCCACCTTGGCTTTAATATTGCAGGCACTACACATGAATCTTTTCTGACTATCAGTGTATAGTATATCTGATTAAATAGATCCTTTTCCTGATAAAACTATTGTTTATAGTCTGCTGTGGTCTTGAAAATCATAAAGACAAGGTTTACGTACAAACTGAGTGTGATTAGGTTCTGATCAGGATCGCAGCATGAATGAGTGCTCTAACTCACAGGATCTGGTGACATTGACTTAGACAACTCTTTTTCTCTCTGTACATACCAACACTACTCATATTCTAGTTAGGTAAAAAATAAATAGCTGATATTATGCTCCTGATAGGTGAGGTGCTATTGAAATAGGAAAGAACAGACACAAAATGCACTGTGACTATCAGTTCATTAGCAACACCGTGGCCATACTGAAAAGGGAACACTTGCCGGCTGCTCTGTGCAGGGCCTCGTTCCCCAGTTTGGATAAGAGCCCAGCATTCTTTGCTTGAACTGTTAGCCTAAGTTTCCATTTTAGTCTATGATTTAAACCATATATATATATATATATATATATATATATATTTAATTTTAAGGAAAATAAAAATGATGGTAGGAAATGTATTAATTTGGTATTATTAGCACTTCAGAAACAATTCCTACTTTTTCTGAGCAATTTCAATTTCCGGAGTGTTTTCCCATGCATGTTCTTTTTGATTCTCACCATCACCTTCTGCAGAACTGCGCACAACCTGGCATCCACTTGAGACCATTTTTTTCCAACTGACAGGCTATGCAGATTCTCTCTTAAGCTCAATGTTTTTGAGATGCTTCTCGCATGTCAATAAGGCAGCCATTGCAAGCATTTCTAGCAATTGTCTCACTCAGAGGTAACAGATATGCTAATTAAAAAATTGCTGAGGGAAAGGGCACAAACCTTGAAAGCCTCCACCAAAAATAAATAACTAAGTAAAACAAAATTACTGTGCTTACTTGTTTAGAAGCCTCTGGGGAATTCTCAATGAATGAATGACTGTCTCATAGCAGTCTAGCTCTATTCTCCAGTAAGGTTTTAAATAATCTTCAGCCTAAAGGTCATAAAAAGCAAGGAACATTTATTTGCAAGAAGGAAAGCTATTTTTACTTTGGTAGATTTTTCAGTTTAACCTTTAACCTTCACTTCTGTGAGACAGCACATCTGTTTAGCTTATGACTGCCTTCTCTTGTGTGAAGGAGTTTTTAAAAATTTTCATTTTAAATTAGTACGAAAGAGAACACAAGAGGATCTGTGGATCTTGGACTGAAGTGGCTTGCCATGTTCAAAATCCTACTCGTTTGAAGCAGTATCTACATGGTGAATACATTTCCTGAGCTCCTACAATGGTCCAGATACTGTTCTATGTGATGGGACGTCAGCAATAAACCAGAGATAACGCCTGAAGGTTAGAAAGGCTAACAGATTCTCCTGACTGGAATTGTATGGATTAGTTTATAGTTTATCTTCAGCCATGGGGTAGTAGTACCAGGCAAAAGTCCCAAGAATCAAAATAGTTTACTGCCTTTTTGTCCCTGATTGGAAGATGGAAGAGTTTAAGATTTTACTTACCTCAATGGGTATCAATATTTGGTTTTTGCTCCCTCCTGGTTGTGCACTAACGATCACGAGAGTCAGGAGATCATGTGGAAGCAGATCCAGAAGTGGAAGACTGTATGACTTGGGGCAAAGATTGTAGTCTTTGGGGTCCATCAGCTTTATTTTTATCCAGGCTCTCTGACTTCCTACCTGCATGATCAAATTTCTTAAATACTCTGAATCTCAATCTCTTCATTTACAAAATGAGTATTATAATACCTAGTAGAATTGTGAATGTTAAATGAAATTTATGTAAATGGGTCCAGTTTTAGCTCAGTGAATATTAGTTCTTTTTATTTTGTTTTTGTTACTAGCTGCATGATATGTGTGTGTTTGTGTACGTGAAAGGCAACTTTGAAATTCTTTGAATATTCTGGGAATTAAGATGTTGGCTAGAAATTCCTTCCAGCATTATCAGTCTATTACTATGGCAGTATGGCCCATTATTGACACAGAGGGGTCATCTGCTGTGTAAACCAATTGGTTTAGGGGTGCCGTGTTTGAATTGACTTGTACTTTGGAAATCCATATAAATTTCTGCTGTTTAGGTTAAAATTACAGGAAGTGCAATATATACTATTTAGTAATTTTTTTTATTTTTGTGATGATAAAATGCTGTGCTAGAATTACTCTTTTGTGATTGTTTCTTCTACATAAAATGTGTGTTATTCTTTTGGGGAAGAAGAATGGTCAGAATAAATTGTCTTCTCTATGGAGAATATGGAAATGCATATTTTATGGTTTTCATTGTTGAATTCAAGTCACATAATTTAGAATACAGAAAAGACAAGTGTAAGTAACAGCATAGATTGGACTTCTTACAATTTTAAAATGGTTATAAATAATGAATGGATATGCTGTACTTAAGCTTAAGCCAAGAGGGTACTCAGTAATTTAAGGCATTAATACCCTAACAATGTTTATTAGCAATAGAAAAGTTTCTCTCTTCCTCATCCTTTAAAATACAATCCATGAAAAATTAAGCTCTTGCTTTATGAGAGATGGAAACAGTTATTATATACTGTAGAGTTATATGCATAACTATTTTGAAGCAAACACAATGTTCAAGAGGAGAGGTAGCAAATTAGGATGTCATTCCTAATGACCCCTAATTAGGGGCCATCCTGAATCAAGGATTCAGAGTAGCATGAGCAGACTGTGGCAGATGGAGAAAGGGTGGCATTTGCCTTTCTCCTCCCCTGGCTGGTTATGCCTGATTGAGAGGAGCTGGGTGTGTTCACAGTAATGAGTAAAAAGTAGAGGCATGTCAGTTTAGGTTATAGCAGTGGTTCTCAACTTTTGCCACATCAGGCAGTTGGAAAAGTTGAGGATGTTGCAGTGGTGTTCTGTATTTGGCCAAGCAGATTGTTAAATTTTCAGGAATTTTGTAAGCCAATTGTTACACAGCTGTTATTAAAAATTAAGTTATACTAACATACCATTAAATACCTTACATGAAAACAAAGGCAATAGATACAGCTCATTATTACATTTTACTTTATGTGGTTATTTACTTCTAGTGTATCAGAGTGGTGCAAATGCAATATAACAAGTGTGCTATTGTGCAACTCTTCCCAACTTTGAATTCAATAGTATTATGCTGATAATGTGAATTTGGCTGTGGTAGTATTTGTATTATGGAAACTAGCAAATGTTACAAATTAGGGCTATTTTTCCCTACTCAAAAATGGTGGTCTTTAAATACTTACCAGCACAGCACTAGGTACGGGAGAGAGTGAAGTTTTAGATTGGAATGGAGTAAGTTTAGGAAAACGTACATTATTAATAAAATTTCAAATATACACAAAAAGGAAGAATACTATTAAGGATATATTAAAGCAGAAAGAATACTAATAAAAAGTACCATGCAACCATTATCCAACTTTAATAAATTTTTTTTAAAGATTTTATTTATTTATTTTTTTTAGAGAGGGAAGGGAGGGAGAGAGACAGAGAAAGAGAAACATCAATGTGCAGTTGCTGGGGGTCGTGGCCTGCAACCCAGGAATGTACCCTGGCTGGGAATCGAACCTGGGACACTTTGGTTCCCAGCCCGCGTTCAATCCACTGAGCTACGCCAGCCAGGGCCAACTTTAATCATTTTTAACATTTTGTCTGGACTATTACAAGTCAAATCCAAGATATATAGTTTTATTCTTTTTTTCTCTTAATAAATTACTTTATCGTTGTTCAATAACAGTTGTCTGAATTTTCTCCCCACTACTCCCCTCCACCCCAGCCAAACCCACCTCCCACCCTTGCTTCGCCCTCCCCCTTGGTTTTATCCATGTGTCCTTTATACTAGTTCCTGAAAACCCTTCTCCCCACAGTCCCCTCCCACCTCCCCTCTGGCTATTGTTAGATTGTTCTTAATTTCAATGTCTTTGGTTATATTTTGTTTGCTTTTTTCTTTTGTGGATTGTGTTCCAGTTAAAGGTGAGATCATATGGTATTTGTTCCTCACTGCCTGGCTTATTTCACTCAGCATAATGCTCTCCAGTTCCATCCATGCTGTTACAAAGGGTAGGAGCTCCTTCTTTCTCTCTGCTGTGTAGAATTCCATTGTGTAAATGTACCCATAGCTTTTTGATCCACTCATTTGCTGATGGGCACTTAGTTTGCTTTCAGTACTCGGCTATTGTAAATTGTGCTGCTATAAACATTGGATGCATAGGTTCTTTTGGATTGGTGTTTCAGGGATTTTAGATTACAATCCCAGCAGTGGA
This sequence comes from Phyllostomus discolor, assembly GCF_004126475.2. NCBI lineage: Eukaryota > Metazoa > Chordata > Mammalia > Chiroptera > Phyllostomidae > Phyllostomus > Phyllostomus discolor. The sequence continues at coordinate 94,825,309 of NC_040904.2, forward strand.
ATTGCTGGGTCAAAAGGCAGTTCCATTTTTACTTTTCTGAGGAAATTCCATATTTTTTTCCACAGTGGCTACACCAGTCTGCATTCACACCAACAGTGCACTAGGGTTCCCTTTCCTTTACATCCTCTCCAACACTTGTTTGTTGATTTGTTTATGATGGCCATTCTGACTGGTGTGAGGTGGTATCTCACTGTAGTTTTAACGTGCATTTCTCTGATGATAGCTAGTGATGCTGAGCACATTTTCATATGTCTCTGAGCCATATATGTGTCCTTCTTGGAGAAGTGTCAGTTCCAGGCTTTTGCCCATTTTTTAATTGTTTTTTTTGTCTTGCTGGAGTGGAGTCGTGTGAATTCTTTATATATTTTGGAGATCAAACCGTTGTCTGAGGTATCATTGGCAAATATGTTTTCCCGTATAGTTGGTTCCTTTTCATTTTAATGCTGTTTTCTTTAGCCATGCAGAAGCTTTTTAATTTGATGAGGCCCCATTTGTTTATACTTCCCTATATGCCCCTTGCTTTAGGGGACATATCAGTGAAGATGTTGCTGCATGGAATGTCTGAGATTTTCCTGCAAATGTTTTCCTCTAGGACATTTATGGTGTCATGACTTATATTTAAGTCTTTTATCCACCTGGAATTTATTTTTGTGCATGGTGTAAGTTGGTGATTGAGTTTCATTTTTTTGCATGTAGCTGTCCAGATCTCCCAACACCATTTGTTGAAGAGGCTGTTTCTACTCTGTTTTATGCTTCTTCCCCCTTTGTTAAATATTAATTGATCATAGAGACTGGGTTTATTTCTGGGCTCTCTGTTCCATTCCATTGGTATATGTGCCTTTTTTAAATGCCAGTACCAGGCTCGTTTGATTACAGTGGCCTTGTAATACAATTTGATATCAGGCATTGTGATCCCTCCTACTCTGCTCTTCTTTCTCAAAATTGCTGCAGCTATTTGGGGTCGTTTACAGTTCCATACAAATTTCTGAAATGTTGGTTCTATATCTGTGAAATATGTCATGGGTACTTTAATAGGGATTGCATTGAATCTATAAATTGCTTTGGGTAGTATGGACATTTTGGTGATGTTAATTCTTCCAATCCATGAACATGGTACATGCTTCCATTTGTTTGTGTCTTCCTCAATTTTTTTCTCCAGCGTTGTATAGTTTTCTGAGTACAGGTCTTTTACCTCCTTGGTTAGGTTTATTCCTAGGTACTTTATTTTTCTTGTTGCTATATCAAATGGGTTTTTTTCCCCCCTGATTTCTGTATCTGGTGTTCCATTATTGGTGTAAAAAAATGCCTGTGATTTCTGACTATTGACTTTGTATCTGGCTGTTTTGCCAAATTCACTTATTAGGTCAAGTTGTTTTTTGGTGTAGTCTATACAATTTTCTATGTACACTGTCATGTCATTTGCAAACAGTGACAGTTTTACTTCCTCCTTTCCAATTTGGATGCCTTTTATTTCTTTTTTTTGTCTGATTGCTGTGGCTAGGATTTCCAGTACTATGTTGAATAGGAGTGGTGAAAGCAGGCATCCTTGTCTTGTTCCTGATCTTAGTGGGAAAGCTCTAAGTTTTCGCCCACTGAGTATGATGTTGGCTGTAGGTCTCTCATATATGGCCTTTATTATGTTGAGGAGTGCTCCCTCTATTCCCACTTTGCTGAGTGTTTTTATCATAAACAGGTGCTGTACCTTATCAAATGCTTTTTCTGCATCTATTGGTATGATCATGTGATTTCTGTGTTTTGTTTTATGTGGTGTATTATATTTATTGATTTGCAACTATTGTACCATCTATGCATCCCTGGGATGAATCCCACTTGATCATGGTGTATGATCTTTTGAACATATTGCTGGATGCAGTTTGCCAATATTTTGTTGAGGATTTTAGCATCTATGTTCATCAGCAATATTGGCTTAAAGTTTTCCTTCTTTGTTATGTCTTTATGTGGTTTTGGGATTAGGATGATGCTGGCTTCATAAGAAGAGTTTGAGAATCTTCCATCTTCTTGAATTTTTTGGAATAACCTGTGAATGACGGGGGTTAGCTCTCCCTTAAATGCTTTGTAAAATTCTCCTGTGAAACTGTCTGAGTCTGGGGTTTTTGTGTGTTGGAAGCTTTTTGATTACTGTTTCAAGTTCATCAGGTGTTATTGGTCTGTCCAGGCTTTCAGCTTCTTCACTGAGTTTTGGAAGATTATATTTTTCTAGAAATTTATCCATTTCACCTAGCTTTTCAAATTTCTTGGCATGGAGTTCTTTGTTGTAGTTTCTTACAATCCTTTGTATTTCTGTGGTATCAGTTATAATCTCTCCTCTTTCATTTATGATTGTGTTTATTTGGGTCCTCTCTCTTTTTTTCTTGATGAGCCTGCTTAAAAGCTTGTTGATTTTGTTTATCTTTTCAAAGAAGCAGCTCCTGGATTCATTGATCCTTAGAATTGTGATTTTAGTCTCTATGCCATTGAATTCTGCTCTGATCTTGGTTATTTCCTCCCTTCTACTGTTCTGGGTTGTCTTTGTTGTTGTTCCTCGAGTTCTTGTAGGCTTAGGGTTAGGTTGTTTATTTGAAATGTTTTTATCTTATTTAGGTAGGCCTATATCACTATGAACTTCCCTCTCAGGACTGCCTTCTCTGTGTCCCATAAGTTTTGGGTTGTTGTCAGTTCATTTTCTTTTGTTTTCAGGAACTTTTTGGTTTCTTCCCTAATCTCATTCTTGACCCGTTTATTGTCTAATAGCATGCTATTCAGTCTCCATGAGTTTGAGTGTTTTGGGTTTTTTTTCTTGAGGTCGGTTTCTAGTTTCAGTCCCTTGTGGTCTAAGAAAATGCTTGATATGATTTCAGTTTTCTTGAATTTGTTGAGGCTTGTTTTGTGTCCTATCATGTGGAATATCTTTGAAAATGTTCCATGTGCATTTGAAAAGAATGTGTATTTAGCTTCTTTGGGATGAAAGGCTCTGTATATATCAGTTAAGTCCATTTCATTTAGGGCATTGTTCAATGCCACAATATCTTTGTTGATATTTTGTTTGGAGGATCTGTCCTTTTTTGACAGTCTGGTGTTAAAATCTCCTACTATGATTGTGTTGTTGTTAATATCTTTCTTGAAGTCCTCCAAGATTTTCTTTATGCATTTGGGTGCTCCTATGTTGGGTGCACATATATTCACAATGTTTATGTCTTCTTGATGGATTTTTTGTTGTGTATATATTATGAAGTGACCTTCTGGGTCTCTTTTATGGCTCCTTTTTTGCTGTCTATTTTGTCCAATATGAGTATTGCTACCCCAGCTTTTTTTTCCTGTCCATTTGGTTGGAATGTTTGTTTCTAGCACTTCACTTTCAGTCTGTGTAGGTATTTTGTTCTGAGGTGGGTCTCTTGTAGGCAGCATATGTGAGGGTCATTTTTTCTTATCCATTTTGCTATTCTGTGTCTTTTGATTGGGGCATTTAATCCATTTACATTTAAGGTTATTATCGACAGATACTTATTCATTGCCATTTTTTCATACTTGGGTTCCTCTCTCTTTCACTGTTTTTCTTACTGTTCTTAAAGCAAACTCTTTAGTATCTGCTGCAGAGCTGATTTGATGGAGGTGTACTCCTCAAGGCTTCTTTCATCTGGGATGATCCTTATTTGACCTTCCATTTTAATTGGGAGCCTTGCTGGATGAAGTAGTCTTGGTTGCAGGCCTCTGGTTCGCATTACTTGGAATACTTCTTGCCATTCCCTTCTTACTTGGAGCGTTTCCACTGAGAAGCCAGCTGCTAGTCTTATCAGGGCTCCCTTGTATGTTGCTTCCAATTTTTCCCTTGCTGCCTTTAAGATTCTCCCTTTATTTTGGAATTTTGCCATTTTAGTTATGATGCATCATGAAGTGGGCCTCTTTCAGTTCCTCTTAATTGGAACTCTCTGTGTTTCCTGGATTTGTGTGACTTTTTCTCTCATCAAATTAGGGAAGTTGTCCATCATTACTTTTTCAAACAGGTTTTCTATGCCTTGCTCTTCTTCTTTTCCTTCTGGTATCTCTATTATATAAATATTATCATGTTCCATGTTGTCCTGCATATCTCTTAATCCCTCTTCATTATTTCTGAGCCTCCTTTCATTCTCTTGCTCATTCTGGGTGTTTTTTTCTACCTTGTCTTCCAGCTCGCTGATCCAATCCTCTGCTTCATCAAGCTTGCTTTTGATTCCTTCTATTGTGTTCTTCAGTTCAGAAATTGTATTCTTCATTTCCTCTTGGCCCTTGTTGATAACTTTTATTTCCTTTTTCATGTTGATATACTTTGCAGTGAGTTCACTGTAGTTTTCCTGTAGTTTTTGGTAATTCTGTGAGCTCATTGAGCTTCCTGATAACCATTGCTTTGAACTCAATATCTGATAGTTGAGTTGCCTGTATTTCATTTAGCATTCTTTCTAAGGCTTCCTCCTCTCCTTTCATTTGGGGATTGTTTCTTTGTCTTCCCATTGTTTGCAAGACTCTTCTTGTTAGCTTCTGCTTCTTAAATTGATCTGTTCTGACTCCCTGGATTTATGATGTGAACATCTATGGTTGAATACATGTGAGATTCAGTGGTGCAGTCTCTTTGATCTCCCAAGCCTGCTGGTCTTGGGCTGTCATTTATATTGGCTCTCTGTATGTCTTTGAGTTTTGATTGTTGTTGGGTCTTTCTTTGGTGGGTCCTTCTCTCCAGCTGGTTAGCTGAGAATCACTCCATCCATCATGTCTTGTATTCTGCTGTGCAGGTTGTGTCGAAGCTGGTTCTTCTGTGTGTACAAGGTTTTGAGGATTCTCTCTTACTCTTATTCAGTTGTTTGTTCTGATTAATTTCTCCACCACTTAGTTGTATTTCCAGGTAGGTCCTAGGTTGAGTTAGTGTGGCTTCCACTGCCTCTTTCATCTTCTGTTGTTATCTGTTGGTGGTTCCTTTGTTGGTGGGTTTTCTCTTCCTGCAGGTATCCTGGTGTTCACCACTTCCATCTACTCGTCTGATTTTTCTATGTCCTCTACAATTTTTGGTCTCCAATCTTCATATATGCTGGGGTACTGTTGGCTGTTTGCTCTGTTCCTCAGAAGATTGTCTAGGTGTTTCACCTGTGTGCAGGGGGAAGTGGACTTCGCTCCCACCTATCTCACCACCATCTTCCTTCTATAGTTTTATTCTGAAAACACTTCTGTGTATAGCTCTAAAGCTTAGGCACCATAAAAAGATAAAACAACAGTTTTATTATACCAAATAATATTAACAATAATCTCACAATATTCTTTTTTATTTCCAATAGTTTATTTGAATGTCTTATAGAACATATAATATACAATAATACTTTGCTTTTTGTGGTTCTAGGTATTAGAATAAACATCTTTAACTTCACAGTCTCCTTAGAGATAATTTTATACTACTTAACATAACATATGGAAATATTTGCAATTGTATCAATATATTCACTTCCCCAATGTGCTTTATGCTATATGTTTTATGTATATTACATCTACATACATTATAAACACCACAAATATGCCATAATTTTTCCACAGTCATATATATTTTAAAATAGTCACATGATATGAATAACCTTTCATATTTACCTAGATATTTTACTTTTTCTATTTTAAGTTTTGTTTCTAAACTTTATTTAAATACAATGAATCTACATGTATTTTTTAAATTATATTTTGTTAATTATGCTATTACAGTTGTCCTGATTATTTCCCCTTTGCCCCCTCTACCCAGCACCCCACATTCCTGCAGGCAATTCCCCTACCATTATTCTGTCATGCATGTAAGTTCTTTGGCTACTCCATTTCCTATACTGTATTTCACATCCCCATGGCTATTCTGTAACTACCTGTTTGTACTTTTAATCCTCTCACCTTTTCACTTGTTCCCTGAAACCCCCACACTCCCATCCCATTTGGCAACCATCAAAATGCTCTCCATATCCATGTTTCTGTCTCCATTCTTCTTGTGTGCTTAGTTTGTTTTTAGATTCAATTGTTGATAGATATGTATTTTTTGCCATTTTATTGTTCATAGTTTTGATCTTCTTTGTCTTAAAAAGTCACTTTAACATATCATTTAATGATAGTTTGGTGATGATGAATATCTTTAGTTTTTCTTCTCTGGAAAGCTCTTTATCTGCCCTTTGATTCTGAATGATAGCTTTGCTGCATAGAGCAATCTCAGCTGTAGGTCCCTGCTTTTCATGACTTAATATTTCTTGCCAATCCCTTCTAGCTTGCAAAGCTTCTTTTGAGAAATCAGCTGACAGTTTTATGGGAACTGCTATGTAGGTAATAAACTTCTTTGTTTCTTGCTGTTTTTAAGATTCTCTCTTTATCTTCAACCTTTGACATTTTAATTATGATGTGTCTTGGAGGGGTCCTCTTTGCATTCATCTTGTTAGGGACTCTGTGTGCTTCCTGGATTTGCGTATCTATTTATCTATTTCCTTCATTAAATTAGAGAGGTTTTCATTTATCACTTTTTCAAATAGATTTCCAATTTCTTGCTCTTTCTCTTCTCCTTCTGGCACCACTATAATGTGAATGTTGGACCTCTTGAAGTTGTCCTGGAGGCTGCTTGTTCTATCCTAATTTTTTTTGGATTCTCTTTTCTTCTTGTTGTTCTAATTGGTTGTTTTTGTTTTCTTATGTTCCAAATCATTGATTTGATACTTGGCTTCATCCATTCTACTGTTGTTTCCCTGTAAATTGTTCTTTATTTCATTTAGTGAATCCTTCATTTATGACTGGTTGTTTTTTACACTGTTGAGGTACTGACTAAGTTCCTTGAGCAACCTTATAACCAGCATATTGATATGTGTATCTGATAGATTGCTTATCTCCATTTTGTTTTTTTTTCTGGAGTTTTGATCTGTTCTTACATGTGGACCATGTTTCTTTGTCTCTTTATTTTGGAAGCCTCCCTGTGTTTGATTCTATATATTAGGTAGAGCTGTTTTGACTTCATATCTTTGTACTGTGGTCTAATGTAGTAGTTCTCATGCAGAGTCCAGTGGCACGGCCTCCCCTACTACCCTAGCTGGGTACTTGAGGTGTGTCCTTCATTTGGGTTGAATATATCCTCCTCTTGTAGTTGAGGCTTGGTTGCTGTTGGCAGATCGATGGGAGGGATTTACCCTGGCCAATCAGCTGCAAGGACTGGCTGTGACTACTTATCATCAACATGCATACTCTGTGGAGAATCAGCTGTGCAGGAGCAGGGTGGTAATGTAGTGACATTGTCTATTGCTGTCTACTGGGTGCACTGGTCCTGGGGTTTTCTGGGTGGTACAGGCCAAGGTCAGCCTTCACTTTTTTCTTGCCCAGGACCACCCTGCCTGAGCTGTAAAGCAATCTGAGTTAGCTGCTACTTGTGCTGGGCTTAGAGATTCCTAGAAGTCTAGCTGTGATTCTAGGCTGACTGCAACTAGTGCCAGACCTGGGGATCACCAAGGCCAGCTGTTGTTTATTTGATATGATTTAGTAAGTTGTGAAGCATGAGCCAAGACCAGCCATTCATATGGCAAAACAGCTTGGACAAGCCCCTGATTTGGGTGAGGTGGGGTCTCTGGGAATCTCCAAGGCAGGTCAAACAGTGTTATCCTGGTTGATGGAGTCTCAAATATGGCCCAGCTTGTCGGCTATGTGGAGGGAGAGTTTAGAAAAGGGACAATAGCCTCTGCTTGCCATGATGCCAGATACTTCAGTTTGTCCCTTTATGCCACTGGTGCCTTTCAAGCTCTACCCCAGTGCTGGAGTTCAGAGTGAGTCTAAGTAGGTGAGTCTGTGTGTGGGTTCTTTAAGAGGAACTCCTTGGGTTCCAGCAGTTTCTTCCACCAACTGAATCCTTGCTGGTTTTTGCAGCCAGAAGTTGTGTGGGCTTATCTTCTTGGCACTGGAACCCTGAGCTGAGCTCTAGAAATATCCCTCCCAAAGTTTTATCCACCATACATAGGTGAGGGACCAGCCCATTCTGTACCTGCGTCCCTCCTACCAGTCTGGATGGATGTGGTTTCTTTAGTTCTATAGTTGTCAGATTTCCATTTAACTGGATTTCTGATGGTTTTGAGTGGCGGTTGTTCTGTATTTCAGTTGTAATTTTGATGTAGTTGTGCAGAGAGGGAAGCTATGTCTGCCTACACTGCCATCTTGACCGGAAGTCTATTGTATTTTAATTGTATTTTTCCATTACCATTTATTCCCCTTATATCTGCCCCCCTCAAGAATCACCACACTGTTTTTCATGTCCATGAGTCTTCTATTGTTTTTGCTCAATCCCTCCACTGCTAATGACCCCAGGACAGCCAGCTTGCTCTCTATCTATGAGTCTGTCTCTATTTTGCTTATTTCACTTAGCATAATGTTCTGCTGGTCCATCTATGCTGTAGCAAAGGGTAAAATTTTCTTTTTTTTATAGTTAGTAGTATTCCATTGTTTAAATGTCCTGTAATTGTTTTACCCACTCATCTACTGATGGACTCTTGGGCTGCTTTTGTATCTTAGTGATTGTAAGTAATGCTGCAATGAACATGGGGTGCTATGTTCTTTCAAATTAAGGTTTCAGGTTTCATTGGATACATTCCCAGAAGTAGAATCACTGGGTCATAAAGCAGTTTTATTTTTAATTTTTTTAGATATCTCCATATTGGTTTCCAGTGGCTTCCCCAATCTGCATTCCCATCGTGCTTCCTAATATCAAACTATACTAAGGCCATAGTAATCAAAACAGCATGTAGTAGCATAAAAACAGAAACATAGATCAATGGAACACAATAGAGAGCTCAGAAATAAAACTTTATAGTCAATATTTTACAGAGGAAACAGTCACATACAATGGGCTAACAATAGTTTATTCAATAAATGGTGTTGGCAAAATTGGATAGATACATTCAGAAAAATTAAAATAGACCACCTTCTTATGCCACACAGAAAAATAAATTCAAAGTGGATTAAAGGCTTAAATATTAGACCTGAAACCATAAAATTCCTAGAAGAAAACATAGGCAGTAAAATCTATGACATTGCTTGTAGCAATATTTTTTTCTGATATATCTCATCAGGCAAGGAAAACGAAAGAAAAAAAATACACAAATCGCATTTGAACTAAAAACTTTCAGCTATATTGAACTGAAAACTTTTTGTACAGCAAAGGAAACCATCAACAAAATCAAAAGACAACCCACTAAGTGGGAGAACATATTTGCTGATATATCTGATAAGGGGTTAATATCCAAAATTTATAAATAAATTATAAAACTTAACACCAAAACACCATATAATCCAATTTAAAAACCGGGCAAAGGACCTTAATAGACACTTCTCTGAAGAAGACATACAGATGACCAATACATATGAAAAGATGTACAACATCACTAATCATCATAGAGATGAAAATTAAAACCACAATGAGGTATCACCTTGGTCAGAATGACCATCAATAAATGAACAAACAATAGGTGCTGGCAAGGATGTGGAGAAAGGGGAATCCTTTTGTACTGTTTATAATATTCTTTAATACTGGTTCATATTAAAATTTCCTGATTGCTTCAAAGATGTGTTTTTAGAGTTGATATGTTTGAATCAGAAGCCAAACAAATGAACTTGTCTTTTTAATAACTGAAAGGGACTGGAAAGCTGTGAGATCTGTCTGAGATGTCATTAAAGAGCAGAGAAAGAAGATTCAACATAGCTCAAAGTTAGGATTAGAGAAAAACAAAACTGTTTTATGTTTATGCCTCCCTGATATCAAACTCTTCAATAAAATGGTTAAACAAAAAGCACATGTTCCGTTCCTTTAAAAAGTTCATGGTTTAGGGCAGTAATGATATTTAACTTTTGTGGACCATATACACCTTTGAGAGCAGATGAAAATTACCTGCATGTGTATACCCACACTTACACAAAAAATTTTGCATGCTTTTTGAAGAAGCATGGAGCCCTCAAAACTCATCCTGGGTCCACTGGAACCAGAGTTAAGACCTAGGATTTAGAGGGCAAGAAGAAGACATGTAAATGAATAATTGCAATGCAAAGCGATAATATTAGAACCAAACATATACCGAGTCTATATAAACAAAAGAGTGGCTAATTTCTCTTACTACACAGGGGAATTGACACTGAAATTGGAGTTTGACATTTAGAGTAAGGGTGTCTCAATCAGAGATGATGACTAGGATTGGCATGCTGAAATTGGGGTTGATAAGAGATGGTGCTAAACGGACAGCTTGGCTAGGGGGTCAAGCCACATAGAGCCATATAAAGGAATTTGAGTTTTAATTTGTCTCAGTCATTGCAGGATTTTAAACTGGAGAGTTACATGATCATATTTGCATATGAGAAAGTTCAATGCAGCAACATTTGGGGAGGGAGTCATTCCAAGTAGAGAGACTGGACACAATGAGGCCTGTCAGTAGCTGTTATCAGAGCTGAAGTAAAATATGACAGGGTCTGGACTATGACGCAATGAAGTCAGAGAAGAGGAAAAGATTTAAAGGTAGTTGGGAAATAGAATGATGTAGTACACAGATGTATATGGTAATGAAAAAGAAGAAATCTAGGAGAGCAAAGGTTCCTGGCTCTAAGTGTCTGGTAAAGAAGGTAAGGATACAGAATGTACAGCTGTGGTCAAGAAGTGAGAGGGGACAGAAAAAAGTCATTGGTTTTAGACATGTAGAATTAGATTCATCTATGAAACATACAGGAAGGGGCTCCTAGAAAGAGCTAGACAGCAAAGGGCTCTCTGAGAGCTGGCCCAATGTTTTGGGTACAGAAGGAACATGAGCAGGCAAACTCTCATTGGGGTCAGTGCTGTTTTGAAGTTATTTATGGTCAAAGATAGACCATGATTAGTTATGGTGCTCAGTGAACCTTTGGGGTCTCTCCATGGCCAAAGTTTTGTCTTCTAAAAGTTTACTCAAGAAGCACTTAGATTAGAAGAGCTGTTAATCTCTCTACTTTTCTTTTTTTGCATTCAATTCAATCTCATTTCCAAAATGCAGATCTTTCCAAATGCAAATCTAATCCTATCCCTTCCCTGCTTAAAACCTTTAAATAGATCCTCATTTTGAGGGGAAATTCAAACTCCTTATCCTCTCCTACTTGTTATTGTGATGATGATTTTTCAATGTGGATATTAATTCTTCCAGTGAACATTTCCTAGCCCCTTAGGGCCATATATCTCAGTGAAGCAGAAAGCAATGTAATCACCTTTCTACTTATCTACTAAGCAACTTGAGAGAAACTGGCATCACTTACTGATTTAGAAGAAGGTGGTTCTGTGGAATAGAACTGAAGTCCTACTATGCGCCAGGCCATTTGAAAGCAGTTGAAACTACAATGGTCAATTAACTGAAGTACAAGCTCCAAATGCTTTGTCTCAGTTATGTATTGTATCCTCAAGAGAGTAAAATGCTAAACTTAGTTTCTAGGCATGCTCCTGTCCAGTTTCCCTGAGTTAATCAGAGAATTTTCTGTTGCTGTAGAATTGGACTCTATTTGTTGGGCAGTTGTGGGACTTCAAATTAAAAGTCTAAGATGAAGATGAGAAAGAAGGCATAGAAACTGGTTAAGAGAAAAGCAAACCATGTCTATTTTTTGCATTGGAAAGGCAGTGAATGAAATGAGCAAAAGAGTAGATAGACTATTTGAGTCATGTGCTGTGCTGTGTAAACACATCACGAGAAAAGTGTTAATCTAATGCCAGGCACACTGTGAAAATCTGTCAGTCCTAAACTATGTTCCATTTTCAAGATACTAGAGCTCTGCATTTCTTGGAAGCATTGATCAGTGTAAGTGCAGGTCGATCAAGGCTTTTGTGTTTGCATTTAAATGTTAATCAATCATATTTTATTAAAAATTTAAAGCAAGAAGGGAAAAGTGTATGGCTCTGTGCTTATGACAAAGAAGTCAAGTTGAGATCCATTCTGAAATGACTTGAGAATTTCATAATGTGTGGAATGTTGGGGACCCATCTGGACAACAGATACTGGTGTTAGTAATGGTACGCTGGGGTTGAGGGTGAGATTAATGAATATTTATTGACAATCTCTGCTTTGTAAGAGGAGAAACAAAGTGCCTTCCATGACGTCTGGACAAGTCAACAGTGCATCCAAGCATTTCATTAATCATTCCAGAAATGGTTATAGTAAAAAAATTATCATTTTAAGTGTTTTGAACATGCCACTTAAAAACACATAATTTTATTGTGGTAACACATACATAGCATAGAATTTTCCATTTTAATTTTTTTAAGTATACACTTCTGTGACATTAAGTATATTCATATTATTCTGAAACCCTCACCACCACCCATATCTTAGAACTTATATATCTTTTCAAATTGAAACTCACTACTCATTATAAAATAACTCTCCACTACTTTCTCCCCTGAGCTCCTGGCAACCACCATTTTCCTTTCCTTTTTAAAATTTTCTCTATGAATTTGACTACTCTAAGTATCTTATATGAACGTCCTTTTGTGACTATCTTATTTCACTTATGTCCTGCAGGTTCATCTATGTTGTCAGGATTTTCTTTTTAAAGCTGAATAATATTCCATTGGATGTGTATACCACATTTCATTTAGCCATTTATTCCTCAATAGACATTTGGGTTGCTTCCATATTTTGGCTATTGTGAATATGCTGCTGTGAACATGGGTGTAAACAGAGCTATTCAAGTCTCTATTTTTCAATTCTTTTGGGTGTGTATATCCAGAAGTTAAACTGCTGGATCACATGGTTGTTCTGTGTTCAATATTTTGAGAAATTGCCATACTGCCCCCCCACAGTGTTTGCATTATTATACATTCCCACCAGTGATGCACAAGTTTTCCTGAAAAGATATTTTTAAAACTGAAAGTTAGTGGGAAAAACACTACAAAACTGGGGAGCAAAGCTGGGGTACAAAGAGCCAAGTAGAAGAAAACCTACCTTGCTTTCCCTTTTTAATTCTCTAAACCAAAAGAGCTTCTCAGCTGATGAACCTCAAATGGGTTTCAGATATACCTTGATGTTGATTCCCTAAGTTTGGGGAAGGGGGCAGGTAGACTGTGGAGAATGGGATTTGGGGCCAGCTGTCAAGGCCCACAGCCTGGAGCAGCCTCTCCCATTTACATCAGCTGACCTGATGAATATTGTCATTTTCTATGTGGGCTAGTGTAAGAAAAAAGTTAGTAAATACTTCTCTAATCCAGTGAACTATAGGGTTAAAGTCAGGATTAACATCATTCATTCAACAAAAGTATTTATTGAGTACCTACTCTGTTCCAGGGCCTAGGTCAGACAGTGGGGATACCTAGAGGGTAAGTAAGACAAAAACATCTTTTCAAAGAGCTCAGTCTTTTGAAGGTAAGAGCTAAGTAAATAAGCAGTTAGGATACAATTCATGAAGTTCTGCTAGGGGCAGAGCAGTGTCGGCACAGGAGAAACTAGAAGGTACTATATACATATCTTCCAACCACCAGTTCCTACCCATTCAGGTCTTGAGATTTAAAGAGAGATCTCTCTGAACTCTTCTCATTTCCCCTGCCACAGGAGGATACATATAATATCTGCTTCTCATTTAGTGGAATGTGGGTGCTCAAGGTAACTTGGATATGTGAGGAGGCAAACTATCTGGCTTGAATAGAGCTGTTTGTTAAAAATTTTAGAAGTAATGTTTGATGGATAAAGTGTCATGACAAGAAAATCATTTGCATTACAACAGAGAAAAGAATTATAAAAAGTCAAGGCAGCCATTCCTAAGGTTTCTTTTGGTTCTCCTTGCTTTCAGCAACCTGGATTTGTTTCTCATGGGAGCACTTATCACATAGCACTACTGTGGTTGTCTAATTATTCACCTAACTCTCCCTTTTGAGTCTAAGTGTCTTGGAGACAGAGATCCTACACAGAAATGTTTATTGGATGAATAACTGAACAGAAAGAGAACTACAAATAACTAGGACCATTTATGTGAAGTGGCCAGGATACCCACAATAACCTGGAGAGTTGTTCTTTCAGAGTAGACATTAAATATCCATCGTTGGGGATTCTGACTATGGTCAGAATGGTGGCACGGCTCTATCATAGTTCTTTTACCATAAGACAGTACTTCCTAAAATATCCCCTTAGGGCTCTTTCTGAAATTTCTCTCCTCCCCTAACACCCTGATAATCAATATATGATTGAATGTCTATATAGATTGCAATTATCTGAGTTTAATGTCTCATTGTATTTTTTATTTTTATTTTTTGGTAAATGGGTACAATCTAGCAAATGAGACACAAACATTGGCACACTTTCTCTTGAATCAGTTTTATTTTCTATTTGATTGCTTATATTATACATATCTTTGATTTTTGGTAGAAGAGTGATAGAAAGATATCGTTTTAGCTTTCCCAACTTTAACCTGAGATGAGATTTTTCCTAAAATGTTGATAAAGTATACCCCAGAGAAACTGAGGAAATATGGGATGAGAACTTTGGTAAAAAAGTGCTTTGGTGATACACATTTTGATCTGAAATGTAAAAGCATACAGATGGAAAGAGGATAAGTAATGATTTTTTAACTCATAGCAACAGTATTCCAATCTGGCTAAAATTCTGGGAAGCTCTGGAAATCCCCAAAGCAAAGTGCCAGATGTCATTTTTGGATCCTGGATACGTGGGTTTTGTTGCTAAGACGATGCTTTCTCTCCTTGCCACACTCATCTAAAGCCTGAGCAACAGGGGGCTGATGTAAGCAGAGCAGGGATCTAACAATGTCAACTGTGCTGACATCATCCTGGCTGTGCAGAGCTGATGGGAATTCAGAATATTAAACATCATATCAGGGGCAGAGACCAGTTGTGACTCATTTCCCTAGAGAAGCGAGAGAGAGGATGGTAGAGGGCAGGATTATCTCACACTGACACACACAGCCTTTCAGACTGAGCTATTTGACTGGCTTATTTAAATGTTTGTTCTGCCTCTCTCATTTTTCTACCGGAATCATGTTGTATTCTAGTCCTATATGTCTCAGTATAGAACTGAACATTTCAACATCATAATGTATTAAAACACATATTCCTTAAGATCATTAATTTTATGTATTACATAAGCCCAACTACAGAGAACAATTCAAACCAAGAATTTTGCTCTTCTCTATTTTCCCTTCAGGCATCACCTAATGAACTGTTCAGATATCACTGAATCGAAAAAAAGCTGAACAAAAGAGCATGCTGCAGGGCTGATGACATTGCTTTGGGATTGCTAAATGAGTATGCACTTCGGTATGGTAGCAGAGTATATGCTAGGTGCAGGGGTAGGCGATGCACAGTGAATATTTCTCAGATGAACAATACAAAAACCCTGCAAGTTTGTGAGTGTGGGTGTCAATACAAAGGCTCTCACCTACTTTATGGAGTTATTTATCACTTGCCTTTAAGGGATAATGAGCAGTGAAACCACAGACAGTGATCATTTTGTTGTTAATGAAGGTACTGGATTCACAAAGCTCTCTTGTCCATTTGGAACATTTTATTAGGTTGATTGGGTTAGGGCAATTAAGTCAGAAAGAAGTGTACCTCAAGGCAGTCAAAAAACCTCCTGCTTCCAGAGATTTCATGTTTAATAGCAATGCAAGAGGTACAGTGAACTGACTTATGGTTTTATGCTCTTTAAAATGATTCCAATGTGTCTCATCACTATGTAGAGTCCTAACTTATCTATTTATTGTGTTAGCCATAACACAAGGAACTGAAGAATGATGATCATTGTTTTGTACTCAGTGCTGAAACATAGTACCATTTATATTTCCATTCACTGTGAATGTTTAGAGAAATGGCTTATAAATGACATATTGTGAAACATTGGAATCAATGTGTATCAGTTGGCATCAGTATAGGTTGGACAGCATAGAGACAGAATGGTCTTTCAGATCAATCTATAGGATAGTACTTGTATAATACAGATGGTGTTGAAGGCAATGGGAGGAGAATATGTAAAGAGGGAGGGTTGGCTTCTTTAGAATGATATGTAGAATGACATAAAAAACCCCAGGTTGTTGTTATGAGATAATAAGTAAGTAGATCAGTGAGATGAAAGGATGTTAGCATGTTCCTAGAAGGCATCTTAAATGTCTGAAGCAGATGTTGAGAAATGTAGAGCAAATTTACATTTCATTTCCTCTCCTTTGAAAGTTACTTGGTAAAAAATTTCTCCGTCTGTGATCACAATTCCTAATACAGAGAGATTAAAATTCACACGGTTGTTGATAGTAATGTTCAATAATGATGATGATGATGATAATGATGAGATGAGTCTGTGTACCCTAGAGAAATGATTCTCAAACTGGCTCTTAGGAGAGCCACTGACTAGACTATCCCAGGAGAGTACCTTCAACTGCCTGAAGAGTTTCCATCGCAATATTCCATGGATCACAACTGCTTATAAAATCCCCTCATATTACCTCCTTCCACTTCCAGAAGTACCTATCCAACAGCTGTAATGGGCCCCCTTCGTGGTGACATGATGTGCTACTACAGTACCCTGTAGGAAGGAAGTAGAAAGGGTAAAAAGAAATGTGAAATTATTATTCTTGAGACAGAACATTAGTTTAGGTGACAGTATATGGTTAACACTATTTATAATCCAAGTAGACTACATGTAATCTTTTTCTTCCATACCCCACAAAGAGAAAATAGCGTCCCTTATCACCAATAGACAGAACAAACATTGCAGCATGTCTCCCTTTGGGGGGTCAATCATAACACTCAGCCTGAGATGTAAAGGAACAATTTAAAAGCTATCAGGAGGCAATTTTTATAACTGCTCAGCAAATTTCTCAGGTTTTGTTTGGAAAGTGTATGATTGGTGGTCATGCTTACATTTCTTTTAAAGAGAGACATAGTAGTTTCTCTTTTCAGATAATCACATTTAGTGAAGAAAACTCCTGTACAATTCTGCCACCATGGGATATTGATTTATACCAGATGTAGAGGAAGAATATGGGGGTTCTTGAACACTTAACTGAGCTTAAAATGAAAAATAGAGACCAAAGCAGTTATAAGCAGTGTTGCTTGTTTCTTTGTTGACCACAGAGGGTTATATAGCTATTATTGGTGCCCTTCTATGTCCTTTATGATAGATGTGTGTAAACAAGCATTATTTTTTAAAAGATTTTATTTTATTTTTATTTTCAGAGAGAGGGGGAGAGAGGGAGAAAGAGAGGGGGAAAAAATAGATGTGAGAAACATCGGTCAGTTGCCTCTCACACATCCTCAACTGGGGACTTGGCCCATGACTCAGGTATGTGACCTGGCCCAGAATTGAACCAATGACCTTTCACTTTGTGGGCTGACACCCAACCTACTGAGCCATGCCGGTTAGAATCAGGGCCTGTAATCAAGCATTCTTATTAGAGTTGGGCTTATTTATTAGTCTTGGAAAACTTTACTGTCTATGAGATTCAGGGAGTTTATAAAAAATAAAAAGGGAGGTGAATTTGTTATATACACACTAAAACTGCTGCACAAGCAGAGTTCAAAATACAGTGATTTCAATCAGACAGAGTTTATTTCCCTTATAATAGTGTCTTTAGCAATTTCTGTGTAGTAGTCAAGAATGGCAAGGTTCTTTGCCAATCTCAACCTCAGGCTTTCACCTCTGGATCCAAAAGAGCAGTTCCATTTCTCTTCATGTCCCAGGAAGTCAGTGGGAAGAAGGAAGGTGTCAGGGGAGTGTATGTCCAATTATTTAAAATATAAGACCTGGAAGAGACACATATCACTCTTCTCACATTCTACTGGTCAGAGTTAGTAATATATACATACGTATTCCTTTACAATGAAGTCTAAGAAAGGTCTTTCATCATTAACCTTGAACTCAAGTAAAACTATTGCTATGAAATAAAGGGAGAGCAGATATTGAGGACAATTAACAAGGTCCTTGGGTTTGTTAATTGGCCACAAGGACTTGTTGCCATGCCCAAGGTCCCTGGGTTTGGAAGGCACTGAAAGCTAGTAAGGAACTCTACTATAGTGTCCTTCAAGACAGCCTAGAACAATTGCTCTAACCTAAATGAGAGATGTAGGTTTGTGTCTGTCTCAGTATCCAGAGGAGGAGTACCTATATAGGGAGGTGATAATATGTGATAACAGGAGGAATTTTTTTATCTGCTGACTCCCATGAGAATTATTGTAAAATATGCTCTCAAAAGTCCCTTAGAATGCTTAGAAGGGACATGCATGTTTTTAAGAGAGGCCAAGGAGGCCTAAACATTAGCCAGAGAATATTAACAGGGATGGCCAATAGACTTGGAAGCTGAGTAATGAGGAGGAGGGAGACTTTGGGAATGTTAGGTTAGTGAATAGATATATGTATTATAGAATATGAAAGCCTTGGGGATATTGGACTGTACCCCATGGAATCTGCAGTCAAGAATGCTGGGAGTTCTATCTGGAGGCTTCCAAAAAGCAAGAAACTAGAAAACAAAACTAGTAATATCCAAGGCTCTATGGACAAGATGGAGAACTACCAAATTGGGCCAAAGAAGACTTTTACCTGAAAGCCACAGATTCTTTCTGCTCTGTAAATTGCCACTCAAGAGGGGAAAGGGCATGTTAATTCCGTTAGGAGATGTTGCAGTTAGCTTTTATAGAAACTACTTGGTGGAGGGGATAATGACTTCCTACCAGTAACATGTTCATTGAAGTCATAATAATACTGGACCTTCAGTAATAGAGGTTTTGGAATACAATCCACATATGAGATAATTGGTAAGGAAAATTGTACCAGAGAGGAGTTGACAATTACATGATTCTCTAGAAAAAGCGAAATTAGGTGGAGGAATGTTGTTAGCTAATGTGACTGGTTCCCTAGGGGTCCTACTATTGCTCAGGAGACTGTTATATATTCTGCATTATTAAAAAATATGTAGGGTTTGCCATAAAGGTTTTAATTAAAAAATGCTGTTGTGAAAATTTACAGGGCTTCACTAACCTTGGAAAGGTCAAAGGTTCATGGCTATAAACATGAGGTGTGGTCTGCAGAGTTGGTTGTGGTAGTTGGTAAAGCAGGATTTGAAGAAAAGTTAAGGATGATACATACAGAACCTGCTGCTAATCCAGAGGATTCTCCTGGTTCAAACTGTCATGAGGCCCTCCAAGAATCACCTTACACTGTCAGAGGTCACTAAGTCTCCAAAATTTTTGAGGACTGAATTCTGACATTAACACTAAAATAGATTCCTTGAGCATGGCCTGTTCCTAAACTGAATTTGAACATGGTTTTTGGTCTCATGGCCATAGCTAAAACTGTGCTTCTGGTAGTTTACACTCTGAAAAGATGCAGAGAAAAAAAATGGTTCCTCATTTAGGTAGAAACTATTTAATATATGTGCCCACTAGCTTCATTGTTAAGACAATAGTAAACTCAACCTACACTTCCTAGAGATTTATAAGCATTTGCACAAATGTTGATAGTATAGTACAATTTTTGTAGCTACACAGTTGTATAAAAATAGTGTAGAAGTGACTGCCTTTTTTTTATTAAGATAGTATTATGATGGTATTTGACCAAGAGACTTAGTGTATCTACCTCCAGTTCTTTACTGGCCATTTTCGCCTAGGAAGTCTCCAAGAAATATTTGAACAGAGAAGGCAAATCAGAGAAAAGTAACATATTTTTATGACCTTAAGCTTTGGATTCACACTCCAGTGAGAACTTTGATGCATTTAGCTAGACTCTGTGTAGAAGACATTTACTTAAGCAGTGTATATTGAATGGCCTAAAACCAAAGTGACTGAAATGCCGAGTTGCTTCATTTTCACTTCCCAGCTATAACCTAGCCTTGGGTATCATAACTCAATCATCATAGACCCTTGAGAAGCAGAAGGGAATGCAAGGATGAGAAACTCAAGTAAGCAAATAAAGCTGAATTAAGGTATGAATATTTGGATCATATCTTAAATCTCCAAATTCCTGGTACAGTAAGTGTCAAAAAAAAAAAAAAAAAAGAAAAGAAAGAAAAGAAAAAAAAAAGAACCTTAAGGCCATTCCTAGCTGATTTTGAAAATTGCAAAATTTGGAGCTAAGACCCAGTGTGTACACTGTTATTTAACCAATTTACATCAGCCCACCTTCTATTTGAGGGTGTGAAGGAAAGTGGACAATAGAGGGGTTATAGGAAGTGAGGGGCTGTTCATGTGTTACCATCAATCAAGGAGCTCCTTAAAGAGGCCAGAAGTTACCTCATTCTTTCTAGAAATTTTATGTTGTTCTTGGCATAATGCAAATTTGAGAAATAGACCATATTTGTTGGGTATTCCCTATTGAGAACTCTGCTGTTAGAGTGTTTATGCTTGCTTTACCTGGGCTCATTACAGCATAGATTCAGTGGCTCAAATTCTCAGAGCAGTTTCAATAGCATTATGTGAAATAGAACCCAGAACTTTCACCATTATGGTTATTGCCCTGACCAGATCAAGCTGTTCTTCCTTTGAAGAATTATGCCTGTGGTGAGTTCTGTACATATGTTTTATTTATTTATTTATTTATTTATTTATTTATTTTTTATTTTATTTTAATTGTTGTTCAAATACAGTTTTCTGCCTTTTACTCCCATCCCAGCCCACCCCACCAGGCCTCCACACCTCCCTCCCATTTCCACCCCACCTTGTTTTTGTCCATGTGTCCTTTATACATGTTCCTGCAAACCCTTCCCCTTTTCCCCTGAAATTCCCTCCCCTCCCCTCTCTGGTCACTGTCAGCCTGTTCTCTATTTCAGTATCTTTGGTTATATTTTGCTTGTTTGTTTGTTTTGTTGATTAGGTTCCTGTTAAAGGTGAGATCATATGGTATTTTTCTTTCACCGCCTGTACACCGCCTCTGTACATATGTTTTAAATAGCTATTATTTTCTCACAGGACCCCTTGCTAATGTTATTTAGATGTTGTTTCCCTGATATATTTTTCAATCTTTTTTTTTACTTTGCAACATTAATTTTGTTTTAATTCCCTTATCTTCTGAAGTGCACCATTTCCTTGCCTGGGGATGTAGTTTTCTATTTGGCACTTCTAATTTGATCGAAGGATCGAACAATAAAGGCTTATCTTTGTACAAAGGACAATTTATTATTTATGTGAGTAGAGACATATGTAGCTTTTTGCAGTGTGTGGGAGATGGAGGGAATGAGTATCCAAGCCACCTGATTGATAGTTACTTTAAAGGTTGTAGTCACTTAAATAAGTCCCTTTGGATAGATAAGAGCTTTATGTTTTTCTTGAAATATTATTTCAGTATTTTTTTGAATTTATATTTTATTGCTTATCCTGCTGTATTTTTCAACTATTGTCCACCAAAGGATCATGATAAGAATATTACTGTAAAATGTTAATTAAGTCTGTGTTTTGGAAAATAATATTTTACAAAACTGTGTTTTTTGAAGATTACATGCTTCCTAAAACTAAATATTGACATTTAAGGTCCTAAATCATCACATTGATCTTTCTCTAGCAACTGGGGGTGGAGGGGGAATCCCTTCAGGCAATTATTTAACATAATTGGTTTCTTAGTATACAGAGAGATAAGAAACAATGTAGTCTAGTGTTCCAATTTGGAACCAGAATGACCATAAACATCAAGGCCAAGCTATTATTTCCTCTATATCAAGGACTGATACATTTTTCTAGGTTGAAGCAGTCTTTATTTTTTTCTGTTCTTTTAAATATCAGTCCTTCATTGGTTATTAGAGGATACTTTCTAAATGAAAACTCTCCTGCAAAAACACACTGTGAAGATAAAGACTGATAATGCTAATCCTTTTTTAAAAAATGTCTTGAGGTTGCTTTTAACTTTCTTTTTTTCCTTTCGGTTAGAAGTATTTTAGAAGTTGAAAAGTGTCAATTTGAGTAGTATCCTGAAATAGGGACACCAATTCACTATAGGAACAGGCCACAATGCTTCAACTATTCTCTTTTTTTAAAAATATTTTATTTATTTATTTTTAGAGAGGGAAGAGAGGGAGATAGAGAGAGGGAAACATCAATGTGCAGTTGCTGGAGGTCATGGCCTGCAACCCAGGCATGTACCCTGACTGGGAATCGAACCTGGGACACTTTGGTTCCCAGCCCACGCTCAATCCACTGAGCTACGCCAGCCAGGGCCAACTATTCTTAATACCTTCTACTGAAGAGTATCTAGATTCCAAAAGTAATCTTTTAAATTTACTATAAACATTCACAGCCTTTGAACACTCCTGAGTCTTCAAACTCGCATTGAAATGATAGTAATTGCCTTTACAACATTAAAACTAATTTGCAATATACTCTAATTTTTGGAAATGTGCTATTTCCAAAATAAAATGTGCTATTGGAGATATCTTTAAAATGATTATGATACGGGGTAATTTTCAGTGTCTGGTCCTATCCAAATCCAAGTGCTGAGAACTTCACCCTATACACTGTAACCAATTAGCTTTTGAGTATCATGTTGCACACTATTTGTTTCAGGGGTATACAAGTGACCTGGAGATATCCATGCCTGAAAGTTTAGGTGGAAATCAGTTAAGTTTTATGTTAAGGTTGAAATAAGTACAGCTCCAGACATCATGTAGGACTTCACTTGACAGCATGAGTAGAATATCCAACTTGGACTTCACCACATGTGTTGTGCTCAGTTGAATTGCCATAGGTAGTCTGTAGATGTGGGTTTAGCTCCCATGTGAATTCCCTTTAAAGGTATTTCAAGTCTTTCCACTTAGCTCCAGGTTCTACCCATCTTGTCCGTGGTCACACTTCATCCTATTTTACCTAGTGCCAGTCAGAGATTCTTGGTCAAGAGTCTTATGGATCTTTCTATAGTTTATTTTGTTTATTGCTGTGTATAAAATGTATATCTTGTTTTTCAAGAAATTTTCTGCTCTTAATAAATCTTACTTTTTGCAAATATAATTTCATATGACTCAAAACTATTGTTTTTTATTTCTATTCTGCTTATTTATTTGTTTATTTTAGATTTAATTGTTGATAGATAAGTGTTTATTGTCATTTAATTATTCATATTTTGGAGGGTGTTATTGTTCATATTTTTTATCTTTTCTTCTTCTTCTTCTTAAGGATAACTCTTTACATTTCATGTAATACTAGTTTGGTGGTGATGAACTCCTTTAGCTTTTTCTTGTCTGGGAAGGTCTTTATGTATATGCCCTTTAATTCTAAATGATAGCTTTACTGGGTGGAGTAATCTTGGTTGCAGATCCTTGCTTTTCATCTCTCTGACCATTTTTTGGCAATCCTTTCTGGCCTACAATGTTTCTGTTGAGAAATTAGCTGGCAGTCTTATGGTAGCTCCCTTGTATGTAACTAATGGCTTTTCTTTTGCTGTTATTCTCTTTCTCTCTTTTAAAAAAATTTACACCCCCTTGTTGGGCTCTCCCTGCCCTGGCATTGTCTCTCCTATTATTTTTTCCTCCAAAGAGTTTACCCTTATCTAACATGCTATTTGTTCACTTGTTTATTTATGTGTTCACTGCCTCACTAGATTGGAAGTTCCAGGAGGGCAGGAACCATTGTCTATTTTGGTTTCTGTTCACTCCCTGCCATAAGAAGCAAAACCTGGTGCATAAATGTCATAGGATGAGCATGTGATAAACAAATCCCTGAAGGAAAGAAATACCTATTATGTGACAGAAACAGTGAAACACACTTAATGTTACTGAACAGAAACTGGGCCCGGAGCATGTCTGCCTTGGACTGGTGTAGTATGTGGATTCTTGACTTTGTGCAGGAAAGATTTCACAACACAAGTCCAGGTGATTTTGAGAGTACATTTAGTAAAGCTGGGGACAGTGAAACAAGGGCGAGCTTAGAGTAGAAGCAGCAACAGGAGAGTAATAGTAGAGAGCCTAGGCAGAGCTGCTTAGTCTCTCTAGAAATGCTATATGAAGGAAGTGGGCCTAGGTGGGGCTGCTTTTGGTTCACTGTAAAGTCAGAGAAAGTGGGTATTGGAGATAGGCTTAGTGGGTTAGCTTGGGATGAGTTGCCTGCCCATTTCTGTCCTGGTTGCAAATCTCATGGGGACCTTTAGAATTTAGGAGATGCACACCTGAAAGGGAAGAAAAGCATAAGTATGCTCCCAGGAGGGAGAGTGTTCTTGCAACTTTTAAAATTCTCTCTTTGTCTTTAATGTTTGGCATTTTCATTGTGTTGTGTCTTAGTGTGAGCCTTTTTGGATTCACCTTGTTTGGGACTCTGTACTTTTTGGACTTGTATGTCTATTTTCTTTACCAGGTTAGGGAAATTTTCCATCATTATTTTTCAAATATATTTTCAACTCTTGCTCCTCTTCTTCTTTTTCTGGAACCCCTATGACAATGTGAATGTTGGTATGTTTGAAGTTGTCCCAGAGGCTCTTCACATTATTCTCATTCTTTTTTGGCTTCCTTTTTCTTCTTGTTGTTCTGATTGTTTTGTGCTTCCTTACCTTCTAAATTGCTAATTTAATTCTTGGCTTCATCTTACTCTACTGTTGATTCCCTGTAAATTATTCTTCATTTCAGTTAGTGTATCCATTTCTGACTGGTACCTCTTTATGGTTTGCATGTCTTTTTTATGTTGTTGAAGTTCTCACTAAGTTCATTTATTCTTCCCCTAAGTTCATTGAGTGTCCGTACAACCATTGTTTTGAACTCTGCATCACAGATTACTTGTTTCAGTTTTGTTTAGCATTTTTTTTTTCCTGGAGGTTTGATCTGTTCTTTCATTCAGGACTTACTGTTTTTTTGGCTCCTCATTAGCCTCCCCATGTTTCTATGTATTAGGTAGAGCTGCTACATCTCCTGGGCTTGGTAAAGGAACCTAATTTAGTACGTGTCCTGTAGGGTCCAGTGGTACAGCCTCCCCATTTACCCAAGCTGGCCACTTATGGTGTGTCTGACATGTGGGCTGTGTACACTCTCATGTTGGCATGCCAATGGGAGGGATTTACCTCCAGGTCAATCAGCTAGCTGCAGAAACTGCCTGTGACCACCTTGGCTGGTCAGCTGTGCAGGGGCCTACCCCACAGAGCAGGACTTATTTCAGTGTGGCTCTTGTGCCTGCTGAGTCCCCCACTTGAGTGTACAGCTTATGGAGGTGGTTGGGTGGTACTTTAATGTGGTCTGAAGCTGTCTACTGGGTGTGCTGGCTCTGGGGCCTCATGGGAGATAGAGACCAAGGTCAGCTTCCCCCTGAGTTCTGCCAGGGGCCATCCTGTGTGAACTACAAAGTGATCTTCAGATGGTAGCTACTTGTTCTGGACTTGGAGATGCCCAGGAGAGGCCAAACTGTGAACTAAGGCCACAGTTTGCCACTAGCAGTGAGCCTGGGACAACTTAGGGAGAGGTATGGGACATTCGTATGGAAAAACTACTGAAACAGCTTTGTTTGGCCTGCAAGTTGGGTTGGGAAAGTTCTCCAGAATCACCAGTATAAGCCAGGTTGATAAAGACTCAGATATGGTGCCTATCTGCCAGCTCTGTGGGGGGAGAGTTCAGAATAGGAACAATGGTTTCTGCCAACACTTCTCTCTGAGAGAAAGCTGTCCCTCCATTTCTCACCCTAATGCCAGACAGTTCACTTTCTCCTATGGCCCTGGAGCCTTTTGAGCTTCTGCCCCAATGCTGGAACTCAGAGGGAGTGAGTCTGAGTAAGTCTCTGAATGGGCCCTTTAAAAAGAATACCTAGGATTCCTGAAGCCCTCTTTCTCACTCAAGCACAATACCGGCTGGTTTTTACAGCCAGAAGTTATGGGGACTTCTCTTCCTGGCACTGGAACTGTAGACTGCACAGCCTGGTGTGGGATTGGGACCCCTTACTCCTTAGGGAGGCCTCTGCAGCCAAGATACTGCTTCTGATTTTTATCCACCCCATGTGAATGTAGTAGCAGCTCTTTTTGCATCTGCCCCTCCTACCAGTCTTGATGTGACTTCGTTTTTATATCCTTGGTTGTAGGACTTCTGTTCAGCTAGATTTCAGGTGGTTCTGAATGATGATGGTTGCTCTGTAGTTTAGTTGTAATTTTGATGTAATTTTGGGAGGATTTGAGTGCCATATTTACCTATGCCACCATCTTGACCAGAAACTTCAAAACTATTGTTTTTGATGGAAAATTTAAGAGACCATTTGGAATTTTAAAAAGAGAAACAAATAATGATTAGCTTAACTCTCTGTATTTCTACTATAAACATCCCAGTTACCTATGAAGCAATGTAGATGCCTCTGACTAACCAGAAGAAATTCTTGCCCATGGGAAAAAAAAGCATAAAGAATATTTCAGGATTTTATTTACTTTATTCTCTATATTTTAAATATACATATTCCATATTCATTTTTTAATTGAGTTTATTGGGGTGACAGTGGTTAACTAACCATACAGTTTTCAAGTGTATGACTCAACAAGATATCACCTGCATACTATATCATGCATCCATCACTCAAAGTAAAGTCTCTTTCTCTCCCCATTAATTCCCCCTTTGTTCTCTTCTACCATCGCCTACCCCCTTTTCCCACTGGCTATCACCATACTGTTTTGTGTGTGCGTGTGTGTGTGTGTGTGTGTGTCCCTGGCTATTGTGGCTTAGTGGATTGAGTGCTGGTCTGTGAACTGAAAGGTCATGGGTTCAATTGCCTGTCAGGGCAAATGCATGGGTTGTGGTCCAGGTCCCCAGTTGGGAGTGTGCAAGAGACAACAAACTGATGTTTTTCTTCCTCTCTCCCTCCTTTCCCCTCTCTCTGAAAGTTAAATAAAATCTTAAAAAACAAAGAAAAAGAAAGAATTTCATACGGTAAGAGGTATTCAGGGCCCCGACCAGCCTCAGCTGTCACACAGAGCTGCTATCAGTGCCAAGCAAGAAAGAGCTGACCCTTTTACATGGATTGGTCCCATATATGAAACAGATAGCTAATTCATCAGAAACTATACATTAGCAGAAATAATCTGAGGCAGACCAAGACATGTGGCTTGGGCATGGGGACCACAACCACCATCTTGCTTGAAGATTGAATAGCACTTCCCAGGGGTTGATCCAGTGATCTTACCCTCCTGATTACACCAGATGCCCCCTTTGGAGGCAGGTGGAGGTGGTACATACGGTGCTGTCAGATGTTAGATGAACCAGCCCTGGGCCTTCTGCTGATAAAAAGCAAGCAGGGCAGAACAGCCGGGACCAGCGGCCTGAAGGAGACAACCACAGACTGGATTGCTTGTAACCATGAACAGGCTGCCTAAAGCTAATGTGGGACACCAGCTGGAATCAGGGATGGATCCTAAAGGAGAAGATCATAGGCCAAGAAACACCAAACTCCATTGACATGAATTCTACCTCATTCTTTTTCATTATTTGTGCTATTTTTCTCCTGCATAGCTTTTTATATTGCTTCATTGTCTTCAATTTTGTTCTCATTATTTCACTATATTTATTTTTATTTATATATTATTTTTATTTCCAATATCATATTTTACTCTTCCCTCCTCTTCATTTTTCTGTCATCCTTCTCTTTCTTATTTTTAATTCTATTTTTCCCTTTCTTTGCTTTGTTTCTATTCTTCACTCTTACTATTTCTCCTCTCTTCATCCTCTTAAAACCATCTTTCTTTTCATTAGTCATCTCACATTCTTTTTCCCTTTCTTATAATATTATTTTTTTGTCATTCCACTTTTATTAATATTTACTCAATTGTCATTGATATTGGCATTCTTGTTGTATTTCTTCAATTCTACCCTTAGGTATTCACTATGTTTTTATTTTTTATTTTTTAAACCTGATATTTTACTGTTCCCCTGTGCTACTCCATTTCACCTTCCTCCTGCCCTGTCTTATTTTCATTTTAAATTGTATCTTCTCCCTTTCTTAGCCTTGTTTCTAACCCTTATGCTTATTATTTCTCCTCCCCATCCTATCAAACTTAGTTTTCTTTTCTTTATAAATCTAACAATCTTTTTTTCTTTTCCTTCTTTTTTCTTTCTTATAATATTTTTACTCTTTTTCCACCATTATCCATCTTTGCTCCTTTGTCATGGATATTGCTGAGATGGTTGTTTTACTGTAATTTGGTTCCTATTTTCTCATTATTTTTTTTCCAAACCTCATATTGTACTATTACCTTGTTCTGCTTCAGTTTGCCCTATTCCATTCCTATTTTATTTACATGGCAAATTTTCTTTTCTTTTTTTCTTTACCTTGTTTCTGTACCCTACTCTTACTATTTCTCCTTTCCCTACCCTCTCAAAATTGCTTTTCTTCTAGTCACCTCATATTCTGTTTTCCTTTTGTATAATATTTTCATTCTCTTTCCATTTTTATAAGTCTTAGCTCAAGTGTTGTTGATATTGAGGTAGTAGTTGGGGGGTATTTTTGCTGGTGTGGGTTTTGCTTGCTGGGTTGGTTTGTTCTGTTCTGGCAGCTCCTATACAACAGCATACAAGATGTGGTGGGAGCTGTGACTATTAGTCAGCCAGCCAGAAGGGAGACCCACCAAGGAACAAGCCAAAAACAACCAAAACCAAATTAGAAAAAAGAGCCCATGAAAACCCTCTAAAGGGCATCCTTGTAGTATCCAGCTCAGGGATTTAGGGACACAGCACCACTGAGTTCCACAGGACTCCTACCACAGAAGTCCACCTCACAAAGAAAGGGAGTCAAAGCAGATCAATCTAATAACTAGAAACAAACATAAAAGAGTCACTTAAAATGGGAAGACGATGGAACAACCACCATTTGAAAGGAATGGAGGAATTCCAAGAAAGCATGCTAAGTAAAATTGAGGCAAGTAATTTATCAGACATAGAGCTCAAAGTAATGGTTATAAGGATCCTGAAAGAATTCAGTGAGAAGTACAAGAAAGTTAGTGGTAACTACATCAGCATAAAAAGGACGGAGAAACTATAATAACAAGGAGGAAATGAAGAATACAATATCTGAAAGAAGAATACATTAGAAGGAATTAAGAGCATGCTAGATGAAGCAGATGATTGAATCAGTGAGTTGAAAGACAAGGTAGAACAAAACATCAAGTCAGTGCAAAAAATGAAAAAAGACTGAAAAAGAACAAAGATAGTTTAAGGGACTTGTGAAACTACATGAAATACAATATTTGTAACATAGGGATTCCAGAAGGAGACGAAATGTAGCAAGGGATAGTTGAAAAAATAATTACAGAAAGCTTCCCTAATTTGGTGAAAGAAAAAAAATCACAGAGTTCAGGAAGCCCAGCAGGCCCAAATCAAGATGAACCCAAAAAGACCCACTCTAAGACACATCATAATTAAAATGGCAATATTTAAAGACAAAGAGAGAATCTTAAAGGCAGCAAGGGAGAAACAGTTAGTAATATACAAAGGAGCTCTGATAAGACTATCAGCTGATTTCTCACCAGAAACACTGCAAGCTAGAAGGGAATGTCATGAAATATTTCAAGTAATGAAAAGCAAAGGCCTGCAACCAAGACTACTCTACCCAGCAAGGCCATCATTTAATTGGAAGGCAATATAAGGAGCTTACATACAATAATAACCTTAAATGTAAGTGAATTAAATGCTCCAATCAAAAGACATAAGATGGATGAATGAATAAGGTAACACAACTCACATATGGCCTATCTATAAGAGACCTACCTCAGAACAAAATATATGCACAGGCTGAAAGTGAAAAGATGGAAAAAGTATTCTGAAAAAATGAGCATGATATAAAAACTGGGATAGCAATACTTATATCAGACAAAATAGACTTCAAAACAAAGGCCATAACAAGAGACACAGCAGGTCAGTACACAACAATTAAGGGAGTTGTCCAACAGAAGTATATAACCCTGTAAACATGTATGTACCCAACATAGAAGCACCTAAATACATAAGGTAAATCTTGGAGGGCTTAAAGATAAGAAGGAGGTGACAGCTATACAGTCATCATAGGGGATTTTAACACCTCACCATCAACAATGGAGAGGTGGTCCAAGAGAATAAATCACAAGGATACTGCAGCACTGAACAACCCTATATCTAATGGACATAATTGATATTTACAGAACATTTCACCCTAAAGAAGCAAAATATACATTCTTTCAAATGCACATAGATCAGTTTCTTTTTTAAAAACTATATTTTATTGATTATGTGATTACAGTTGTCCCATTTTCCCCCTCACTCTCCTCCACCCTTCACACCCCCTCCTACCCACATCCCCCCCTTGAGTTCATGTCCATGGGTCATACATGTAAGTTCTTTGGCTTCTACATTTCCTATACTATTCTTAACCTCCTCCTGTCTATTTTCTACCTGCCATTTATGCTATTTATTCTCTGTACCTTTTCCCCCTCTCTCTTCACCCACTCCACTGCTGATAACGCTCCATGTGATCTTCATTTCTGTGGTTCTGTTCCTGTTCTAGTTGTTTGCTTAGTTTGGTATAGTTTTGTGGGGTATTTTTAGGTTCAGTTGTTAATAGCTGTAATTTTTGTTGTCATTTTACTGTTCATATTTTTGATCTTTTTCTTAGATAAGTCCCTTTAATATTTCATATAATAAGGGCTGGATTAAATTTACCTTATCTAGGAAGCACTTTTTCTGCCCTTCCATTCTAAATGATGGCTTTGCTGGATAGAGTAATCTTGGATGTAGGTCCTTGCCTTTCATGACTGGAAATACTTCCTTCCAGCCCCTTCTTACCTGTAAGATTTCTTTTGAGAAATCAGCTGACAGTCTTATGGGAACTTCTTTGTAGGTAACTGTCTCCTTTTCACTTGCTAGTTCTAACATTCTCTCCTTATCTTTCATTTTGCATAATATAATTATGATGTGCCTAGGTGTGTTCCTCCTTGGGTCTAACTTCTTTGGGACTCTCAGAGCTTCCAAATCTTAGACTTCCTGGATTTCCTGGAAGTCTATTTTCTTTACCAGATTGGGGAAGTTGTCCTTCATTATTTTTTCAGATAAGTTTTCAATTTCTTGCTGTTCCTCTTTTCCTTCTGGTACCCCTATGATTTGGATGTTGGAACATTTAAAGATGTCCTGGAGGTTCCTAAGCCTCTCCTCATTTTTTAAAAAAATTCTTGTTTCTTCATTCTGTTCTGGTTGAATGTTTCTTTCTTCCTTCTGGTGCACTCCATTGATTTTAGTCCCAGTTTCCTTCCCATCACTCTTGTTTCCCTGTACATTTTCCTTTATTTCACTTAGCATAGCCTTCATTTTTTCATTTAATTTGTGACCAAACTCAACCAATTCTGTGAGCATCCTGATTACCAGTGTTTTGAACTGTGTATATGATAGGTTGACTATCTGTTTGTTGCTTAGTTGTATTTGTTCTGGGGCTTTGACCTGTTCTTTCATTTGGGAAGATGAACTATATAGTCTCTGAGGGCCTGTTATGTAGTAAGTGGCAGAGCCTTAGGTGTTCACCAGGTCAGGGCAATCCACATCACTGGGTTGTCATGCTATATTTGGGGGAGGGGTCCGAGAGGGAACAATGGCACTTACTCTGCTCTCTGATGGTTTCCAGTCGTTTCCCCTGCTACCCACAATCAAATTGAACTCTTCTGGTGCTGATTCCTGGGTGGGTGGGTTTGTGTACATTCTAGGACCCTGTGGGTCTCTCAATCCAACTCTCCTGTGACACTGGGAGTTTCTCCCACTGCCGCCTCAACCCCAGAGGTGTTTTCAACCAGAGGCTTGAGGCTTTATTTCCCCACACTGGAGCCCTGGGTTGCAGGATCTGTCTCGCTCCCCAGTTGTTCCTCCCAGTTTATCTGCACATGAATATGGGACTGCCTGCTCCACCAGCCCCCATCTCATTGAGTCTGCCAGCTGCCACCTTGCCAGCGAGCTGCAGCCTTGCGCACCCTGTCCCACATTCCACCACCTCCCTGGGTCCACCAGCTACTGCCTTGCCACAAGTCCTCACCACGCGCTGCTCATCTCTGCCCCACCTACTGGTCTGAATGAATGTCTCTTCCTTAACTCCTTGGTTGTTAGACTTCATACAGTTCAATTTTCTGACAGTTCTGGTTGTTTTTTGTTTTTAAATTGTTGTTGTCCTTCTTTTGGTTATGCAAGGAGGCCCAGTGTGTCTATCTATGCCTCCATCTTGGCCGGAAGTCTCCACACATAGATAATTTTCAAAGATAGACCACATGGGAGAACACAAAAGAAGCCTCAACAAATTCAAGAAAATTGAAATCATATCAAGCATCTTTTTGGATCACAATAACTTGACACTAGAAACCAACCTCAAGGTGAAAACTGAAAAAACACTCAAATACATGGAGACTGAATAACATGTTATTAAATAGTGAATGGGTTAACAATGAGATCAAGGAAGAAATCAAAAAGTATGTGAAAAAAATGAAAATGGACACACAACAATACAAAACCAATGGGACACAGCAAAGGCAGTCCTGAGAGGGAAATTCACAGCAATACAGGCCTATATAAAGAAGACAGAAAAATCTCAAGTAAACAACTTAACTGTACATCTAAAAGAACTGAGGAACAGGAATAAACAAAGCCCAGAGTGAGTACAAGAAAGGAAATAATCAAGATGAGAGCAATATTAAATTAAAGAAAGCCTAAAAAGAAAATTCAAAGAATCAATGAATCCAGGAGCTGGTTCTTTGAAAAGATAAACAAAACTGGCAAGTCTTTAATCAGACTTATCAAGAAAATAAAAAGAGAGGACCCAAATAAATAAAATCAGGAATGAAAGAAGAGAAGTTAAAACTGATACAACAGAAATACAAAGTGTTGTAAGAAATTACTATGAACAAATATGCTAGGAAATTGGGCAACTTGGACAAAATGGACAAATTGCTAGAAACATAGCATCATCCAAAACTGAATCAAGAAGAAGCAGAAAGCTTGAATAGACCTATAACAACTAGTGAAACTGAAGCAGTAATAAAAAAACTCCTGGCACAAAAAGCCTTTGACCAGATGGCTTCACAGGTAAATTTTACCAAACATTCAAAGAAGAACTAACTCCTATTCTTCTCAGATTGTTTCAATAAATTCAAGAAAAGAGAAGAATCCCAAACTCTTTTTATGAGGTCAGTATTACCCTAATTCCAAAACCAAATAAAGACACAATAAATAAAGTTACAGGCCACTATCTCTGATGAAATAGATGCCAAAATCCTTAACAAAATATTGGTAATCCTCATCCGGCAATATATTAAAAAGATCATACACCATGATCAAGTGGGATTTATTGAAAGGATGCAATGATGATACTATTTTCTTTTAAGATTTTATTTATTTATTTATTTTTTAGAGAGGGAGGGGAGGGAGAAAGAGAGAGAGACAGAAATATCAATGTGCGGTTGCTGGGGGCCGTGGCCTGCAACCCAGGCATGTGCCCTGACTGGGAATCGAACCTGCGACACTTTGGTTCAAAGCCCGAGCTCAATCCACCAAACTACGCCAGCCAGGGCTGCAAGGATGATACTATTAACAAATAAAAAGTAATACACCACATAGACAAAATGAAGGAGAAAAACCACATGATCATATCAATAGATGCTAAAGAAGCATTTGATAAAATCCAGCACCTACTTATGATAAAAAATACTCACCAAAGGGGGAAGAGAGGGAGTATACTTTAACATAATAAAGGCCATGTAGGGGAACCCTACAGCCAACATTATACTAAATGGGCAAACACTAAAAAGTTTTCCCTTAAGATCAGGAACAAGACAAATGTATCTGCTCTTACTACTCTTATTCAACATAGTACCAGAAAATCTAGTCACAACAATCAGACAAGAAAAATAAATAAAAGGCATACAAATTGGAAGGAGGGATTAAAACTGTCATTATTTGCAGTCTACATGATATGTACATAGAAAATCCTATAGTTTCCACCAAAAAACTACTTGACTTAATGAGTGAATTTGGCAAAGTAGTGGGATACAAAGTCAATATTCAGAAATTGATAGTGTTTTTGTACACCAAAAATGAACTATCAGAAAGAGAAACTAGCAAAAAAAATCCCATTTACAATAGCAACAAGAAAAATAATGTACCTAGGAGTAAATTTAACCAAGGAGCTGAAAAAACTATGTTTGAAAAAGTATAGAACACTGAAGAAAGAAATTGAGGAAGATAAAATAAATAGAAGCATATGCCGTATTCATGGATTGGAAGAATTAATATCATTAAAATGTCTGTACTACCCAAAGCAATCTATAGATTCAATGCAATCCCTATTAAAATACCAATGGCACATTTCACTGATTCAGAACAAATACTCCAAAAATTTATATGGAACAAATAAGACCATG
The DNA here is from genome assembly GCF_004126475.2 of Phyllostomus discolor. Lineage (NCBI taxonomy): Eukaryota > Metazoa > Chordata > Mammalia > Chiroptera > Phyllostomidae > Phyllostomus > Phyllostomus discolor. The sequence continues at coordinate 94,859,592 of NC_040904.2, forward strand.
AATAGCCTTAGCAATCTTGAGAAAGAAGGATAAAGTTGGAGGGATCATAATACCTGATACAAAACTTTACTACAAGGCTGCTGTAATCAAAACAGCCTTGTACTGGCACAAGAACAGACACATAGACCAATGGAACAGAATAGAGAGCCTAGGGATAAACCCAAGTCAATATGATTAATTAATATTTGGCAAAAAGGGCATGAGCATTCAATGGAGTCAAAATAGTTTCTTCAAAAAATTGTGTTGGGAGAACTGACTGGTACATGCAAAAACAGTGAAACTAGACCACCAACTTACACACTTAACTCAAAATGGATAAAAGACTTAAATATAAGTTGTGATACCATTAAAGTCCTAGTGGAAACATAGGCAGTAAAATTTGAGACATCCTATGTAACAATATTTTTGCTGATGTATCTCCTAGGGCAAGGGAAAGAAAAGAAAAAAATAAACAAATGGGACTACATCAAATTAAAAAGCTTCTGCATGGCTAAAAGAAGCCATCATCAAAGTGAAAAGGGAACCAACCATATGGGAAAATATATTTGCCAATGATATATCAGACAAGGGTTAACCCCCAAAATATATAAAGAACTCATTTGACTCAACACCAGGAAGACAAACAATCCAATTAAAAAATGGGCAAAGGACATGAATAGACACTTCGCCAAGGAAGACATACAGAGGGCCCACAGATATATGAAAAGATGCTCAACATCACTAGCCATCAGAGATACAAATTAAAACTGCAATGAGATACCACTTCACACTGGTCAGAATGGTCATCATTAACAAATCAACAAACAACAAGTGCTGGTGAGTATGTGGAGAAAAGGGAACCCCAGTACAGTGTTGGTGGGGATTGAGACTCATGCAGCCACTGTGGAAAACAGTATGGAATTCCTTCAAAAAAGTAAAAATGGAACTTCCGTTTTACCCAGCAATTGCACAGCTGGGATTATGCCCTAACAATCCCAAAACACCAATTCAAAGGAATTTATGCACCCCTATGTTCATATCAGTGCTCTTCACAATAGTCAAGTGCTGGAAACAGCTTAAGTGACCATCAGTAGATGAGTGGATCAGAAAACTGGTATATTTACACAATGGAATACTATGTGTAAAAAAGAAAGAAGGAACTCCTACCTTTTGCAACAGCATGGATGGAAGTAGAAAATATCATATTAAGTGAAATAAGCCAATTGGTGAAAGACAAATACCATAGGATCTCACCTATAAGAGGAAAATAATGAACAAAATAAACTAGTGAGAAAAATAGAGCCAGAGGCTTGGAAACATGAAACAGACTGACAGAGACTACAGTAAAAATAAAAAAAAAAACATTTTGGTCTAATATACTCCATAAATAAGTTTTTTAAAAATGGAAGATTAACTAGAAAAATTATTTTTTGACCAAAATTATAGACATAAAGCTAAAACAATGTCATTCTAACTATTGATGAAAAACAGAGACTTAATAGAAAGGTAAATGGACAAGAGAAATAAATAAGTAAAAACAAAAGAAGAATAATTGAAGTATTCTGCACACATTTCTTAAAGTGGCTTGCCATATTAAAAGGGAAATAAAAATTAAAGCAACAAGAAGATATTCTCTAACCAGATTAGCAAAAACTACAAAGGTGTAAGAGCTTGTGTTGGTTGGTCACAGCATAGATTGCTTGGGCACCTGGCAATATGAAGTACTATAACCTTGAAATAAAAAATAATCTAGAAATTTCTATTAAAAGTTAAGAACACATATTCACAATCCAGAGACCCCCCCTCCATTCTTTATGGAGATTCATCCTACAGAAATAAAAAAATGTGGGTCATATGCAGAGGAATATTTATCTTTGGCTTGCTACTTGTCATGGTAAAGTTTCTATAAAAGAATTGAATGTCCATCAGTGGATGAATGGTAGAATAAACTAATGTATAAGTTTTGGACTGTTATGCAGCTTTTACCAGGAATTAGTTGCCTTTTATCTTTCACCTGATGGAATGTCAATAATATACTATTAAGGAACACTATTCACTGGAGGTTAATATATAATGTTTGAGATCCCATTTTTATAAAACAATGACAGCCAGCACAAAACACTCTGTGTATATATATATATACTTGTTTGCAGCTATTTGTGTGCGTGTGGGCAAGGTATGGAAAGAGACATAAACTAGCTAGTTTAGGAGAGTGGAAATGGAGGAGTAATGAGGAAAGAGGTAACTGTTTACATATGTTTTTGCCTTTTTTTATTACTTTTAATAAGCATGTATTTCTTATACATTTATCTTATATTAAAAAATAAAGAACCAGTATCATTTAGAATCAAAGGACATACAAAGAGCTTTCCAGATAAGAAAAATAAAGGAGCTCATCACCACCAAATCAGTATTAAATGAAATGTTGAAGGGTCCTCTTTAAGAAGAAGAAATAAAAAGATAAAAATGAATAATAAAATGGCAATATCAATGAGTGAATCTAAAAAACAAAATAAAGGAGAAAACCAAATAGACTTGACTTATCAGGTTGACTACTATATAATGTCTAATCAATAGAATTTATCGCATGTCAAATTTAATTGAAATAAGAAAAATGATTTAAATATATAAAACAAAAATTAAAAATAAATAACAAGATTAATATAACTTGAAGATTTTTATTATTTGTTAATGTTTATTATAAATTTGATTGAGACTATTGGCAAAGGATCTATTATTTTGACTTTGTTTTGTTTTTACTCTTTTTCATTGTTGTTCAAGTACAGTTGTCTCCATTCCCCCCCCACCACTTTCCCCTGCCCCACCCATGCCCACCTCCCACCCTCAATCCTATCCTCTTTGGTTTGTCCATGGGTCCTTTATAGATGTTTCTTTTCTTTTTTTTTTAAAGATTTATTTATTTATTTATTTATTTATTTATTTATTTTAGGGAGGGAAGGCAGGGAGAGGGAGAGAGAGAGAGAGGGAGAGAGAGAGAGAGAGAAACATCAATGTGCAGTTGCTGGGGGTTATGGCCTGCAACCCAGGAATGTACCCTGGCTGGGAATTGAACCTGGGACACTTTGGTTCCCAGCCCGCACTCAATCCACTGAGCTACGCCAGCCAGAGGTCCTTTATAGATGTTTCTTAACATCCCTTCTCCATCTTTCCTCCCTTACTCCCCTCCCCACTCTCCTCTGCTTACTGTCAGTTTGTTCTTTATTTCAATGTCTCTGGTTATATTTTCCTTGCTTGTTTGTTTTGTTGATTAGGTTCCACTTATAGGTGAGATCATATGGTATTTGTCTTTCACTGCTTGGCTTATTTCACTTAGTATAATGCTCTCCAGCTCCATCCACGCTGTTGCAAAGGGTAGGAGCTTATTCTTTCTTTCAGCTGTATGGTATTTCATTGTGTAAATGTACCATAATTTCTTGATTCATTTATCTACTGATGGGCACTTAGGTTGCTTTCAGCTCTTGGCTATTGTAAATTGTGCTGCTATGAATACTGGGGTGTGTAGGTTTTTTTGAACTGGTGATTCAGGATTCTTAGGGTATAATCCCAGCAGTGGAATTGCTGGGTCAAAAGGCAGTTCCATTTTTAATTTTTTTGAGGAGATTCCATATTGTTTTCCACAGTGGCTATACCAGTCTGCACTCTCACCAATTGTGTAGTAAGGTTCCATTTTCTCCACATCCTTGCCAGCATTTATTTTTGTTGATTTGTTTATGATGATCATTCTGACCAATGTGAAGTGATATCTCATTGCGGTTTTAATTTGCATCTCTCTGATGGCTAGTGATGCTGAGCAACCTTTCATATGTCTCTGGACTCTCTGTAGGTCCTCCTTGGAGAAGTATCTGTTCAGGTCCTTTGCACATTTTTGATTGGATTATTTGTCTTCCTGGAGTAGAGTTGTGTAAGTTCTTTATTTATTTGGGAAATCAAACCTTTTCCTGAGGTGTCATTTGTAAATATATTTTCCCATATGTTTGATTCCTTTTTCATTTTGATGGTGTTTTCTTTAGCTGTGCAGAAGTTTTTTATTTTGAGGAAGTCCTATTTGTTTATTTTTCCTTTATGTCCTTTGCTCTAGTGGATATATTGGTGAAAATATTGCTGCATGGAATATTTGAATTTTTCCTGCTTATGTTTTCCTCTAGGACTTTTATGGTGTCATGACATATTTAAGTCTTTTATCAATCTTGAGTTTATTTTTGTATATGGTATAAGTTGATGTCCAGTTTCATTTTTTTTTGTATGTAGCTGTCCAGATCTCCCAATGCCAGTTGTCAAAGAGGCTATTTTTACTCCACTTTATGCTTCTGCCCCTTTTGTTGAATATTAACTGACCATAGAGACTTGGGTTTATCCCTGGGCTCTCTATTCTATTCCATTGACCTATGTGTTTGTTGTTATGCCAGTACCAGGCTGTTTTGATTACTGTGGCATTGAAATACAGTTTGATGTCAGGTATCGTGATCATCCCTACTTTGTTCTTCTTTCTCAAAATTGCAGCAGCTATTTGGGGTCCTTTACAGTTCCATATAAATTTTTGAAATGTTTGTTCTATATCTGTGAAATATGTTATTGATATTTTAATAAGGATTGCACTGAATCTATAAATTGCTTTGGGTAGTATGGTCATTTTGATGATGTTGATTCTTCCAATTCATGAACATGGTATATGCTTCTATTTGATTGTGTCTTCTTTAATTTCTTCAGTGTTGTGTAGTGTTCTGAGTATAGGTCTTTTACCTCCTTGGTTAGGTTTATTCCTAGGTACTTTATTTTTCTTGTTTCTATATCAAAAGGGATTTTTCCTGAGTTTTCTTTCTGATATTTCATTGTTGGTATACAAAAATGCCTGTGATTTCTGAATATTGACTTTGTATCCTGCTATTTTGCCAAACTCACTTATCAGGTTGAATAGTTTTTTGGTGGAGTCTATAGGATTTTCTATGTACAGTATCATGTCATCTGCAAACAATGACAGTTTTGCTTTCTCCTTTACAGTTTGGATGCATTTTATTACTTTTTCTTGTCTGATCACTGTGGCTAGGACTTCCAATGCTATGTTGAATAGAAGTGATGAAAGTGGACATTCTTGTTTGTTTTCTTCCTGATCTTAGTGGGAAAGCTTTTAGTTTTTGCCCATTGAGTATGATGTTGGCTGTAGGTCTCTCATATATGGCCTTTACGATGTTGAGGTTTTCTCTTTCTACTCCCACTTTGCTGAATATTTTTATCATAAATGGGTGCTTTATCTTATCAAATGCTTTTTCTGCATCTATTGATATGATCATTTGATTTTTTCTTTCCTTTTGTTTATGTGATGTACTATGTTTACTGATTTGTGAATATTGTATCACACTTGCATCCTTGGAGCTATGCAGGAAAAAAATACTGCAAATCATTGAGAAGATCACAGTGGATTTCATCTTGGTAGCCTCTAATAATTATGAGTGTTTTCTTCTTTCTGGATCAGCATATGGTGATGTCCTGTGTTAACCCCATCTGACCTTAGTCACCTTGCTCTGAGCGTGCCAGAGATCTACTGTTTGTGGCTGTCTCCTTCAGTTGTTAATGTAGTCACCCTGAGCTCAGCAGTCATGCTCAAGCCCCATAGGACAGGGCAGAATCCTTCCTGATGTTGGGGCTATTGATTCCCCTCAGGTGACTGTTACTTAGAGGGAAGTGGCCTCCTGAGCAGGATGGCTGTGCCCTATAGGGGATGACTCAACACTGGGACCCTGGAGACTACTCTCTTTGTTGCTGAATGTTTTTATCATAAATCTGTGCTATACCTTATCAAATTCTTTTTCTGCACATATTGATATGATCATGTGATTTTCTCTTTCCTTTTGTTTATGTGATTTATTACATTTATTGCTTTGAGAATATTGTACCATCTTGCATCCCTGGGATGAATCACACTTAATTACAGTGTATGATCATATTAATATATTGCTAGATGCAGTTTGTCAATATTTTGTTGAGTATTTTAGCATATATGTTCATCAGTGCTAGTGGCCAATAGTTTTCTTTCTTTTTTTGTGTATTTGTTTGTTTTGGGGATTAGGATGATGCTGGCCTCATTAAAAAAAGTTTGAAAAGTTTCCCTTTTCTTGGATCTTTTGGGATATTCAGAGCATAGGGGCTAGCTCTTTCTTAAATATTTTGTAGAATTCTCCTGTGAAACCATTCAGTTTAGGGCTTTTGTGTGCTGGGAGTTTATTGGTTATGCCTTCAATTCATCAGCTGTTATTGGTCTGTTCAGGCTTTCCACTTCTTCTTCACTGAGTTTTGGAAGATTATATTTTTCTAGAAATTTGTCCATTTCACTCAGGTTTTCAGATTTCTTGACACATAATTATTTGTAGTAATTTCTTACAATCCCTTGTATTTCTGTGGTATCAGTTGTAATCTCTCCTCTTTCATTTCTTTTTTTTAAATCATTGTTCAAGTACAGTTTTCTCCCTTTTACTCCCAATCCAGACCACCCACCCAACCCTCCCCACTTCCCTCCCACTACCACCCTTCCTCTAGTTTTTCTCCATGTGTCCTTTAAATTTGTTCCTGTAAACCCTTCCCATTCTCCCCTGAAATTCCCTCTTCTCTCCCCTGTGGTCATTGTCAGCCTGTCCTCTATTTCAGTGTCTTTGGTTATATTTTGCTTGTTTCTTTGTTTTGTTGTTTAGGTTCCTGTTAAAGGTGAGGTTAGGGTTAGGGATGGTACTTGTCTTTTACTGCCTGGCTTATTTCGCTTAGCATAAGGCTTTCCAGCTCCATCCATGCTGTCGCAAAGGGTAGGAGCTCCTTCTTTCTTTCTGCTGCATAGAATTCCATTGTGTAAATGTACCATAGTTTTTTGATCCATTCATTTACTGATGGGCATCTAGGTAGCTTCTGCCATCTAGCTATTGTAAATTGTGCTGCAATGAACATTGGGGTGCATAGGTTCTCTTGGAGTGGTGTTTTAGTGTTGTTAGGATATAGTCCCAGCAGTGGAATTGCTGGGTCAAAAGGCAGATCCAGTTTTAGTTTTCTGAGGAAGTTCCATACTGCTTTCCATAGTGGTTGTACCAGTCTACAGTCCCACCAACAGTGCACTAGGGTTCCCTTTTCTCCACAACCTCTCCAACACTTGTTTGTTGCTTTGTTTATGATGGCCATTCTGACTGGTGTGAAGTGGTATCTCATTGTGGTTTTAATTTGCATCTCTCTGATAGCTAGCGATATTGAACATCGTTTCATGTGTCTTTGGATTTTCTGTATGTCCTCCTTGGAGAAGTGTCTGTTCAAGTCCTTTGCCCATTTTTTTATTTGGGTTGCTTGTCTTCTTAGAGTGGAGTCGTGTAAGTTCTTTATATATTTTGGAGATTAAACCCTTGTCTGAGGTATCATTGGCAAATATGTTTTTCCATACAGTTGGTTCTCTTTTTATTTTGATACTGTTTTCTTTAGCTGTGCAGAAGCTTTTTATTTTGATGAGGTCCCATTTGTTTATTCTTTCCTTTATGGCCCTTGCTCTAGGGGATATGTCAGTAAAAAAGTTTCTGTGTGAAATATCTGAGATTTTCCTACCTACATTCTCCTCTAGAACTTTAATGGTGTCACGGTTTACATTTAAGTCTTTTATCCACCTTGAATTTATTTTTGTATAAGGTGTAAGTTAATGCTCGAGTTTCATTTTTTTTGCACGTAGCTGTCCAGTTCTCCCAACACCATTTGTTGAAGAGGCTATTTTTACTCCATTTTATGTTGCTGCCTCCTTTGTCAAATATTAGTTGGCCATAGAGACTTGGGTTTATTTCTGGGCTCTCTGTTCTGTTCCATTGGTCCATGTGCCTGTTTTTATGCCAGTACCAGGCTGTTTTGATTACAGTGGCCTTGTAGTGTAGTTTAGTGTCAGGTATTGTGATCCCTCCTACTTTGTTTTTCTTTCTCAAAATTGCAGCAGCTATTCCGGGTCGTTTAGGATTCCATATAAATTTTTGAAGTGTTTGTTGTATGTCTGTGAAATAAGCCATTGGTACTTTAATAGGAATTGCATTGAATGTGTACATTGCTTTGGGTAGTATGGACATTTTGATGATATTAATTCTTCCCGTCCATAAACACGGTATATGTTTCCATTTGTTTGCGTCTTCCTTGATTTCTTTCCTGAGTGTTATATAGTTTTCTAAATACAGGTCTTTTACCTCTTTGGTTAGATTTATTCCTAGGTATTTTATTTTTCTTTATGCTATTTCAAATGGGATTTTTTTCTTGATTTCTGCTTCTGCTGTTTCATTGTTGGTGTACAGAAATGCCTTTGATTTCTGGATATTGACTTTGTATCCTGCTGTTTTGCCAAATTCATTTATTAGGTCAAGCAGTTTTTTGGTGGAGTCTATAGGATTTTCTAAGTACACTATCACGTCATCTGCAAACAGTGACAATTTTGTTTCCTCTTTTCCAATTTGGATGTCTTTTATTTCTTTTTCTTGTCTGATTGCTGTGGCTAAAACTTCCAGTACTCTATTGAATAGAAGTGGTGAAAGTGGACAGCCTTGGCTTGTTCCTGATCTTAGTGGAAAAAGATTTTAATTTTTGCCCATTGAGTATGATGTATGATGTTGAGTATGATGTAGGTCTCTCATATATGGCCTTTATTATGTTGAGGAATGCTCCCTCTATTCCCTCTTTGCTGAGTGTTTTTATCATAAATGGGTGCTGTACTTTATCAAATGCTTTTCCTGCATCTATTGATATGATCATGTGGGTTTTGTCTTTGCTTTTGTTTATGTGATGTATTACATTTACTGATTTCCAAATATTGTACCATCTTTGCATCCCTGGAATGAGTCCCACTTGGTCATGGTGTACGATCTTTTTAACATGTTGTTGGATGCGGTTTGCCAATATTTTGTTGAGAATCTTAGCATCAATGTTCATCACGATATTGGCCTGAAGTTTTCTTTGTTTGTTGTGTCTTTATCTGGTTTTGGAATTAGGATGATGTTGGCCTCATGAAAAGAGTTTGGGAGTCTCCCATCTTTTTGGATTTTTTTGGAGTAGTCTGTGAAGGATAGGGGTTAGCTCTTCCTTAAATGCTTTGTAGAATTCTCCTGTGAAACCATCTGGTCCAGGGCTTTTGTATGTTGGGAGTTTTTTGATTAGTGCTTCAATTTGTTTTGTTGTTATTGGTTTGTTCAGGCTTCTCCTTTTTCATTGAGTTTTGGAAGATTATATTTTTCTAGAAAGTTGTCCATTTCACCTAGGTTTCAAATTTCTTGGCATATAGTATTTCATAGTAATTTCTTACAATCCTTTGTATTTCTGTGGTATCTGTTGTAATCTCTCCTCTTTCATTTCTGATTGTGTTTATTTGAGTCTTCTCTCTTTTTTTCTTGATGAGTGCTTAGAGGCTTGCCAATTTTGTTTATCTTTTCAAAGAATCAGCTCTTGGATTCATTGATCCTTAGAACTGTGCTTTTGGTCTCTATGTCATTGAATTCTGCTCTGATCTTGGTTATTTCCTTCCTTCTACTTGCTCTGGGCTGTCTTTGTTGTTGTTCCTCGAGTTCTTGTAGACGTAGGGTTAGGTTGTTTGTTTGAAATGTTTCTAACTTTTTTAGGAAGGCCTGTATCGCTATGAACTTCCCTCTCAGGACTGCCTTGGCTGTGTCCCATAAGTTTTGGGTTGTTGTGAGTTTGTTTTCATTTGTTTCCAGAAACCTTTTGATTTCTTCCCTAATATCATTCTTGACCCATTCACTGTTTAATAGCATGGTATTTAATCTCCATGATTTTGAGTGTTTGGGGTTTTTTTCCCTTGGGGTTGGTTTCTAGCTTCAGTCCCTTGTGATTTGAAAAAATGCTTGGTGTGATTTTAATTTTCTTGAAATCTTGAGGCTTGTTTTGTGTCCTATCATGTGGTCTATCTTTGAAAATGTTTTGTGTACATTTGAAAAGAATGTGTATTTAGCTTATTTGGGATGGAGGGCCCTGTATATATCAGTAAAGTCCATTTCATCTAGGGTATTGTTCAATGCCACTATACCTTTGTTGATATTTTGTTTCGAAGATCTGTCCATTTTTGATAGTGGGGTGTTAAAATCCCCCACTACAATTGTGTTGCTGTCCATATCTTTCTTGAAGTCCTCTAAGATTTTCTTTATATATTTGGGTGCTCCTGTGTTGGGTGCATATATAGTCACAATATTTATGTCTTCTTGGTGGATTCTTCCCTTGGGTATTATGAAGTGACCTTCTGGGTCTCTCTTTATGGACCTTTTTTGGAAGTCCATTTTGTCTGATATGAGTATTGCTACCCCGGCTTTTTGTTCCTGTCCATTTGCTTGGAAAATTTGTTTCCAGCCTTTCACTTTCAGCCTGTGCAGGTCTTTTATCCTGCGGTGGGTGTCTTGTAGGCAGAATATGTGTGGGTCATGTTTTCTTATCTATTCAGCTATTCTATGTCTTTTGATTGGAACATTTAATCCATTTACGTTTAAGGTTATTATTGATAGGTACTTATTCATTGTCTTTTATGTACATGTGTTTCTCTCTCTCTCTCCTTTCCTTCCTTTCCTTAAAGCAGGCCCTTCAGAATCTCTTGCAGAGCTTGTTTGGTGGAGGTGTATTCTTTTGTCTGGGAAGCTTCTTATTTGGCCTTCTATCTTGATTGAGAGCCTTGCTGGATATAGTAGCCTTGGTTGCAGACCTCTGGTTCTCATTACCTGGAGTATTTCTTGCTGTTCTCTTCTGGCTTGGAGTGTTTCCATTGAGAAGTCAGTTGTTAGCCTTATTGGGGCTCCCTTGTGTGTTACTTCCTGTTTTTCCCTTGCTGCCTTTAATATTCTCTCTTTGTCTTGAAATTTTGCCATTTTAGTTATGATGTGTCTTGAGGTGGGCCTCTTTGGGTTCCTCTTGATTGAGACTCTCTGTGTTTCCTGGATTTGTGTGACTTTTTCTCTCATCAAGTTAGGGAAGTTTTCCATCATTACTTTTTCAACTAAGTTTTCTATCCCTTGCTCTTCTTCTTCTTCTGGTATCCCTATTATATGGATATTATTATGTTTCATATTGTTTTGCATTTCTCTTAATCCCTCTTCATTCTTTCTGAGCCTCTTTTCCTTTTCTTGCTCTTTGTGGGTGTTGTTTTTATTTTGTCCTCTAGCTCGCTAATTTGATCTTCTGCTTCATCAATCCTGCTTTTCATTCCTTCTACTGTGTTCCTCAATGTAGAAATGGCATTCTTCATTTCCTCTTGACTTTGTTGAGAGTTTCTATTTCCTTTTTCATGTTTATATAGTTTTCAGTGAGATCGTTGTAGTTTCCCTCTAGTTTCTGGTAGCTCATTGTGAGTTCATTGAGCTTCCTAATAATCATTGTTTTGAACTCAATATCTGATAGTTGAGTTTCTTCTATTTTGTTTAGCATTGTTTCTGAGGCTTCCTCCTTTCCCTTCATTTGGGGATTGTTTCTTTTTGTTCACATTGTTCGTGGGATTCTTCTTATTAGCCTCTGTTTCTTAAATTGATCTGTTCTGGTTCCCTGTGATTATGGTGTGAACTTCTGTGGTAGAATACCAGTGATGTTCAGTGGTGCAGTCTCCTTCATGTATCCTGATGTTCACAACTTTTCCCTAGTTTTTTTTGTGATCAGTTGGAGGAGTAAGGCAAAATGGTTTAAGACAGGAAGACAGTATTTTATGCTATTTTCATTAGCAGCCAGTAGAGAAGAGATGGGATATCCTTTGGCTACTTATAGTGTTAACTGCCATCCACCGCCCCAGTAGCCACGTTTTAGAAAGGATGGAAAGAAGGCAAGACTCTTATTGGGGATGAAGGGATTGTTAGTTGGATCTAGAAAGCTGTGAGACTGTGGGAGGTCAGATTCTGAGGTAGGGTTGGAATAAAGATTAGTAAATAGGAGTAGTGTGTAAAAGAATAAAGACAACCCCCACAATAATATAGCTCAGGAAATTGTGAAGTGGGCTGAGATCAGGGAGGGGTGTTGAGTAGTATTTACAATTGTATGTAGTAGGTCTTATTTACAGTAATATTAAAGCAACAATCTTGTGGCAGAATCTATGAGATCTAGATAACAAGAATAAGGAGTATAGAACCTAGAGCGGTGTACTAATGGAACACAAATGAAGGATAGTAAACTATCAACACACTGTGACTGAGAACAGGGGGAACCTATCAAATGACAGTATAACCAGCCAAGCAAAGAAGATTATACAGAAAGAAAAAGAATACCAAAATACTATTAAAATAAAAAATGTCAGAAAAGTGAGAGAAAGAGAATACAAATTTGCAGTAACTTGCAAGCTCAAAAAAAAAAAAGGGGAAAAATGCAGAAGATGGAGTGCAGGAGAGATAAATTTGGAGTGGAAGGAATAATACTAGGATAAATGGAAGAGAAACATAAGGGATTGAGAGATATAAAAATAATAAGAATTGAACAATAAAAAGTCACTTAAAACACAAGATAAAATCAATCTACCAACAACAGCAAAACAAAACAAAATGAAACAAAACAAAAAAACCTCTTGTTGGTTTCTAGCTGGCCAGACCAGTTTTTCAGGTCTTGCTGGCTTCAGCAGGCTGAGGGGCCTTTGAAATGTGTGTCACTCTTCCCAGTGAAATCTCAGTATGTCTCTGAAGTACTATCCCCAGGGCCAGCAGGGCACTCTCCCTAGAGCCAATTTGACTTTCCCCTACAGGACCCTGGGCACTCTGGAGCACGCTCTTAGGAGCTCACTGCCGAGGTCCCCCCGGGCTCCTGGGCCCCGCTGGGCTCCTGCGTCTTTTCGGTTTCACGATGTAAGCTCCCAGGATTGCAAGGAGACGCACCCTTCCCCCAAATTTCACCACTGTGGGTGTAATGTTCTCGGGAATCATAGGCAACTTTTCTGGATTCATGGTGCAATCTCTGGGGATCGTAAAGGGGAACGCCCATCCACCAAATTTTTCAGTTTCCGGCTCTAGGAATGCTCAAAGAGCCGCATCCCTTCCGGGTTCACAGCGCGAGAGTCAGGATTCCTGGGAGGGGGGGGCGGCGTGCGCTTCCACAGTTCACTACCGCAGGCTCCAGAAACCTGAGAATGCTCGCTCCCTTTCCTTGTTTGGGGCTGCGAGGTCTGGGTTTTCCACCGATCCACACTCCCACCAGGCTGGGGGTGTGGGCGCATGTCCAGGCTGCCCCTGGTTGTGCTGGCTGGAGGCACTCACTTCTCCCAGGGCTATGGGTGGGTGCTCACATCCCCTATGTGATTGTCTCCCAGTCCAACTCCCCTCTCTGTGCCTTCAAGCCACAAGGTCTCCCCTGGTGTTGCTCAACCCCTGTAGTCCGGGGAGGGAACAGTGACTCTGCTCTCCCGGGTTCCCTGAGGCAGACCCAGGAGCACCGGGCCTGGGGACTGCCACTCCCCTGGTCCCCGCACTGACCCCTGGGTCCCTGTTGTCCTGATGCAGTCTTCTTACTGTCTGGTTTTTCAATGTCCGCTATAATTTTTGATGTCCTGTTTTAAAAAATGTTTCAGTAACCTAGGCCACTTGCTCTGTTCCTCCACCGATCCGCGAGTTTCTCTCCCCTGCACAGAAGCAGAGAATCATGCTTCCTCAAGCAAAGCCACCATCTTTCCTCCTCTCCTCTTTCATTTCTGATTGTGTTTATTTGGGCCCTCTCTCTTTTTTCCTTCATGAACCTGATTAAAGCTTATCAATTTTGTTTAACTTTTCAAAGAACCAGCTCCTGGATTTATTGATCCTTAGAATTTTTCTTTTAGTCTCTGTGCCCTTTAATTCTGCTTTGATGTTGATTATTTTCTCCTTGCCCTGGGCTTTGTTGTTGTTGTTGTTGTATTTCCTTGTAGATGTAGGGTTAGGTTGTTTATTTGAAATATTTCTATTATTTTTAGATAGGCCTATATTGCTATGATATACCCTTTCAGGACTGCCTTTGCTGTGTCCCATAGGTTTTCGACTGTTGTGTGTTTGTTTTCATTTGTTTCCAGAAACATTTTGATTTTTCCTTTGATCTAATTATTAACCCATTCATTTTTTAATAGCATGCTATTAAAGCTAAGTGTTTTTGAGGTTTTTTGCCTTGAGGTTTGTTTCTAATTTCAAGCCTTTGTATCCCCCCAAATTCTTGAATCACTGAAGCTTGTTTGGTGTGCTATCCTGTGGTCTACCTTTGAAAATGTTCCATGTGCATTTGAGAAGAATGTGTATTTTGCTTCTTTGGGATGAAAAGTTCTTTTTTTTTTTTTCTTTAATATATTTTATTGATTATGCTATTACAGTTGTCCCATTTCCCCCTTCACTCCCCTCCACCCTGTGCTCCCTCTTCCACCCACGTCCCCCCCTTTAGTCCATGTCCATGTGTCATACTTATGAGTTCTTTAGCTTCTATATTTCTCGTACTATTCTTGCCCTCCCCCTATCTATTTTCAACCTACATTCTATGCTACTTATTCTCTATACCTTTTCCCCCTCTCTCCTCCTCCCACCCCTACTGCTAGCCCCCCCATGTGCCCTCTATTTCTGTGGTTCTGTTCCTATTCTAGTTGTTTACTTAGTTTCTTTTGGTTTTGCTTTAGGTGTGGTTGTTAATAATTGTGAGTTTGCTGTCCTTTTACTATACATGTCTTTTCTTTATCTTCTTTTCTTAGATAAGTCCCTTTAGCATTTCATAAAGTAAGAGCTTGGTGATGATGAACTCCTTTAATTTGACCTTATCTGAAAAGCACTTTATCTTCTCTTCCATTCTAAATGAGAGCTTTGCTGGATAGAGCAATCTGGGATGTAGGTCCTTGTCTTTCATGACTTGGAATATTTCTTTCCAGCCCTTTCTTGCCTGTAAGGTCTCTTTGGAGAAATCAGCTGACAGTCTGATGGGAACTCCTTTGTAGGTTACTGTCCCCTTATCTCTTGCTGCTTCTAGGATTCTCTCCTTCATTTTTACCTTGGCTAATGTAATTATGATGTGCCTTGGTGTGTTTCTTCTTGGGTCCAACTTCTTTGGGGCTCTCTGCGCTCCTTGGATTTCTTGGAAGATTGTTCCCTTTGCCAGTTTGGGGAAGTTCTCCTTTATTATTTGTTCAAATAACTTTTCCACTTGTTGGTCCTCCCTTTCTGGTACCCCTATAATTCGGATGTTGGAACGTTTAAAGGTGTCCTCGATGGTCTTAAGCTTTTCTTCGATTTTTTGAATTCTTATTTCATCATGCTTTCCTGCTTGGTTGATTCTATCTTCCTTCCGGTCCACTGTGTTGTTTTGAGACTCAGATTCCTTCCTTTCACAATTGGCTCTCCTCCGTGTGTCTTCCTGCATCCCTTTTATGGTAATCTGCATCTTTTCATGTAATTTGGATCCAAAATCAACCAGTTCCGTGAGCTTCCTGATCACCAGTGTTTTGAACTGTGCATCTGATAGATTGGCTATTTCTTGGTCACTCAAAAGGATGAGTCCTGGGGGACTGATCTGTTCTGCTGGCAACATGTCTTATGTCTTTCCCTGTCTCTCCTATTATTTTACTTATTTATTTATTTTTTCTCTGGTCTGGTCGCTCTTGTTACGGTGGGGGGCGGAGCCTTAGGTGTTCACCAGGGCTGGGTGCCCCAGTCGCTAGATTGTGACGTTATATGTGGGGGCAGGGGCGGGAGCGGGGACCGGAGGGATCAATGGCGACCCTTCCGTTCTCCTGGAGTCAGACACTTCCCTGGGCTTCTGGGCCGTGAGCTCTGCCCTGGTCCACAATTGCTGCCCCACTGATTCCCCCAGCCGCTGCTTGCGTACTCAGGGATCACCGCTGCACCGCAGCACTCCCGCGCCCCGGATTGCTGTCGCACCGATTTTGCGCCAAATTTCCCCCGACCTCCACGCGCCTGCAACCGGCGCCAGCCCCGCGCCCACTGCTCGGCTCGTCGTCCCCTACCAGTCTGGATGTACGGGTCTACTTCAACTTCTTGGCTGTCTGACTTCCATCTAGATAAATCCTCTGACAGTTCTGATATTATGACTGCAAATCATTGTTGTAAATTATTGTGGTTCTGTTCTTGGTTGTGCGAGGAGGTACGGGTGCGTCCACCTACTCCTCCATCTTGCCGGAAGTGGAAAAGTTCTATATATGGCAATTACGTCCATTTGATTTAATGCATCATTCAGTTCCACAATATACTTGTTGATATTTTGTTTGGAAAATTTATCCATTTTTGCCTGTGGGTTGTTAAAATCCTGTAGCATAAGTTTGTTGTTGTCTATTTCTTTCTTGAAGGCCTGCAAATTTTCCTTATATATTTGTGTGCTCCTATGCTGGGTGCATATATGTTTACAATATTTATGTCTTCTTGATGTATTCTTTTCTTGAGTATTATGAAGTATCCTTATGTGTCTCTTCTTGTGGCCATTGTTTTGGAGTCTATTTGTCTGACGTAATTATTGCTACTTTGGCTTTGTTCCCCCCTGTTTGCTTGGAATATTTTTTCCAACCCTTCACTTTCAATCTGTGTAGGTCTTTTTTCTGAGGTGGGTCTCTTGTAGGTGACATATATACTGGTCATGTTTTCAGTCAACCATGTCTTTTGCCAAGTAAATTTTTAAAATGTTTCATTGATTATGCTATTACAGTTGTCCCATTTTCCCTCCTTTATTCCCCTCCATCCTGCACACCCCCTCCCACCCGAATTCCTTCCCTTTAGTTCATGTCCATGGGTCATATATATAACCTGTTTGGCTTCTACATTTCCTATACTATTCTTAACCTCCCCCTGTCTATTTCCTACCTACCATTCATGCTACTTATTCTTTGTACCTTTTCCCCCTCTTCCCCTTCCCACTCCCCTGCTGATAACACTACATGTGATCTTCATTTCTGTGGTTCTGTTCCTGTTCTAGTTGTTTGCTTAGTTTGGTATAGTTTTGCGGGGTATTTTTAGGTTCAGTTGTTAATAGCTGTAATTTTTGTTGTCATTTTACTGTTCATATTTTTGATCTTTTTCTTAGATAAGTCCCTTTAATATTTCATATAATAAGGGCTGGATTAAATTTATCTTATCTTGGAAGCACTTTTTTTGCCCTTCCATTCTAAATGATGGCTTTGCTGGATAGAGTAATCTTGGATGTAGGTCCTTGCCTTTCATGACTGGAAATACTTCTTTCCAGCCCCTTCTTGCCTGTAAGATTTCTTTTGAGAAATCAGCTGACAGTCTTATGGGAACTTCTTTGTAGGTAACTGTCTCCTTTTCACTTGCTAGTTCTAACATTCTCTCCTTATCTTTTGTCTTGGGTAATGCAGTTATGATGTATCTTGGTGTGTTCCTCCTTGGGTCTAACTTCTTTGGGACTCTCAGAGCTTCATGGACTGCCTGAATGTCTATTTTCTTCACAGACTGGGGAAGTTGTCCTTTATTATTTGTTCAAATAAGTTTTCAGTTTCTTGCTGTTCCTCTTTTTCTTCTGTTACCCCTATGATTTAGATGTTGGAACATTTAAAGATGTCCTGGAGTTTCCTAAGCCTCTATTCATTTTTTGAATTCTTGTTTCTTCATTCTGTTCTGGTTGAATGTTTCTTTCTTCTTTCTACTCCAAACTGTTGATTTGAGTCCCAGTTTCCTTCCCATCACTGATGGTTCCCTGTACATTTTCCTTTATTTCACTTAGCATAGCCTTCACTTCTTCCTTTATTTTGCATCTGTCCTCAATTATTTCTGTGAGCATCCTGATTACCAGTGTTTTGAACTCTGCATCTGATAGGTTGGCTATCTCTTCATTACTTAGTTGTACTTTTTCTGGGGTTTTGAGGTGTTCTTTTATTTGGGTCATTTTTTCTTTTTTGTCTCAGCATAACTGTTATGTAGTAAGGGGCAGGTCCTTAGACGTTCACCAGGGAGGGGCAACCCATGCCATTGTGTTGTGATTCTGTTTGTGGAGGAGGGATCTGAGAGGGAACAGTGTTGCTTGATCTGCTCTTTGCTGGTTTTCAGTCACTGCCCCTGCTACCCACAATCAAATTTGGCCCTTCTGGTGTTTATTCCTGGGTGGATAAGTTTGTGTACATTCTAGTACCCTGTGGTTCTATCCAATAAAGTCTCCTGTGAGGCTGGGATTTTCTCCCATTGCCGCCTCAACCCCCGTGGGTGTTTTTAGTCAGAGGCTTTGAGGCTTTATTTCCCTGTGCTGGAATCCTGGGTTGTGAGGTCTATCATGGTCCCCAGTTTTTCCTCCCAGCTTATTTGCATGCAAATATGGGACCACCCAGTTCACAAGCTGCCGCTGTCACCTGGTCCACCAGCCACCACCTTGCCTGCTCCAGTCTTCCAGACATTGCATTGCCATGAATCCTCTCCACCTGGCCACTTGTTTCTGGCCCTCCTAACAGTCTGGATGAATGTTTCTTCTTTAACTTCTTGGTTTTTGGACTTCCATACAGTTTTATTTTCTATCAGGTGTGGTTGTTTTTTGTTTTTAAATTTGTTGTTGTCCTTCTTTTGTTTGTGTGAGGAGGCACAGTGTGTCTACCTATGTCTCCCTCACAGCCGGAAATCCCACCCTATGTCTTTTCATTGGAGCATTTAATCTATTTACATTTAAGGTTATATTAATAGGTATGTATTCACTGTAATTTCACCCCCTTTTACCTGTGTTCCTCTCTCTATCACTTTTTTTCTTCATTTTCTTAAAGCAGATCCTTTAGCATATTTTGCAATGTTAGTTTGGTGGAGGTATACTCTTTTAGCCTTTTTTTTTTTTGTCTGGGAAACTCTGTATTTTGCCTTCCATTTTAATTGAGAGCCTTGCTGGATAAAGTAGTCTTGGTTGCAGGCTTTTTCTTTTCATTACTTGGAATATGTCTTGCCACTCTCTCCTGGCTTCTTCTGTTCCCATTGGGAAGTCAGCTGCTAGCCTTATCAGAACTCCCTTGTATGTTACTTCCTCTTTCTCCTTTGCTGCCTTTAAGATTCTCTCTTTGCCTTTCAATTTTGCCATTTTAATTGTGATGTGTCTTGGAGTGGGCTTCTTTGGGTTCCTCTTGATTTGGGCCTTCTATGTTTTCTGGACCTGTGTGACTTTTTCTCTCACCAAATTAGGGAAGTTTTTCATCATTACATTTTCAAACAGGTTTTCTATCCCTTGCTCCTCTTCTTCTCCTTCTGGCATCCCAATTATATGGATATTATTATGTTTTATGTTGTCCTGCAGTTTCCTGCACCCCTCTTTGTTCTTTTTGAGTCTTTTTTTCCTTTTCTTGCTCTTTCTGGGTGTTTTTTTCTACCTTGTCCTACAGTTCATGGATTCAATACTCTGCTTCATCTAGCCTGTTTTTGATTTCTTCTACTGTATTCTTCAATTCAGAAATTGTATTCTTCATTTCCTCTTGGCTCTTTTTGATATTTTCTATCTACTTTTCCATGCTGATAGATTTTTGAATAAGTTCTTTGTAGCTTCCCTGTAGTGTTTGGTAATTCTCCCTGAGCTCATTTACCTTCCTTATAATCATCATTTTGAACTCAATATTTAATAATTGACTTGCCTGTATTTCATTTAACACTTCCTCTGAGGATTCCTCCTTTCTTTGTGATTGGGGGCTACTTCTTTGCCTATGCATTATCTGTGAGACACTTCTTGTTTGGTTCTGCATCTTAAATTGATCTTTTTTGACTCCCTGAATTTGTGGTATGAAATTCTATGGTAGGAGACCTGTGAGATTCAGTGATGTAGTCTCCCTGATCTCCTGAATTTGTTGCTCTTGGGATGCCCTTTATGCCATTTATGTTGCCTCTGTGGAAGCAATTGGGTTTTGATTGTTCTTGGGTCATTCTTTGGTGGATTCTTTCCTCCTGCTGGTTGACTGATGTTTACTCTGCCCACCACATCTTGTACGCTGTTGTGCCAATGCAGTATTTTTTCTTTCTTGACCTGCCTCTGGTGATGTCAGATGTTGATCCTATCTGACCTTAGGCAGCCAGTTCAAGAATTCCAGGGATCTATTCTCTGGGGTTGTCTCCTTCAGTTTTTAATCTTGTCATCATGCAGTCAGCATTCAGGCTTAAGCACCACAGTGCCAGGGCTGAGTCTCTCCTGGGGGCGGGGCTGTTGTTTCTCCTCAGGTTGCTGCTGCTCAGAGGGGAGTAGTCTGCCTGAGCACTTGATGGTTGCTGCTGTATGGGGGGAGTGACTCAGCACTGCAATCCCAAAGGCTACTTTCTCACTTCTCTCCCAATAACTTCTGCCCCCAGCCTCTCCTCAAGCATCTCTAACCCACTCTACCCCTGCCTTTGCTAGTCCCCAGGGTAAGTGGATGCCAATGAAAATTTGTGTATTGTACTGTTAAATGGTTCTTTGCATCTCCAGCCATCAATCTGTGGCAGAGAGCAACCCTGCCACTTTTTTCAGCTGGAAGTTATCTATGTACTTTTTGGGCTCTGGTGCTCTAGGCTGGAGATCCCAGCTTAAGGTTTAGACCGAGGGTATCAAACTCATTTTCACTGGGGGCACATCTGCCTCATGATTGCCTTCAAAAGGCTGAAATAATTTTATGACTGTATAAATGTAGCTACTTCTTAACTGTTAAGGAGTTGAAATTACATTTGGCCCTTTGAAGGCAATCACAAGACTGATGTGGCCCCTCGTGGAAATGAGTTTGACAGCCCTGGTTTAGACCCTACTCTTCTCAGGAGCATCCAACTATATGCTTAATTATCCCTCTGATGCTGCCCCCTGTGGGCACCCAGCCAGCATTCTCAAGTCTCCACTGCTATCCTTACCAGTCAGTTAGTGCTGAGGTGATTCTTCTGTCTGTCTAAGGTTATAAGGCTTCTCTCTTGCTATTCCTCAGTTGCTTGTTCTGGGTGATTCTCCACAATTTAGTTTTAAGTCCAGATTGGTGCTGGCAATAGATTAGTGAGACTTCCATTTACTCCTCTGCCATTTTGCCAGAGTGATTATTAATCTCACAATTTCTGTAGTTTAGAAGTCCAAACAGGGTGTGGCTGGACTGCCACTTAGGGTCTCACTGCAATGAAATCAAGGTGTTGGCCAGTGTTGCTGTTTTCATTTGGGCCTCAGGGTTCTCTTCCAAGTTCATGGTTAGTGGCAGAACTCATCTCTTTCAATCAGTAGGATTGACATTCTCATTTCTTTACTGGCTATCAGGCAGTGGACACTCTCTGTTTCTAGAGGCTACACACAGCCTTTGCCTCCTCAGCTCCTTTGCTTTCAAGCCAGCAACAATCCTTCAGTTCCTTGTGCTTTGAACCTCTGACTTCTTTTCCCTTATATTGATGTTCTAATCTATGATTCAATTAATAGAAGGTTCATTGGACACTTCAGATGTGAAAAAAGTATATGTACTTTATTAGATTCTTGTAATATAATTTATCCTATTTATAATTAAAAGCTATTATGATTAATGTATAATTTGTAGAGTGTAAACTCTCTGAGGACAGGGTCTTAGAGACTTTTAAAATCCTCAGGATTTTGAATAGCGTTTGTTAAAAATAAACTGAAGAAAAATATATCTTAAATTATATTTTTCTTTTTATTTGTCATTTTCCTTCTAGACTTCATCAAAAGAATAAAATAAATTTAATTGTATTTGAAAATCAACAATTTCAGCCTGGATTCAAACATCACTATTTGATGCATCCAACTTGAGTCAAAGGATGCTTCAAATCTCACTAGGCTGGAGATAAATATACTCAAGGCTTTGAGAGAATCTTTCAAAGGCATTGAGAACGAGACCGACTCTCAGCTTTACATCAGTATTTTAACTATCAAAGGAAGTAAGACCATCTTGTAACCAAGTGAGGATTGCTGAGGTAATCTATTGGTTAATTTTAGTCACTAATTTTAGATAAACTTAATTTTATACATTTAAATGATTTCTGCGAAATGTGTATCTTGTCAATTTTTAAAGAAAGCATGATTTCTCATACAGCATAGTCATTTAGAGTGTGGGCTGTCATTCCAGGATGCCTGGATGCGAAACCAGCTCTACCTACTTCTAGCTCTGAATCTTAGACCAAGTTACTTACTCTGTGTGCATCAGTGGCCTCTTCTGTAAAATGGGGATAATGAGAGTACCTATATCCTAGGGTTGTTGGGAATATCTCAGAAGAGTTTTTTGTACATAGGGATGCTGAACAAATTATAGCCACCAGTGTTTACCATGTGCTTGATAATTAAGATACCAAAAATACCTCTAGACTATGGCTTGCATATCACAAACATGCACAGAGACCTGGATACTGGAAATAATCTTTCATTTATGTCTCTAGCAACAGAAAAATTTTGCATGTTCAATTCAGGTATTCAAATGTTTGAAGTCTTCTTTCTCTTTTTACTACTTCCTATTTTTCTCTTCATTTTCTCAAACTCAGTGAAAGTCTTTTGGAACTTTTTATGCTCATATTTACAGCTACCATTATAGGCTTGTTTATTAGTTATATATTGCTTTGTAATCAGTTATCATTAAATTCAGGATCTGAAAAAACAATAGACATGTATCATCTCACATAGTTTCTATGGATAAGGAATTATGTAGCAGCTTAGCTAGGTGATTTTGTCTCAGGGTCTCTCAGGAGAGTGTAGTCAAGATGTTGGTCAGGATTGTAGTCATCTGAAGACTTGATTGAGTTGGAAGATCCACCTCCAAGTTTGCTTACTCATGTAGTAGACATGTGGGTGCTGGCTATTGGCAGGAGGTTTTTGTTTTCCAACAAGTGACTAACTCATAGGACAGCCTGAGTAGCCTTATGACATGGTTTCTCCCTTCCCCAAGAGCAGTTTAACATTCATAGAAAAACTGAAAGGAAAATACAGAGATTTCCCATATACTTCCTACTCTCATACATTCATTGCCTCTTTCATTATTAACATCCCTCAGCAGAGTGGTAAACTTGTTAGAGTTGAGTCACCTATACTGACACATTGTAATCTCTGAAACTCTATAGTTTACAATATGGTCACTCTTGGTATTAACAATATTGCTTATGACTTCACCTTGAAAGTCACAATCTGTCATTTCTATAACATCTTATTAGTTATTCAGTACAAGAGGGGATTACACAAGGGCATGAATACCAGGAAGCAGGAATCCTTAGGACCCATCTTGGATGTTGACTATCACAGTATTTTACTCATTACATATATTTCATTTATTTAGTTAGCATATCTTTGCAGTATCTCTTACATCCAAAGTACTGGGTCAGGTGCTGTGTTAGGTAGGGTAAAGATGTGTAACTTGTGAGTTCTATGCTTAAAAACTTAATACTAGTTGGGGAGAATAAAATCCTGTCTTGCATAATCACAGTACAAGGCATTATGGGATAAATATCAAGAAGCAGTGATATCAGTATGCTCCTTGGGCTTTCAGAGCAAGAGAAGTAATTTCTGGCTGGAGTTTCCAAAAAAGGAGAATGTAATCTGGTTCTTTAAGGATGAAATAGAATGACTTTGATACAAGGGGAAAAATGTCCCATAAAGGATAGACAATGTGAACAGGATCACATAAAGAAAGCAAGTGAGTTCAGAGGCCAGCCATTAGGACATTTTAGAATAAAAATTTAGAGAAGTAAAGGGTAAGAAAAGTAGACAGAGGCCAGTTTACACAAGTCCTTAAAAGCTATGTTAAAACTTTCTAAATAGCCCATTCAGTAAACAATGCAAGCAGGTAAAGTTTTTCTGAGCTGTTAAATAATGTGATAAAAGGGATCTTTTATGTTACTTTCTAAGAGAAATGAGGAAGGGAGAGAAGAGAGACAAAATGGTTGGGATGTACTTATAACCCCAAGGAGAGCAGGTAATTCGACCAATCCTGTATGTAGGGAAAATTTGCAGAGTTTAGCAGCTGTTTAGACACTTTATTTGAGAAAGCTGTCCCAGTAATTTGAGATTTGGTGTTTGCTTTACAGGGGGGGTTGCTTTAAAGAGGAAGATGATGAGTTTGTGGTAGGACATATCAGTTACAAAAGACTCAAAAATTCCTTGTATGATTTCTTTCCTTTTCCCACATTTAGGGTGAGCCTTCTTGTGTAGTTGCTCCCTGGCATGAATTAAATCTTCAAAGTTTGGGGCAGTTTTTGAATCCTAGCATTGAGGTGAGAAAAGATAGCAGTGTGGGCAGGGAGGGTCTGGAAACTCATGAAATTGAATTGAGTTAGTTGGCTTAAGATTCTGCTGAGTTCATCTGGCAACCATGATGAGCAAATGATGGGAAGGTGAGAAGAGTGTAGGCTGAGAATAATATAGTTGAGGTCATAGGCTTATGATACAGACATAGTTTCAAATATAACTATCCATTTCTACTGAACTTTGGCTAAGTTGTTTAACTTGCAGGAATCTCAATTTTCTAACTTTAAGTGGGATTCATAATTGGGTCTTGTGAGGTTTCAGTGAAGTGTTTGGCATGTAAAGCTCTTGGCATGCTGGCTGATGGATAGTAAATATTCTGTAACAAACCACAGATTTATGAGATTGTGAACTTTATGCTATTGCAGTAGGAGATTGGTGTTGTCTCAGGATATTGTAGACCAAGTGAGCAGAATTGCTGATTTATTTTGGAATTTGATTAATCACTTACTACATATAGTTGGAGGAGATGAGTACTCACATGTGCTTATATCAGGAGATATCCGGTAAAAGGGGTTAACAAAACCATTGGTGAATGTGCCAATAAATAAACATGCCCTAATATTCATTGTCATTCCCTGTGAACTTAAGTTCTTGATCAATGGATTTTAAGTATAATATTCCTTTTACTACAAATGAACAAATGAGAGTTAGTCTCCACTTGTAGGTTACTTCCCAGTGGAAAGGTATATTAAGATAAATTATATGCTTATAAAATTTTATATAAAAATTATAAATATAATTCCTTAATGGTTACCCTTTTTTAATTAACAAAGGTTAATAGAAGGAAAATTTGTATCCTTTGGGATAATTCAAATGTAGAGGTAAATTTGACAGGATTCTTTGAATTGCTACTGACAAAAATCCAGTTCAAGCTAGATTAAGAAGGGGAGTTTATTGGTTTAAGTAACTGGGAATTCCAAGGGGGGTGGCTTTTGGGAAAAGGGGATTAAATGGCACAAACAATGGCATCAGAGTTCTTCCTTTTGGTACTTGTCTCTGGATTGGGTCTTTTCTCAGGCACCTCTTTCTTTTAATGGTAATATGGTTGTCAGCAGCTTTATTTCCTTATCTGTGCTCTCAAGAACCTCCTCAAAGAAGTAGCATCTCTCTTCTGCTGGGTCTGGAAATAGTCTCAGGACTAGGTTAGACTGGCTCTGATAATATCATGTGCCTTTCTTGGAACTAATCACTATAGCTAGGGGGATTGTCATACTCTGATCACCTTAGCTTGCATCACATGCCTTCCTGTTACTGGTGATGGAATCAATTTTAATGTGTTTCAAGAAATGAAAGTAGGAGGGGGCAATTCTCAAAGAAAATTAGTACCCTATTACTAGGGTAGGGGGAGCAGATACTCTGATGGCAAAAACTTCCCACAAGATTTTTCTATAATTCATAAACTTAGTCAAGATTCAGGTATAAAAGAAAACCAAGTATAACAGGTTTAATCACTACCCTCTCTGTAAGTTTTCTGCTTTTTAGCCTGCTAGCTCTGTGATAACACATTCTAGGCAGTCAATCAATACTTGCTGAATTGAGTTGAACCTGATTCAGACTCATGCTTTCTCTGTGGGTTGAATGATCCAGCTTTGCTCCCATGACTCATTCTATTTAATTTTCAGATATAGCTATAGCTACATGATATAAGCAGGAACACAGGGGTTCTGAAAACAAAGCTTCACATTTTTTTTGCAGATCAACCCTATCCTCCCCTCTTTCTGTTCTTTAAGCCTCTCAGAGCTTTTTCAGAGAAGGAGAAATAAATAAATGTCTCTGAATGACCAATAGTTTGTTTTTTTTTTTTAAGATTTTATTTATTTATTTTTAGAGAGGGAAGGGAGAGAGAGAGAGAGAGAGAGAGAGAGAGAGAGACAGAGGGAGAGAAACATCAATGTGCGGTTGCTGGGGGCCATGGCCTGCAACCCAGGCATGTGCCCTGACTGGGAATTGAACCTGCAACACTTTGATTTGCAGCCCACACTCAATCCACTGAGCTACGCCAGCCAGGGCTGACCAATGGTTTTTTAAAGAGGGAGCTCTGGTAGAAAGTTGGAAAAACTCTACCAGATGTAGGAAATTAATAGATAAGTGGAACAGCTTAAACTGCTCTGGACTTGAGAAAAGAAGGCATCTCATTCCAAGAGCTCTGAAGGGGAAGCTCAAAGCACTTTACTCTTTGATGAATGTGATAGAGCCTTTTCCGCTACTCAAGGGAAGACAAGTGCTCACAAGGACTCATCTTATGCTGGCTCCCTGCCTCCATCAACCTTCCCTACTACATAAATATCAGACCTTTAAATTTCCTCTGCTCCTACTATTTTAAAATTCCTCCTTCAGAGAAGAAAATACAAGAGATGAAATACATGTGGTGAATGGAAACCAGGTATTATAGTAAGAGAGCACTGGAATGAAAACCTGGCAGTTAGGGAGGGTGCTACATCAGGGAACAATGCGTGGCTCTAAGTTTCCAATGTCTGTTCTGCTCTCTCATTTATTATGACATCCACTCTAGGAGTGCCTCATAGCTACACTGTTTCAGGTATTATGGAGGATGTGCATGGACAGAGATGCTGTGGCATCCAGTGATGCAAGGATGAAAACTAATGGATAAAACACATTCTATGACTCAATGTGAAAGATATTTGTTAATTAAAATATTATATCTCTTAGTTAATGGTAAAATACTTATGAGTATACAGAAAAAGATGAAAACATAGCTCAACCACACACCAACACTGATACCTACCTTAATGTCTATATCTGGAAATACTCTCTACTACCTATAACACAGGTGGAACTGAATTGAGAAAAACAAACACACAAATCAACAAACCAGCAAAATGATGGCAGATCCAGACCAGAATAAACCTGAAGAAAGGTACCCACCAATCACCAGGGTTGTGCCTACCACAAATGTAAGGTATTCTGTCTACTCTGGAAGGTTGCTTTTTGTGGTGTCTTGATTGACACCACAATTTCTCAGCAATCTGAGAGAGCATCCAGAAATTAATTGAACATCATAATGAATATTTGCCTATGTGTACAAGTGCCTATTTGTGTAGATGAATATCACACATTCCTCCTTGGAAGATGTACTCCTTAAAGGAATGTAGGAAGGACCTGGGTACCAGTATATACTGAGAATTCCCATTTTCCTTATATTTTCTGGATGCAGAGAATCAGAGACTGAGATATGAATGTGACAGATGTTGTCACCTTATTGAAAGAGGGGAGCTGGGCCAGAAATGAGGAATGAGATATTTTAGCTGTGACTTAAAGCTGTAACTCTGAGAAAGGACTTTGTCCATGCTTGCATTTCTTTGTTTTCCAAATTTTCTAAAATCGGGATAACATTATATTAAAAACAATCAAGTTTTGTTAGTTCTGTGTTTTGCAATATATACAGCATATCTTATATTCATTTCTTTTGATTCCTAAAATAATCATATAAATTAGGCATGGTAGATGTTATTCTATAAATAGAGATGCCAAGGCCCTGGCAGGTTTCATCTCACTTACTTTGTGAAAATGGAATGGAAATCAAGCCCAGTTATCTTTCCATGAAATGTCATACAAACTGCCTATCAGACTAGTAGCACCTTTAAGAAACCAATTACCACCAACAAAGTCAAAGGGTTTAACCAAGACCCATGAGAAGTATGTGGAATAGTTCAACAGAGTGAATAATGGCAGATGGTTGTCTTGTAATAACAGTCTGCATGTTAGGGTAAGACAATAAAATTAGAGATAGAAGCAAGGGTGAATTGAAAAAGTTGGAAAAGACAGTGTGTAGCATAGCTTTTATAGTCATTGTCATTGGTAGTGCCACTCTTTGTTTTTAACTTTTCAAACTGCATGTATGATATAATACTTATTCTTGAATTTATTAAACTCTTTTAAAATAATTTTATGTTGTCTCTTGTTCCCTCCAGAGGCTTAAAAGTATTTTAAATTTTCCTTGCTACCAAGGGATCTCTACATTTATAATCAGAAACTTTCAAACTTTTCAGTTGGTTTTGCTGATAGTACACCTTTAACTACTTCCCAGCAATTTCTGCCTAATTTAAGTTGCAAACCCATGGGGCAAGCACTGGGAACAATTCTCCATTCTGTAGCCTACCTTGAACAGACTTACAGAATATCAAACCTTGCTTTGCCCCCTTAATTCTTCCTGCCTTTATAGTCTGGTCCCTTGTTAGTATAGCACTCTGCATCTTACCAGGATAGTGACATTATAGCTAAACATGTGAGCATGGGGCTTTGTCCATGAAGGGGCTCTGCTTCAACTTCTTATTGTCTGATTTCTTTATTGTACAACTCTGCAAACCTATGTCTGAAAAATATGCTTTCCTGAAACCAGAAGTAGGTGAAGCTCATTAAGTCATGTCTTCATTCTAAACCTCAGGAAACAAAGGCAGGCATGATATCCTCAGCTTTAATCTTCCTTTTCTTGCCTAGGCCTGGAAAGTTGCAGAGAGGATGCATCTAAAATTGGAGTTTAGGAGAAATACATTTTCGAAGGGTTTTTACTGGGCAGGAAATGCCACATCTTAAAGAGTAGCCATGTGTTCCTATAGCTGGTACAGACATCTGAAGTTGTTTAAAACCAGCATAAAAGATAACATGGATAGAACTGGAAAGTATTATGCTAAGTGAAGTAAGGCAAGTGGAGAAGGACAAATTCCATATGATTTCACCTATAAGTGGAACCTAATCAACGAAACAAATTGGCAAGCAAAATATAGCCAGAAACATTGAAATAGAAAACAAACTGACAGTAACCAGAGGGGAGGGGAGAGGGAAATAATGTGGGAAAGAAGGGAAAGGGATGTAAATGAATGTGAATGGACAGAGCCCAGGGGGGTGGGTGGGATTGAGGGTGGGAGGTGGGCGTGGGTAGGGCGGGGTGGGGGGAAGTGGTGGTGGGAAAATGGAAATAACTGTATTCAAATATCAATTGAAAAAGTAAAAAGAAAAAAGATAACTTTTGGCCTACAAATTTACAGGATAGAAGAAAGAGTTGGTAAATTTTGCTTTGTGTATTCAAACTGTAAAGAATCAATTAAAACATCGATAATCCAGAATATTTTTCACTGAGTTTACTGACTAACCAACAGGATAAATGAATCACAAAAATCATTATTTCTATTACTTTAAATATATATATATATATATATATATATATCTGCAAATATAACTTCTGAAATGTTGAATGAAAAAATCAGTATCTAAGGCTTGATCAGTACAGAGTAAACCTTTGCACTTGGTACCCCTGTGATCCCAGGTTCTTTTCCTGGTGCAGCACTAAAATGGCACATCCATTTTGCTTCAGCACTAATGTGTTGCTCATTTAGCATTTAGGAAACACAGTGAATAGCAATTATCGGCCAAAGAGCTGGGAAGTGAAAATGACCGAGTAGTCAGAGTAAACATGCATTATGCTGTCATATGATAATGTGCAAATATTGGAGAGAAAGCAGAACATGGACATGAAAAATCTTTCTTTTGAAGGGTTGTACAAATTCAAGTCCCATCTGGCTTTCTAGCATGCTTTTTGGATAACAGCTACTAAACTTGTTGATTTGGTGAACATTAGGTCATCCTCATTGTTTGCTCACATACAGGTATCATGAGCAGAAAAGGCATTGCCCTTAGTTTTGTAAATCCTAAACTTGGCTCCCAATGACCAGGAGACATAGGCAGAGATGATAGCAGCTTGGTGGGAGTTTGGACATTATAAACCTTGCACAGCCAGTGCAGTGCTTTAGTTGCTTATTTCAATCCAACTGTATGTTAGTATTACAGAATTTTTCTTCATTTGTTAATCTTGGAAAATAGTAAGTTGCCAATGTCATTTTGCTCATCATCTTTCAAGCAAATCAGGTGGTGATAGTATAAATGCTGCAAAGTGTTGCTAAACTAAGTACTTGGGTTACATGCTGTGATGCACGGGGCAGAAGATTAGGTAGAATCTTTATTTTAGAAGCTTATGTGATGATAATATATTGGGAAAGTTAGGCTAACTAATGAGGCAAGTTCATTAGCAAGGTTCTGAACATCTAATAGAGAAATAGATCTAATA
Organism: Phyllostomus discolor; assembly: GCF_004126475.2. Taxonomy (NCBI): domain Eukaryota; kingdom Metazoa; phylum Chordata; class Mammalia; order Chiroptera; family Phyllostomidae; genus Phyllostomus; species Phyllostomus discolor. The sequence continues at coordinate 94,889,791 of NC_040904.2, forward strand.
CTGCCTCTGAAGCAGAAGAAAAGGGGGTGATGTTTATAGCAGATGTATATTGTTTTGGAGGCACCCAATAGCCTTTCCCCAGTGTTTAAAGCTTCTTGATTTTTGAGGGGTGGTAAGATGGGGTGGATTCTTTCTCTCTACATTGGGTGGAGTGTTGGTGTGTTGGTGATCTGGATTTCTTTCCTGTCCCTATGGAAACATGGGTTTCCTTGGAGGTTCCTTCTGCCAGACTCTTTCTATGACAGCCAAGCAGTAAGCCTGTGCCCTAACCTTAGCTAATGACTCTCTCCTAGAAAAAAAGAGTTCAGTCATTCTAGCAGAAGAGCATTTACTAAAATCTTCTTCAAACTTTGGAAGCTACCTGGTTCTTGATTGGTGGAATCTACAGTCTTCTTTTTGATCATATGCATTGTCCAGTAGCTTTCCAATAATTCTTGCTCAAATTAACCAGAGTGATTTCTGTCACTAGCAGCCAAAGAACCCTAATTAATATTTTTTTAAACCTTAAATCTGAGAATGACTACTGCTTACAAAAGCAGAGGGTCAGAGGGGTCACGAAAACTGGGGCATATCTTTGGTAGTAACAGAGTCCATTTAAACATAGAATTGGAACATTTGTATTGTCTAAATCACAGGGACAATCTTTATACTTCAAAATGGTGGTCTCTGCTATGTTTCTAGGCCTTTCTCTACTTCATCTTTTTTTTTTTTTAATTTTATTTTAATCATTGTTCAAGTACAATTTTCTCCCCCCTACTCCCATTCCAGCTCACCCACCCAACCCTCCCCACTTCCCCCCCATTACCCCCCACCCCTAGTTTTTGTCCATGTGTCCTCCAAATTTGTTCCTGTACCCATTCCCCCCTGAAATTCCCTCTTCTCTCCCCTCTGGTCACTGTTAGACTATCCCCTATTTCAGTGTCTTTGGTTATCTTTTGCTAGTTTTTTTGTTTTGTTGTTTAGATTCCTGTTAAAGGTGATATCATATGGTATTTGTCTTTCACTGCCTGGCTTGTTTCGCTTAGCATAATGCTTTCCAGCTCCATCCATGCTGTTGCAAAGGGTAGGAGCTCCTTCTTTCTTTCTGCTGCATAGAATTCCATTGTGTAAATGTACCATAGTTTTTTGATCCATTCATTTACTGATGGGCATCTAGGTTGCTTCCAGCACCTAGTATTGTAAATTGTGCTGCTATGAACATCAGGGTGCAAATGTTCTTTTGTATTGGTGTTTCAGTGTTCTTAGGATATTCTACTTCATCTTTTCATACCATGATTGACCAGAATAAAGTTGAGCTGTCTGTGCCTTTTGGCCAGAAGACCCATATATATAAGATAAAATTACTAGAGTGACCTTGAGTCAATGTATACCTCAAACACTGTTCATATTCAAGTAGATGATGGTGCAAAGAAAACTGTACCCACTGTGCCCCAATGGAATACTTTCCCTTGTCTATATCTCAGTAGCAGTCAGGAAGTATTTTATTAATTTTTTTTGTCCTTGGAGAAAGCTAAAATCAAAATATTTGTTAATAAGACAGTACAAGTTATTTATTTTAGCCGCTATAAGAAAAGCAAACATAAGGTAGAGTTTCTGCCTGCAGAGAGTGGGTAACCTTTTTGAAGAGGTTGCCAGATAAATAGACTAGAAAGTTCTATGAGAAAAAAGATAAATCTTTAAGCTGGAGAGATCAGGAAAGACATCATGGAGAAAAGCAGAATTCTGTTCATTAGGAATAACTGCTGACTTTCAGCTACCAGTTGATTTCACTAATTTCCCAGTCCAGGATAGGCCTGGACAGTGTCACTGCTTTGTCAGGTCAGTCATGCAACTGATTTTACCCAGGATGACCTCTATGAAAGAGGACTTGGGATAGTGATAACTAAATGATTTTAACCTTAGGAGTGTGTGTGTGTATGATGTGTGCATAAAGGAGTGTCAAATAGAAACTTTCTATTTGCTGTCTTCCATGAGCTCCCATGAAAGCAGAAATAGAAGGCATAGTGTATCTCAAAGCAATTTATTTCCTAATGTTGTAAATTGTCATGAGGGAGAAATTTGTGAAAAATCAACAGCAATGCACAAATACAAGCAAAATGTTTTCAAGTAGAGCTCAGGGCATGAGCACCACTCTCTATCCTCTTGTCTTTGATTGTGACCAAACATGTCTGAATTCTTTTAGAATGGGCTGTTTGCTAGAAAGTTTAACCTCTGACATTTGCTAGGTTATTTGCACATGATTAAATCAGGATATATTGATTATATTTAATTGCTTTTATTTTGTAGAAAATAAGACATAGAAACACTAAATGAATGAAATGTTTTAGGCTTATTGAGAAGACTCAGTTTGATGTTAGTTCCCCCAAATTAATCTGTAAATGCAATTTTAAGTAAAATCTCAATAAGGACTCATCTGTCCTTAATGATATTTAAAGCATTTCTGAGAATCTATTAGATTTCTGAAAAATATGATCAAGATTGTATTAAAAAGCCAGTATAATTTTCAAAAAACTGGTACATAAAAGAAAATGAAACTAGACTGCCAACTTATACCATGTACCAGAATAAATTCAAAATGGATAAAATAGTTAAATGTAAGTTGTGACATCATAAAAGTCCTAGCAGAAAACATAGGCAGTAAAATTTCAGATAACCCACATAACAATATTTTTGCTGATGTATCTCCTAAGGCAAGGGAAATAAAGGAATAAATAAACAAATGGAACTACATCAAATTTGAATGCTTCTGCACTTCTAAAGAGACCATTATCAAAATGTAAAGGGAACTATCCATATGGGAGAACATATTTGCCATGATACATCATAAAAGGGTTAATCCCTCAAATATGTAAAGAACTCATATGACTCAATACCAGGAAGACAAACAGTCCAGTTAAAAAATGGACAAAAGACATGAATAGACATTTCTCCAAGGAGGACATACAGAGGGCCCATAGATACATGAGATGATGCTCAACCTCACAAGCCATCAGAGAGATGCAAATTTAATCTCACACTGGTCATAATTGTTGGGAACCGCCCTGACTGGTATCAGAAGCTGAAACCCCCACCTAGGCTAAGGCTAAGGGAACGCCCTTGGAACCGTAAGCCAGCAAGGAGACAAGGGCTTGTCTCCCTGGCAGGAATGCTGCTTCTGTTGCTTTATTCATAACTGAACCCCAAAAAGCTTGGTCGGTTAGCCAAAGATGGGTAAGATTCCCCATAGGGGGAATGACCTAAGCCAGGCACGATCACTTTGGGAGGCCCCCCAAAAGAAGGACTTGGGGGGCTGCAGCAAAAGAGGGTGATGGGCCCTCGCTCCTCGGCTTTGACATAGCCTGAGTTCTCATCGTCTGGGAGAAAATCTCCTTATTGCCTTAGTTCCCGAGCTAAGCCTGAAACAATGACAGGGTGGTGCAGCTCTGTGCTGAAAAGGGGCGGATTCCCTGGGTGATCAGGCCTAAGAAAGAACATGTAAATTACTGTGAAACCTTCTTTGTGTAGGATGCTCTCAGTTGAATGAGAGGGGTCCAAGGAGGAAGTTTGTTCCTCAAAGTCTTATAGCTCTTTGACCCCCACTCAACAGACCAGCAGAGTTCCTTGTTTTCTATAGTTCCTTACTTCCCCCTGATAAGTACTGTACTTTACCTGAATTATTATGCAAAATGAGCCCAATAAAAGCAGGTATGGACGGTAAATCAGGGCCCTCCCCGCTAGGGGGGGTGGCCATTCCGTCCCTACTTCCCCACAGAAACTAGTCTGTCTCTGTGCATGTTTGTTTGTTTCTCGTGTGTTTTTCGGTGAGCCATCCACAGCGTTCCGTGGTCACTGCTGGCTGGTGACCCACGCGCAACACATAATGACCATCATTAATAAATCTACATACAACAAGGGCTGGCCAGGATATGGAGAAAAGGGAACCCTAGGCCACTGGGTTGGTGGAAATGCAGACTGGTGCAGCCACTGTGGGAAAAATATGGAATTTCCTCAGAAAACTAAAAATGGAACTGCCTTTTGACCCAGTGATTCTGCTGCTGGGGATATACCCTAAAAACCCCGAATCACCAATTCAAAAGAAGTTACACACCCCAATTTTCATAGCAGTGCTACTTACAATAGCCAAGTACTGAAAACAGCCTAACCTAATTGCCCATGAGTAAATGAGTGGATCAGAAAACTGTGGCACATTTACATAATGGAATACTACACAGCAGAAAGAAAGAAGGAACTCTTACCTTGTGCAACAGCATAGATGGAACTGAAGAATAAAATGCTAAGTGAAATAAGCCAATCAGTGAGAGACAAATACCATATGATCTCACTTATAAGAGGAATCTAATGAACAAAATAGAACCACAGACATGGAAACATAGAAAAGACTGGCAGTGACCTGGGGGGAGGGAGGAGGAGGATAATATGAACTCATATGAAAGTGAAACCTTCTTTGTTTAGAATGCTCTCAGTTGAATGAGAGGGGTCCAAGGAGGAAGTTTGTTCCTCAAAGTCTTACAGCTCTTTGACCCCCACTCAACAGACCAGCAGAGTTCCTTGTTTTCTATAGTTCCTTACTTGGAAAGGAAGGGGAAGGGACTAGTCAGAGAACATGTATGAATGACCCATGGACATGAACAACAGTGTGAGAATTGACTGTGGGAGTGGGGGGATGGGATAGGCAGAGGAAAGCAAATGGGAAAAAATTGAGGCAACTGTAATAGAATAACGATTAAAAGTATATTAAAAAAGAATAAATACTGAGGAATTGTCTTTCTTATTTTAAAACTAAAAAAAATGAAATCAGTAGAACCAGGGTTACAGGTTTCCATTCTGAGACAGCACATGAGAGAATTAGAATTTATTATAACACTTAATACTTCTACTAACATTCCTTACAATAAAACATAGTACAAACCATAAAACATAGCAGGCAGAAACTGTTCTCCATTTTTTGAAAATAGGAGGAAACTGGGGAACTTCCCAAATACTCCTCAATGGCATGTTCAGAATGGAAGTCCAGTTTTCTGACTTCAAAACAGTTCGACTCACTAGTACACATTGCTTCCCTTTGAGTATAAAATACAAATAGCACAACTTAATCAAGTTATGTTTGCCAAGTTTCACTCTACTGGGAACCGTTGTTTTTATAGCCAAGAGAAACATGCACTTTATACTAAGCAATTTTACTGGCAGTATTGGGACACAAATGGAGCACAAAAGCCTGTGGCCATATTCACCTATTAAAAGTTGCATTAGAGAAGGAGAGCATTGCACTAAGGTAAATTCATTGCCACCTTGCCCAGGTGGGGAAAATCTCTTGTTTAATTCTGAAACTGAAATTTCATTTGTGATGATTTCCCTTCCCTACCTGTCTTTTCTACCTTAGTAAATTATGACATCTTGTCTCTGCCTCTCTGAGATCAATCATTTGATGAATAAATGAAGAAATGAATTAATAAAATTAATGAATAATTTTTAAGGCAAAAATCTTTTATACTTATCTGAGTAGGAAGTAGTGGTTATATAGAATTGCACTATAATGCAGTAATATTTATTGAATACCAGGCACTGTACTAGGTTCTTTTTGTACTAGTTCATTTAATCATTGAACAATTCAGTGAACTAGGTATCATTATTAGTTCTATCTCAAAGATGTGAAAAAATGTGGTCAGTGTGATCATGTCATGTACTACTCATTGTTTCATAGCTAGTGAAGTGAGGAAGGGGGATTTGAATCCAAAGGGAGTGCTTCTGTCATTTACTTACAGTGTGGTAAGTGGCCGTTGTAAATGCCAGTCAGAGTAGGAATCTCCCGGCTGAAGTCCCATAACTGGCTACTATGTAGGGGAACCCTTAACTTGCCTAGCCACACCATGTCACAAGGCAGGTTTCTTTTCTAATGAGGTGTTGATTTTATTTAGAATGTGAAAAATATTGAAAAGTCAACAATTGAGCAGTCTGTATACAAATTATATAATTTAAGAGAAAACTGCAAATGTGAGCATTCTAATATTGCTTATATTTTCTGGACAAGGTTTAATTCACATTTTCTTGGGTCCTCCAGGGTCAGGGCAGCAATGGGGAGCCTCATTCAGAGGTGGGTTCATTACAAAATGCAATTTTTTTTTTTCTGAATGATTGTTTACTCTGGGCTACAAGGATAGCCCTCAACTTTCAGTCTAATGTCATTTTGACCTTGGAGTCTTTCTAACCTCTGAACAATAAGCTGGAGAGTCCTCAAGGACTTCCTATCACATTGGCTTAGTGAGACTCTAATTTTACCTGTTTCCCCCCTCTTCCAATCCCTATTCTAAATAATGGGACAGAAGAATAAAATAACCTAGGATTCACAGTGAAAGGAAGGGCCACCTCCATTTTCTTTCTCCCATCATTGGTATAGTTGTATTCTCCGTACTCAAGTTTATTCTGGAGCCTGGCTTCATTCTTTAGGCTGTGAGCTCTGAGGTAAGAAAGGGCACACCACAACATAGAATCTTTGTTTTTAATTCAAGAAGATACTTGCAAAAGAAAAAGATCAATTTAAAGTTTGATGTAATTTGGCTTTTGGTTTAGGAAACTTTGTTTTAAACCTTTGTTTTTATCAGTAATGATTAATATCTGTTCTAAAAAGCTACTAGTCAACCTTATCTTGCCCTAGCAACTGAGACTCAGGACAAAAATCCCAAGAAAATGTTGTTGTATGACATGATGTAGTATGATGAGGGCACCAAGATCAGGAGGTGAAGAGGTGCCCTGGGACATCTGGGGAGGGGGGGTGACACCAGAGCAAAGATGACCCAGTAGGTCTCAGGGACCAGTGTGGCAGTGTGTTGATTCTGCTCTGGTGTTCAGTCATTTCTGGAAGCTATATGCTGGATGGCAATCTGCTCGTTATTTCCATCCTATTTTTCTGTGTTTAAAAGAAAAAAAGAGAAATAGGATGGGCCTACAGCTCCACCATGACCACTTCCCACAATGCGCCACACATGCCATTACTGGTGCAGGTCCAGAAATGTGGGATCCTTTCTGCTGCTTCTAACTTGACAAGTGTGATCCACAAATCTCTAAAGACTCCTGCTCTGCTAAATATTTAAGAGGGTGTGTGACAGAGTAGAGAAAGGGAAATTAGCAGAGACAAAAAGAGGTGGGCAAGAGAAATAAAACAGTTATTGGAATTTATAAAATAAGGAGGAACTTTTACAAAACAAAGGTTATACTGTATTTTACTGGGAAAAATGAATCTACTATATCAATTATTAACATTTTAGTCATTTCTATTAGACTATGGTATTTTAGAAAAAAGGATAACCAGCTTATGGCAGCATGATTCCCTTATAATTCCTTTTATTTTATTTAAAACATTTTTTGAATTAGTTATTTGGAGAAAGTATCCTGTTTCTCAGTGAGAGGAATACCCCACCCCTTTTTACATGGTGTGATGATTCTAGTCTGAATGCAATGAGTTTCTGGAAATGGCAAGTGAGACACTTGTTGCCATGGTGATTGTTAATAGTTCTGACTCAGATGTACTGTTGCTATAGTAACCACATGAAGCCCTTGGGAGGTGGTGCAGTCTTTTTTTTGAAATCAGCAGAAAGAGGCTAAGAAGAACCATTTTAGTAGCTTCTTGCTGCACTGCAATGATGAAGCTTTCAAGGCCATTTCATCCAGATGAAAGATTGTCCTGTTTCCGGACTGATGAGGCAGATATGTTACACTGCAGGATAAAGATAGTCTAATATATCATAGTAACAAGCACATTATCTGCCTGTTAATGAATTCTAATTTTCTGACTGTAATGGTTACTGATAATGCAGGTAGTCTCAAGTGAATATCTTGAAGAATCCTTAATGTCACTGGCAGTAGAAGAAAGTCAAAGGTCAAAGATCAAATATGCCAAAATCATTGAGATGTAGACTGTTTCAGCTTAGAAGCATCGCTGTAAGAGTGGGACACATGGCTTACAAAGCGTTTGGAAGATGTTTTTGGAATTCTGGGTTTGGTCCTCTCTAGACTATTACTTGTAATACCATCTTGTATATACTCAGTTTTTGAAGAAATTTTTAATTTTTTAAATTTTTTTATTTATTTACCTTTAGAGAAGGAAGGGAGGGAGAAAGAGAGAGAGAAACATCAATGTGCGGTTGCTGGGGGCCGTGGCCTGCAACCCAGGCATGTGCCCTGACTGGGAATCGAACCTGCGATGCTTTGGTTCGCAGCCTGGGCTCAATCCACTGAGCTACACCAGCCAGGGTGTATATACCCAGCTTTTATTTAAAATAGTGATTGGCATATAAAGGTCTTCAATAAATATTGTGAATGAGTAAATGAGTCAATGTATCAGGCAGTGGATAGTAGTATATACTTTTCCCTAAGACCACTGACGTAATTTTGCGTCACTGCAAGGCCTTTGTTACATTTTGTTATATTGGATACTTAGAGATGAATGTGGTAAGCAGATCTGTATTCTTATAAAACTGGTAAGTGGTTGTAATTCTCTTATCTTAGGACTTCCTTTCTTCAAGTGTTAACTATCTAGGATTAGACATTTCTAGTGCTCTCAAGCTTTGCTACAGGTGTTTGGGGCAGCTGGAATGGAATTTAAAATCAACCCCTCTGTATAGCCTCTTCTGCAGTCAGTAGACCAGAGCAAGTTTCCTCACTGCTGAACCAGGATTTAAAAGTGATGAGACACTGTTGGCTGGATCCTGAGACTTCCTTCTCCCAATTTGTCCACTTCAACTGACTGTTTTTGTTGTTTCCTCCCCCATGCTCTCGAGCTAAAGTGAGGTTCCCCCTCCACTAAAGCTGCCTATAATTGTGCATTGTTCATCTCTGCATATTTTATAGCAACTACATGGTGGTTTAATATTAGAGGAGCCCAGTGAAACTAAGTTAAATTTAACTTAGCGATGCTTTGGAAAATTAAGGAAAATTAAATAAGGAAATAAAGGAAATAAAATAAAGGAAAATTAAATGCATCATTCTACTGCTATTTGCCTTTTGATTTGATTCCTTCTCCTGCCTCTGAAGGTAGCAACTGGCTAACATGAGAAAAGCATAGGTGTTCATTCACTGGTAGGGTTAAGGGCATTGACCTTTTAGGTGGAAAGAAGGGAAGTAGAGAGGAGGGCCCCTGAGTACTACAAAGAAGCATTGAAATTCTGTTATCACGCCCTATGGAAGCAGCTGCTATTTTGTTCATTGAAGCTCCAGACCTAGTTCTTTAGATAGTAGATACTTGTGGCATGAGTGATCATTTTTTTTTTCTGGAATTCATAGGCCTTAAACACAGATCAATGATTCCAGAGAGTGGCTGTCTTAGTTTTCTCTTCTCAGTGTCGCCTCACAGCTGGAAACTGTAACAGAATGCTGGTTATATGCTAATGAAAAATCTACCCCTCATTTGGCCAGCATTGAAGAGTTATTCCCTTAAATAAAAGTCCTTTTTCAACCAGCTTACCAGTGTAGCTCTTTGTAATGTCTCATTTTCCCATGTTATTAGACTGTGTTTTTAATGTTTGAAAAATATGGGAACCTCTCATTTTCCATCTTGATAGTTCATAGTTTCTCCTACCCTTTTTCTGGTCAGTTTCTAAATTTTTCAAGAACTTGGCATTACACTGACTTTTTATTTTCCTTAGTTGAAAACCTTCAAACACAAATAAAAAGTTGATTTAAAATTTACTTGTTTAATGAACTTTCTTTTAATTGGGACTTCTCATGTAAAACACCTTGCTTCTGTTCTGTTGTGTCTTCCTACAAATATATCCATGAAGGTGAGAAAAAGGTAAAAGTTTTCATTGGCACTAAAAACAATGACAATCAATTTAATGCTGAAACCTGAGGGAATTTTTGTGGCTAGCAGGTACTTAGGTTCTAGACTAAAGACACAATTAGTTGCCTACTTTTATTGTGCTCAACTGAGAGCACTTAAGAAGTCCTTGTCTTCATAGTCACATCTCATGGTCTGCCACTTGGTTTACAAAAGCTAGCTTTGTTTCAAATAAAAACTTAGGAAAGTGCCCTTCTGCCACTTGTCTGCTGCTTTGGAGGGTAGCTATTGTGTCCTTTTTTCCTGTTTTCTTTTCCCTTATTCCCAAGCAGGAACACAAACACTCTCATTTTTTAAAATCTCTTGTTTTGTTATGGTAAAAAACACATACCATAAAAGTTACCATCTGAACCATTATTCAAGAGTGCAGTTCAGCCCCAGCTGGTGTAGCTCAGTGGATTGAGCATGGGCTGCAAACCAAAGCATCACAACTTCGATTCCCAGTCAGGACACATGCCTGGATTGCAGGCCATGGCCCCCAGCAACCGCACATTGATGTTTCTTTCTCTTTCTCCCTCCCTTCCCTCTCTGAAAATAAATAAGTAAATTTTTTTAAAAAGACCCTAAAAAAAGAGTGCAGTTCAGTAATATGAAGAAGTATATTCACATTGTTGTGAGACCTCTCTTTTTATATTCAGTTAGAACCTACATCACCAGGAAAGAAGGAGGTGGAGGTATGTGAGAAACATGGTCTCCACGTGTAAAATATATAGTAGTTTAGAAAAGAGACAGGGAAAATGTATATATATACATATATGCAAGTGGTTGATATCAACCCAGACCAGTTGTATATCTGAGAAAAGCACAGTGCAGGGACGAAGCAGAAGCTAACATGGTGAGTATGAAGAAATACTGCAAAATAAGGGGAATAAAGTTATTGTGAAGACTAAAAAATATCTTTTTTAAAATATTTCATAATATCTAGAAGAAAATGTAAGAAAATGGCCCTTCCAAGAGGATATAAGACTCCATAAACTCTAGGAAAGAGAAGCAAAAATCTGAAAGCATCATGGGTAGGATGCAAAGGCAGAGAGAAAATACAAGAGTTATTGTGTCCAACACTGTGCTCAACCCTATGGACTGGAATTAATCACCTGAACCTAAGAAGCTGTTAAATGTCAATAAAGAAGGCATAGAAATCAAGAAAATATGCAATAGCCTATTGATTAAAGGCCCAAGTAAATGATACAGATCTTCTGCACTCTGGGAAGTCAGGGCGAGTAACATACGATCCTCAACAAACTGTCCCTAGATTGTCTTATTCGCACAATTTTTTTTATTTTAACATTTTAAAATATGACACCACTTTCTGGTCAGTATTATCTTACCTGGGCTTCTTTTGAACATATTAAATAAGGTTTAGTTCACCTATCTATTTCCAGGTCATGGACTTCTCTCAGGCAAGATTATAAACCACCTAATGTCTCAATAATAGGCTCATTTTTGTAATTTAAGTCAGATAAAGCATTTTTCTATCAGTCTTCTCTCAATAATTTTGTACAGTGGTCAGGATTAATGATGATCATCCCATTTTATAAGTGCGAATATTAAAAAGTTGAAGGACTTTTCTAAGTTTTCCTTTTTATAGAGTAAGAAAATGGTTAGGACTTAAATCTAGGGTTTTTGATTCCTAGTCTCATGCTCTTTGTGATGACACAAGTGACCAATGAGCAAGAGTAAAGGAAGAGAAAGATGGTGGAAATGGGCAAGTATAGATGTTTTATTTAATTATTTTTATAGATAGGAGTAGGACTGTGAATGTTTGAAAGCCCTGGGAAGGTTCTCTCCCCAACAACAGACATATCTACCCCAATTATTTATTTTGCTATAGAACAAAGGCTATTAGGATTAGAGTGCCCTTTTTGAGGAAGAAACGTTAAGGTATATAAGATATGGGACTGGTAAGAAGGGAGAGTCACTTCTGGCCAAGATGGAGGTGTAGGTAGACACATTGTGTCTCCTTGCACAACCAAAATAAGGACAACAACAATTTAGAAACAAAAAAAAAAAAAACAACCAGTACCGACAGAAAATTGAACTTTATGGAAGTCTGACAATCGAGAAATTAAAGAAGAAACATTCACCCAGACTGGTAGGAGGGGAGGAGTTGGGTGGCCAGGTGGAGAGGGGTTGTGGCAAAGGGGGGCTGGCGGACCCTGGGTGTCCAAGGCAGCAGCTGGTGGAACCAGCGAGGTGGCAGACTATAGAGGGGTACGGCACACAAGGTGGCTGGTGGACCAGGCGGTTCCACATTCATGTGCAGATAAACCAGGCAAAACTGGGAAGCAACACAGACCAAGCAACCCAGCATCACAGCACAGGGAAATAAAGCCTCAAAACACCAAATGAAAACACCTGTGGGGTGTGAGGTGCCAGGAGAAACTCCCAGCCTCACAGAAGAGTTTGTTGGAGAGACCCACAGGGTCTTAGAATGTACACAAACCCACCCACACGGGAATCAGCACCAGAAAGGTCCAATTTGCTTGTGGGAAGTGGGGGAAGTGACTAAAATCTGGCAGAGAGAGGAGCAAGTGCCATTGTTCCCTCTGGGGCCCTCCCCCACATACAGCATCACAACACAGCAACTGGGTTGCCCTGCCCTGGTGAACACCTAAGGTTCCGCCTCTCACTTAGTAACAGGTGCATCAAGACAAAACAAATGGCCCAAATGAAAGAAGAGATCAAAGCTTCAGAACAAACACATCTAAGCGGTGAAGAGATAGCCAACCTATCAGATGCACAGTTCAAAGCACTGGTGATCAGGATGCTCACAGAATTGGTTCAATTTGGTCACAAATTGATGAACAAATAAGGCTATGCTAAGTGAAGTAAAGGAAAATGTATAGGGAACCAATAGTAATGGGAAGGAAACTGGACTCAAATCAATGGAGTGGACCAGATGGAAGAAAGAAACATCCAATCAGAAAAGAATGAAGAAACAAGAATTCAAAAGAATGAGGAGAGGCTTGGGAACCTTTGGGACATCTTTAAACATTCCAACATCCAAATTATAGGGGTACCAGAAGGAAAAGAGGAAGAACAACAAGTGGAAAAGTTATTTGAACAAATAATAAGGGAGAACTTCCCTATTCTGGCAAAGGAAATAGACTTCCAGGAAGTCCAGGAAGCTCAGAGAGTCCCAAAGAGGTTGGATCCAAGGAGGAACACACCAAGGCACATCATAATTACATTACCCAAGATGACATATAAGGAGAGAATCTTAAAAGCAGCAAGAGAAAAAGAGACAGTTACCTACAAAGGAGTTCTCATCAGAATGTCAGCTGATTTCTCAAAAGAAACCTTGCAGGCAACAAGGAACTGGAAAGAAGTATTTGAAGTTATAAAAGGCAAGGACTTACATCTGAGATTACTTTACTCAACAAAGCTATCATTTAGAACAGAAGGGCAGATCAAGTGCTTCTCAGATAAGGTCAAGTTAAAGGAGTTCATCATCACCAAGTTCTTATAGAAAATGTTAAAGGGACTTATCTAAGAAAAAGAAGGTCAAAAACATGTATAGTAAAATGACAGCAAACTCACAATTATCAACAACCACACCCAAAACAAAAACAAAAACAAACTAAGCAAAAGACTAGAACAGGAACAGACCCACAGAAATAGAGATCACATTGGAAGGTTAGCAACAGGGGAGTGGGAGGAGGAGAGAGGGGAAAAAGTACAGAGAATAAGTAGCATAGATGGTAGGTAGAAAATAGGGGGAGGGCAAGAATAGTATGGGAAATGTAGAAGCTAAAGAACTTATAAGTATGACACATGGACATGAACTAAAGGGGGGGAATGTGGGTGGGTGGGGGCAGGGCGGAGGGGAGTGAAGAGGGGAAAATGGGACAACTGTAATAACATAATCAATAAAATATATTTTAAAAAAGAGGGGAAAGTCAATCTGGACTTGTGCAGGGACCATTATACCATGTTCTGGAGAAGCAGCAGTATAAAATATAAAATTTACTTGGTTTAGAAAGTGAGTGCAGCTAATGGAAAGGAGGAAGAAGCAAAGAACAACAAGAAAAATAAAAAAAGGAGAAAAGCAAAGAGGGATGATAATCTAGAGAAGAGCATGATGTCAGTAGGGGGTATTCTAGACAAAAGAATGTCACATAACCAGAACTGTGATGCATGTTTGGTAGCAATCATTTGATAACTGATAGTCAAGAATATCATATTTACTTTTAAGGCAGGACAGGATGACCCTTGTCACTGCTTTCCCCAGGGCTACTGACAATGGTCTACATAATGGAATTGTAGTCATGCCTTATTAACAGTATAGAACTATAGTGAGAAAGCAAGATTCTGTGATGCTTGGAGGGATGGTTGGTGGCATGAAGTTTCCACATGACAGTATAATAGCTCAGTTTAGTCAAACTGGTCTAACTATCTGATGTGACATTCATTTTATGTAATTGTATGTGATTGTTTTTATGCTTTATTGATGCCTACACTTTTGAGGATTGAACACATTTTTCAGTCCTTCAAACTGAGCTCTCTTTTTGCTGTTTGGAATGTTTTCTAGCTTTAGGAACCATTATATGTTCTTTGTCCTCCATGCACCCTTATGCACATTTGCTTTTTAAAATTTAATCTACATTTTGAGAATCCAGTGGTCATTTCTCCCTGTTTGAAAGACGTGTGAGGACTCATATATTTAGAAATAAAAAAAGCCAGAGGTCCTGTGTGAGCAAACATGGTAAGTCTTTATTCATTACACTTGCAAACTTATGGAGCTGAAATTAGTCACGTTTTCAAACAGAATAGTTAAAAAATAACATGAATTTTAATTTTATTTTGTTTTCCTCAGAGAATTGCCATGCAAGTTGCAGGAACTCCCATTGTTGGCAGTGTCTCAGACCTGGAGAGAACCACTCTGCTGCATGAGCCTGACTTTTCAGGCTCATCTCACCCTCCACCTTGCCTGACCTGTGTGCTATGAGGAATATAATTCCAAACCCTAGAAACACTTGGTAACCCCCTCATTATTTTAATGTGTTTTGGATATACATAATAAAATGTCTGATTTTCTTCTTTTCTTTTCCATTTGATTAACACTAATTGGTAGTCACTGGTTAGCTGTTTGTTGCCTGTCTGCCATGCCCCAAATTCTCTCTAATTCCAAGACCCCCCAGCTGAGAAAGCCATTTCACCTGACAAATAGACAAGGGCCCATCTTCTTGAGGACCACTGCAACTGCCTTGGAATTACATTAGTTTCCTAGAGCTGCCATAAAAACACACCACAAACTGGGTGTTTGAAATTCCAGAGATTAATTGTCTCAGTTGTGGAGGCTGTGTCTTCACAGGACTGCTTCCTTCTAAAGGCTATGAGGAAGATCTATTTCATGCCTTTCTCCCAGCTTCTGCTGATTTGCTGGTTATCTTTGGCTGGTAGAAGCATGACCCTGATTTCTGCCTTCATCTTTACATGGCATTCTCCCTGTGTGCATGTAATTTTCCCCTTTTGAAAATACACCACTCATCCTTGACTAGAGTGCATCCTAATGACTTCATTTTAATTTGATTACCTTTGTAAGGATCCTGTCTCCAAATAAGGTCAGTTTATGAGGTACTAGGGATTAGGAATGCAGCATGTGAATTTTGGGGGCGGGGAGAAACAATTCAACTTGAAACAAAAGGACAGTCTTTCTGCATCAGAAAACACAAGAAGACCAAATATATTTAAAAGCTTACTGTGGAATCAATTCTTTACTCATTTGGCTTCTTCATTTGGTCTTTATCTTTCTGTGCTCTCCTTCAGTCCTTTCTTGTCTCGTGCCCTCCCTCAGAAATCTTTTTTTGTTTCACTCCTGATTATATCCTTCAAGATCTTTGTTGTTTCATAGGTTTTCCTTTCTTACTTATGTCTGTTCATTGTTGATACCTGCTTCTGCTTCTTTTGTACAAAAGAAAGGTTAAGCCTTGGCTGGCGTAGCTCAGTGGATTGAGTGCAGGCTTCGAACCAAAGCATCGCAAGTTTGATTCCCAGTCAGGGCACATTCCTGGATTGCAGGCCATGGCCCCCAGCAACCGCACATTGATGTTTCTCTCTCTCTCTCTCTCTTTCTCCCTCCCTTCCCTCTCTAACAATAAATAAATAAAATCTTAAAAAAAAAAGAAAGGTTAACATCTCTCTGAACCAGTGCTTATCAACCATGGAGGTGAAATATCCTAGTGAATCCCAGGGTAGTACAATATGTTCAGATAATTTAGTCTTTATAATTGATTTGTTTTTTAAATAATATATATATTTCAGTATAAACTCTTAATAACCATTCATTCATTTGCATTCTGATATACTTTCTAAAAGCAGGAAGAAAAGAAAGTTATAGCCAGTGAGTGGGAATTTGTATGTATGTAGTGCATAGACCACCATATCTGTGCCCATGGGAATGTGTTACACATGTGATTCTCATCCATCATGGGTGTCAAGGCAGAAAAAAAGATGAGACCACTCCTTCAGACCTGGAGTTCTTGGGTACAAGAGGTCTCCTTTGGGAAGGTAAAAAATTTTTCAGTCTAGACATGTCCCATTTTAGTTTAAATCAGATATTTTATTCATATTCTCCAATAAGCCAAAGCTAATTTTATCACATGTGACAAAATTTAATTGATTGGCTTTACCTTTATACTTTGATATTCAATAAACTTTTATGTACTAATAAATGAAAATTTTCTCATCAAATTTAAAATAACAATGACTAGTTTCTCATATGAATGGCGTCAACACCAGGCAGGGAGTTGTGAAACTTGGGTTTTAGTTAAGGTACAGACACTAACAGTTTACTACCATGTGGCAAGTCATGAGATTCACTAGTCTTTAACTTCTTTATCTGTGAGTTATGGTGTTTACGTTAGTAGCTGCCAGTTATTGTTTATCAGTTTTAAAGGATAATTTTAATATAGAATTATGAATCTCATACTAATATAAATTGAACTCATGTCAAAGACTTTAATTGAACTCATTAAACAATGAGGGAACCTGTAAGATCGGACAACTAGTTCCTAAGCTAATTCAAACACCACCCACATATTGGTAATAAGAAATAAGTTTACAAACAGATGCAAAACTGGTCAATATCTACAAGGCAATATTTCACTAGAAAAAAACCACTCGGCTTTCTATGGATAAGAATCATTTGCATGTCAGAAGGTGGTCTGGTTTCATTTTTTTGCATACATTTGTTCATACCCCATATACAAAAAATAAACTCAAAATAGTTAAAGACTTAAATATAAGACTTGAAACCACATAAAAGTATTAGAAGAACACATAGGCAGTAAAATATTGGATCTTTTTAATCAATATTTTTCTTTTTTCAAGCATTTTTAAAATTGCTGTTCAAGTACAATTTTCTGCCTTTTCTCCCCACTCCTCCCCAACACTTGTGCCATCCCTATTTCCCTCCCCTGTTTCCACCCCCCTTGTTACTGTCCATGTGTTCTTTATATTTGTTCATGCAAACCCTTTACCCTTTTCCCCTATAATCCCCTCCCCTCTCCGCTCTGGTCACTCTCAGCCTGTTCTCAATTTCAGTGTCTTTGGTTATATTTTGCTAGCTTGTTCATTTTGTTGATTAGGCTCCTGTTAAAGGTGAGATCATATGGTATTTGTCTTTCACTGCCTGGTTATTTTGCTTAGCATAATGCTTTCCAGTTCCATCCATGCTGTTGCAAAGGGTAGGAGTTCCTTCTTGTTTTCTGCTGCATAGAATTCCATTGTGTAAATGTACCATAGTTTTTTGATCCATTCATTTACTGATGGGCACTTAGGTTGCTTATAGCACTTGGCTATTGTAAATTGTGCTGCTATGAACATTGGGGTGCATAGGTTCTTTTGGATTGGTGTTTCAGGGTTCTTAGGATATAATCCTAGCAGTGGAATTGCCAGGTCAAAAGGCAGTTCCATTTTTAGTTTTTTGAGGAAATTTCATACTGTTTAGCAATATTTTTCTTGATATTTCTCCTACACCTAACTACAAAGTTTTTACACAGTGAAGGAGACCATCAACAAAATTAAAAGACAACCTACTGAATGGAAGAAGATGTTCACCAATGATACACCTGATAAAGGGCTAATATTTAAAACTTATAAAGAGCTCAGACAATACCAGAAAAACAAACAACCCAATTAAAAAGCAGGCAGAAGACCTGAATATACACTTCTCCAAGGAAGACATGCAGATGGACAATAGACAAATGAAAACTTGCTCAACATCATAAATTATCATAGAAATGCAAGACAAAACCACAATGAGCTATTATTTCACACCTGTGAGAATGGCTATCATAAAAAAATCAACAAATAACAAGTATTTTTCTCCACAAGGATGTGGAAAAAAAAGGAACCCTAGTGCACTATTGGTGGGAACGAAGATTGCTGCAGCCACAGTGGAAAATAGTGTGGAACTACTAATTAAAAATTAAAAATGGAACTACCTTTTGACCTAGCAATTCTACTTCTAAGAATGTATCCAAAGAAAAATGAAACACTATTTGAAAAAATACATGCAAACCTATGTTCATTGCAGTGTTATTTACAATAGCCAAGATTTGGAAGCAGCCCAATTGTCCACCAATGGATGAGTGGATAAAAAAGCTGTGTTACACATATATAATGAAATACTACTCCATTGTAAAAAAAGAATGAAATGTTACCTTTTGAAACATCATAGATGTATCTAGAGTGTAATGCTAAGTAAAATAAGTCAGACAGAGAATGGCTAATACCATATGATTTCACTTGTTTGTGGAATCTAGTGAGCAAGACAAACAAGCAAAATAGAGACAGACTCATAGATGCAGAGAATAGACTGGCAGTTGTC
The DNA here is from genome assembly GCF_004126475.2 of Phyllostomus discolor. Taxonomy (NCBI): domain Eukaryota; kingdom Metazoa; phylum Chordata; class Mammalia; order Chiroptera; family Phyllostomidae; genus Phyllostomus; species Phyllostomus discolor. Next base: position 94,908,453 of record NC_040904.2, read on the forward strand.
AGAGGGGAGGGTGGTGAGAGCTGGGTGAAATACACGAAGGGATTAGCAGTACAAATTGGTAGTTACAGAACGGTCACAGAGATGTAGACTACAGCATAGGGAATATAGTCAGTAATATCATGATAACTATGTATGGGGCCAGGTGGGTACTTGAGTAGCAGGGGGGCCACTCTGTAAAGTATATGAAGTACATGATTTTCTAACCACTTTGCTGTACATCTGAAACTAATATAGAGTAATACAGAATGATATTAAATGAAAATTATAATTCAAAATATTTTTTAATTTTTTAAAAAGGTAACTAAAAAAGAACCATTTGCATTATTGTAAGTATTCTGTAATTCATTTAGTTATAAAATACTTCAAGGACAATAAAAGGTGTAGGCTTCTCCAAATAAATAACATGAAAGGAGCTACTCAACAGGAAACCCAGTAATTGACTCTTTGTCCATTTTGAAATCATGTACTATTTTCCTGAGATAAATATTGGAGTCCTTTATTTCAAACAAAATGTTCTGTGGAATAAATCTCAATTTATAACACATATAATAAGCAGAATGATTTTGGTTGAAATGAGTTTCAGGGCTTCTGACTAAGCTTCCTGCTTAGATGAGTCACTGAGACCCCAACACATAGTTAATTGGAGCTGTGTAAATCACTGTTTGGAAATCACCAGATGATTTCTGCAGTTACTGGTTGGCTTTATATTCAGTCCTTCAACTTTTATTTAGTAGTTCCCATGTTGCACCCATCGTTCTACCTGCTCCCTGCTACACATGCATGCATGCACCACAGAGTGGGGGTGGAGGGAGAAGGACAGGGGGAGAGAGAGAGAGAGAGAGAGAGAGAGAGAGAGAGAGGGAGAGAAACTGCTGTAATATGGAATAAAGGTGTCCTTTTCAATGTCCTTACATATCCTTGTAAATTTGAAATTCCAAACTGTCCATGAAATTCAAAAACTAAATTTCATAGAATAATTGCAAGTTACGTGAAAGAATACTTCCCATACAACTAAATAACCTGCACCCTAAGAGCCTTAGAATATTCCTGAAAATAATTTACATATATATCTTTTGGGGTTTAGTATGATATCATCTTTATCATTAATGTATTCAGTTTATTTTCATGTTTTCAAATGCCTCTGGGAACATATAGCAAAATATCTCTATAAATCTGCAATTACTATTTCCTGTTCTTTATTTCTATTTCATGTTACAGGGATTTGGAAAGTCTGTTGTCATGAAAAGACTGTGAATAACTTCTTTCACAAACAGGGCAGTTTCCTCACCATCCATTCCTGTCTTAAATTATTTCCTGCCTCTATCCTGTTTGTAGATGTTACAGTGCTCTGGCCTCAGTCCTGGTGCTGGGCAGGACATATGTGTAGCATCCTTGCCTTTGTGGTAATGGTGACTTCATTTGTAAGAGCCCAGGCTCCTCAATAGTAGTCCTTGTCATATGGTCCACTGTCTTACTGTCTCAGCTCCTTAGGGTGAGACTCAGATCCTTCAATTAATTTCCTGATTCTCGATACTTGTTCTTGCAACTGCATGCTCCATTCCTTTAACCTATATTGGCTGATCTCCTAGACTTGACCCTTCCCCTGCCTTAACCCAAAATGCTTTCCAATTTTCTTCTCCTTTTTGCCTTATCTAAGAATACTTCTACACCCTGTAGTCCTGTGTCGTTTTAGCTGGTCTTTCCTGTTCTTCCTTGTCCTTTATCTACCCAAATCCTGACCTGACATCTTTCTTTTCTGTGTTGTCCCAGGTTTTAAGAGACCAAGATACTAAAGTAAACTTAAAATTACAGAGAAATCCTGGAACTTGCTTTTCTGTCATAAAACTGTCATCCTCCTCCCCCATCCCAATATCCATCACAGGAATATTTTCATAAGAGTCTAATATTTTCTTAAAGTAGCATTCAATGAAATCACTATTTTGGTTCTACCAAGTCCACTGTCTAGAAAATTATCTGTTCTTTCTTCCTTTCTTACCTTCGTCTCTTGACTAGGGCAGAAGTATAAGCCATATACTAGATAGTATGCTAACTGTTTCTAAATCTTATCATTTATGCACAGTTATCTTTCTAAAGAGATGCTCCTATTATTTCCATTTTATTTATTTTTACATTATTTTTAAAGATTATATTTATTTAGATTTAGAGAGAGGGGAATAGAGGTTAGAAAGAAAGGGAGAGAAACATCAATGTATGGTTACATCTTGCATCTCAACTGAAGACCTGGCCTGCAACCCAGGCATGTGCCCTAACTGGGAATTGAACTGGTGACTCTTTGGTTCACAGGCTGGCACTCAATTTACTGAGCCACACCAGCCAGGGCTATTATCCTGATCTTATAGCTGAGGAAAGGGTGATTAAGTTGCCCAATATCCAACCTAATATAACCAGGACTCAAATTCAAGACTTTCTGACACCAAAATTCACTAAGCTCTACATCCTTCCAGGATAACACACTGACATCAGTCTACTACAAAGTGTGTGGCAATCTTCTCTTATTTGCATTTCAAAGCATTTACACTAATTTGTGGTAGTAATGTTCAGGAACAAATCTGTTAGCCAGGGAGAAAAATCTCAGAAAAAGAGAAGTATCAGTAAGCACACTGTAGCAAGGGCACAGGTTATTAGATAAGGTTACTAGGTAGGGTATAGTCCTAGCTCTTGAGAAAGAAGCTCTGAGTTACTTTTTCTCATTTATCAAATTAGACTTTTGTACTAAATAGTCTCTAATATTTCTTCCAAATGTGTAAGTGTTTGCTTCCTGAGTGCCCTAACAAATGTGCAGAAAGTATGACCAGTCTCTGAAGTTGGTAAAGAGCCATGACTGCACTGTGTGTGGGTTGGACTTGCCTGGTGAGATTAATTATCTCAGTCCAGCTCATCTGTTGGTCTTGTCCTCTCTTGCTCTGCACCAGGGCAACTGCTGAGTGAGTCAGTTGAGAATCAGGCAAATATGGCCTGCTATCACTGCAGTGGCACATCGAGTCACCAACCAGAAGGTGGAAATGCATTTTACCTTAAAGTCAATCTCTCAGCATGGAAGAGCCATTTCAAGCCAAAGACACTGAGATGGGCCCATATGGAAAAAGTAGGAGGTTAAGAGAAGTAGTCATTGCAGATGATATATAGTAAGTAAAAGCATGAAAGTAAAAGATGGAAATCTAGAAAACATGCTGTAAAGATTTCTTGGAACACAGCTCAAAGGAGGGAAGACTGACAGTATTGCTGAGCAACAAGAACAGTAGACAGATCACTAATGTGCAGTAATCAAGAACGAAGGTGTTGAAACATCTGTTCTTTTGTCTGCCTGGTTTGCCTTCCTGTTGGAAGCTGCTCCCATACCACACAAAGTAGCTCTGATGTGGCTATTTCTCCTGGCATGAGGATGGGCAAATGACTCAAGGGGGTCAACCAGAGTATCTCATTTCCTAGAGCCCATATATTGATTGACTAAGGCTATATGGGACCTACATGGGGGGAATTTCTATTATTATGGGAAGAGAAAGAGGATCTCATTCGTTCTGAGTTTATATGGGAATGACTGGTAGGCCCTAACACTTGGAGGGAATAAGCCAACATGGAGGAAGAAAAGGCAAGAGAGAATGACATATGGCTAATGATATTGCTTCTAGCACCCAGCCCCAAATATGCCTGAAACCAGAAAACACCCACACTTCTTAAATACATGAGCCAATAAATAACCACTCTGTCTTTGGGACAGGTTTATTGGGGTATAATTTACATGCAATAAAATTCACCTTGTTTAGGTTAATAGTTCCATGAATTTTGATTGATGTATAAAGATTACATCATCACTACCACAATCAAGACAGAGAACATTTCTATCAACCCAGAAAGTTGCATCATGCTCTTACATAGTCAATCTCCAGCTACCTTGCCCCAGGCAACTGCTAATTCTAAAGTTGGTCTTTTTCACAATGTTATGTATATGGAATCATAAAGTATGTAAGCCTTTTGAGTACTGCTTCTTTCACTGCACTTAATGTGTTTGAGATCCATCCACATTATTTCAAGTATCACAAATACTGGCAATTTGTTTCTTTTTATTGTTAAGTTGTATTTCATTATATGAATATACTAGAGTTTGTTTATCACCTGTTCATAGGCACATGGAGTGTTTCCAGCTTTTGGTGGTTATGAAGAAAGTCATAATAAAGAATTGCATGTAGATTTTTGTGATGAATACATTTTCATTTCCCTTGGGTAACACCTTAGTGGAAGAAAATTCAGCACTAAGCATAGAAGTGATGAATTTTATGGTAAACATACTTTTAATGTTATAAGAAACTTCCAAACTGTATTCCAAAGGGGCTGCACCATTTAACATTACCATCAGCAAATGAGAATTCCCATTGCTCCACTTTCTTACCAGCATTTGATATTTTCTTTTTTTTTTTTAACTTTGAACAATTCTTCTAGGTGTGCAGTAGTATCTCATTATTGTTTCAATGAAGAATGATGTTAAGTATCTTTTTAAATGTGTATTTATCATCCACATATCTTAGTGAAGTGTCTCACTAAATTTTTTTGGCAATTTTTTGTTTGTTTCTTATTATATTATGAGAATAATCTATGTGTTTGGATGCAAGTGCTTTATCAAATTTATGTTTTGCCAATATTTACTCCTAGTCTGTGACTGGTATTTTCATTTTCTTAGCAGTGTTTCTCAGAAAGCAGAAGTTTTTAATTGTGAAGTTTAATTCAGATTTATTCATCAGTTATTTTATTTGATGGGTAATGTTCCTTTGTGTTTTATCTAAAAAACCAGATCCTTCATAGTTTTAGATTTTGCATATAGAAATAAAATCAATTTGGGTTTAATTTTTTCATGTAGTTCCTTTTAAAGATGACTTAATTAGTTTCTGTACCTGGTAACCAAGAGTCTTGACTAATAGATTAAATTGATCACAAATGTTGAATGAGAGACATTTTTTAATAATTAGTAAAAATATATTTTTAAAATTAGTTTATTTTTATGAAAGAATCCTTGACATACATTGACATACATTTTATATTGGTTTTACAAGTAGAATATAGTGATTCAACATTTATTTACATTACAATATGAACATCAAGATAAGCCTAGTAACCAACCACCTGTCACCATACAAAGTTATTAAGATATTGAGTCTATTTTCTGTGCTGTACATTACATTTCTGTGACATAGTTATTTTATAAGTGGAAGTTTATACCTCTATTCCCCCTTTTCATCTAGCCCCGCCTTTCTTCCCCTTTGTCAACCATCAGTTTGTTCTTTGTATTTATGAGTCTGTTTTTATTTTGTTTTGCTTGTTCATTGTTTTAGGTTCCACATACAAGTTAAATTGTATGATATTTGTCTTTCAGTCTGACTGATTTCACTAGCATATTACCCTCTAAGTCCATCCATGTTGTTACAAATGGCAAGATTTCATTTTTTTATGTGTAATAATCCATTATTCATTTATCTATTGATGGACATCTAGGTTGCTTCCATATCTTGGCTATTATAAATAGTACGGAGTGAACAGAGGGTAACATATATCTTTTTGCATTAGTGTTTTTGTTTTCTTTGGATCAATACCCAAAGGTGGAATTGCTGGGTCATGTGGTAGATAATGGTGTTGGAAAACTGGACAGGTACACACACACACACACAAACACACAAATGAAATTGGAACATTTTCTTTTACTTATACAAAAACAAACTCTTAAATGGACTAAAGAACTCAATGTAAGACTTGAAACCATGAAAATCCTAGAAGAAAACATGGCCAGCAAACTCTTTGACATTGGTCTTAGCAATATTTATTTGGATATGTCTCCATAGGCAAGGGCAATAAATGCAAAGATAAACAAATGGGACTACATCAAACTAAAAAGTTTTTTGCATAGTAAAGGAAACCATCAACAAAACAAAAAGACTACCTACTAAATGGCAGGAGATATTTTTAAATATTTTATTTGGTAAAGAGTTATGCAAAATATGTAAAGAACTTATACAACTCAACATCCAAAACAAACGAAACTATTAAAAAATGTGCAAAGGACCTGAATACACATTTCTCCAAAGAAGACATACAGACTGCCAACAGACATGAAAAGGTGTTCAACATCACTAATCATCAGAGAAATGCAAATCAAAACCACAATGACTTATCACCTCACACCTGTCAGAATGTTTCTCATCAAGTCAAATAACAAATGATGCTGAGGATCTGGAGAAATGGGAAGCTTTATGCACTGTTGGTAGGATTGTAAAATGGTGCAGCCACTACGCAAAATATGTAGAGGTCCCTCAACACATTTAAAAAAAAACAATGTGAAACATTTTTTTAAAAGATTTTATTTATTTATTTTTTTTAGAGAGGGAAGGGAGGGGGAGAGAGAGAGAGAGAGAGAGAGAGAGAGAGAGAGAGAGAGAGAGAGAGAGAGATCAATGTGCAGTTGCTGGGGGTTCTGGCCTGCAACCCAGGAATGTACCCTGGCTGGGAATCCAACCTGGGACACTTTGGTTCCCAGCCCGTGCTCAATCCACTGAGCCACGCCAGCCAGGAAGAACAATGTGAAACATTTTAAGAAAGCATTTATTTAGTGGAGATGTATTTCTAGATAACATGTTCTTTCCAAAATCAGTTAAATTTTAATAAAAACCTTATTAATATGTATTTATTTCAATGTGACAAAGTGAACGTTTAACCTAGAAGAATAAATGGGTGGGAATAACAATAAGTATTGTAAAAAGAAATAAAGAGACATGGGTTATAAGGTATTATAACATACAATAAACCACAATAGTCAAATCAGTGTTGTGCAGGTGTAGGAATCAGTAGACAAAACATTGAAATGGGAAGAGAGCCTAGACACAGGCCTAGCATATATGGTTTATATCAGTATAAAAATTTTTCCAATGAATGGTGCTGGCAAAATTAGTTTAAAATAAATAATGTCTTTAACTAATATCAAAATTCCAGGTTAAACTGCAGTATGAAAAACTAAAAAATTTAAAGGCAGATGGTATAAAATGGCAATCCTGGGCTGGTATCTTCTTGGTCTTTTCTGAAACTGATTTCGCTCTGTTTGGGTGATTTAACTGGATTGCATGATTGCTCATATAGTCTGTGTCTCATTTCATTGAACCCAGGTCATGCAGGAATATAGATTGTATTGGTCATCTTATTGCAAGTATAAGTACTTTGTTTTGATGCATGATATTATTTATCCATTATTCATCAGAAGCATTTGTATTTAGGCAAGATTTGTGAAAATATTTTCCCTATCAAATTAAATATGGCTTCTTACACATTCCAGAGGGAACATTTTATAATTAATTCTAAGGGTGTGGGATCTGAGGACAAAGCAGAGGGCCTGGATTGACTGTAGTGTTTCCTGTGAAGTGAAGCCACATTTTTCTTCTCTTCATAGATGCTCCAGCCTGGGGGATTAATGTTTACCTTGATTTAATATCTCAGCAGAAGCATAACATCCACAGCAGCTTGGCTGCAGCAGGAATAAATGAAGCATGGCTGTTTCTTCAAGAGAGACTTAAACCTCAGGACTTCAGCCCTAGAGGGGAGGGGCAGGAGATGAAGAGAAAACAAAAATCTATTGAGCTACCAATAATAGAACACAAATGAAAAATTTAACCCCTTTCACTACAGGCACAATTTAGGGGTGGAGATGAAGTTTGTAGTAAAAAAATCTAGGAACAAAATTCAAGTGGAGGCTTTGGGCTTACAGGGATGTTGCTCTGAGAGTTGATGGAGGGGCACAACTTCTCTTGGACCACTCCTACTCCATACCTCACCAAGCAAGTGACCTTGAGACAGAGATAAACTGTCTAAGGTAGAAAGAAATGGAGATTATTTTCAGTGTTTGGAAATTGAATTCAAGCCTTGTCAGAACAAATTCTGTGAGAACAGCATATTCTTTTGTCCCAGAAGCAAGCAAATGAATATAAGAAATGTTTAAACTAGGGCAGAGTTAGGGCCAGCCAGCCCAGAGTTCTGACTCTGGCCAAGGACCAGGGAAAGGATGTGGGAACTGAGCATTATGGGTTTCTCTTTCTGTCTCCAACCCCAAATTTTCTGGGTTTCTTCACCAAACCATTAAGGACCTGGTATTCAAAAATTGTTTTGAATACCTAAACAATGGCTAAAACGTATTTTTAGCCATTACTATCTCAATAGGATGAGTTCTTTAAATTCACTCAGTGCTCTGTAAACAGGTATTTCTTTTTTGTCCTAAAACTAATTGCATCAGATTTCACGGGGTAGATTTAAATTCTTACGTATCAGAATCTGGGGACTCTCATGTTCATTCTCTCCATATTTGGCATAATGTTATAGGCTTCTATTCAGCCATTCTTCTTGTGGCCACTCCTTTCTCTTCCTCCCATGGAATTATTTTAATTATTTCTTGCTTATTCTTTCCTTTACAGCACACTCTCTTTCTTCTGTCTCTGTCTCTCTTTCCCTTTCTTACTTAGGTGTACTAAGGAACACCATACATGGTAGGCCTTTGGGCCGTGCTCTTTCTTCAGTCACCTTGTTACTTCTCATTCAATCAATCCTTAGTCTTGTTAAGAGGTGGTAAGTCTGCAGAAAGAACATGGGTTTAAGAGTTAGACAGACTTGGGTTCATCCATGCCATTTACTGCCTGTATGACCTTGAGTAAAAGAGCTTCAGTTTTTAAAAAAATATGGGTATAATATACACATCTTGATGAGTCATTCTGAAAATTAAATGACTTGAAAACTTTGGGCATGTAGATCAACATTATAATAAAACTGATTAAATTTTTAAGCAGATGAGTGATAGTCTCAATCAAGATAGAGTCTGACATTTTTTCTTCTTCTTTTTTTTAATAACAAAGTTAAAAAGTCCAGTGGGGTCAAGAGTTGAGAACTGTCTTGTTCACTTAACTGGCAAGACTATCACAGTCATTGACCAATGAGCAGTAACATTGTTTCATTTCCTATCCATAATTGGTAGTGTTAATCTTGAGGAAACATAATGATGTTCTTTATCAGAGTTAACCTCAAAGCTAATGCTTGCCAGTCACAGTCTGCAACCTCAAAGCTTGGCCAACTAGGTGGAGATCTCTTGAGTAGGAGTTCCCCTTTAACATTTCAGTTTTGGACTGAACTTGCTGAGGTTTTGTACAAACTTCAATCAGTCACTGAATGTGGGCCACCCTAGTATGATGTTGGGAGAGGCATTTCTCAAAAGCCCAAAGGTGCTGACAGTTTCAGGCTGTTTGCTAACTGTATTAGGCAAGTCCTTTCTTAAAGAGGGGGCTTGGCAGCAAATATTTTTGTCTACCATAAAAAATTATTGTCTCAAAAATTCTAGTGTTTTTTATGTCTTCTTACTTCTTTAACAAAATAAAATTGTGGTGTGCATTACTTATTGCTATGTATCTAAACACTCAAAAATTTAATGCCTTAAAGTAATGACTTAGTATTTCCCAAAATTCCCTGTGTTAGCTGGAAACACTGGGAGATTCTTCTTTTGGTCTTGCCTGAGGTCACTCACATAACTGCAGTCATGTTCTCTCTCAGTCATGGGTAGATTCGCATGTCTGGATCTTGGTGTTGGCTTTTGGCTGGGTCTCTGTCTCGCTCTCTCCCCCTCCCTCCCTCCTTGTGACCTCTCATTTAGTAGCTGTATTTTTACATGGAAGTGGAATGTTTCAAGAGTTAAATATAGAAGCTGTGGCCTAGGCATTAGAATTGGTTATATTCTATTGTTCAAAGCAAATAGTAAGAATAGCCAGGTCCAAAGAGTAGGAAAATAGACTCTACCTATTAATATAAGAGTTGCAAAATATTGTGGCCCTATTTTTCAATCTACCACAGTTTATTCTCTGGCTTCCAAATGTAATGTGCTTACCGTCTCCCTTCAAAATCATACCTATTACAGTATCATCATCAATTTTGAAGTTCACAATCTCAAAGTAATTTGGATCAGAACTAGATGATATTTTCATTGCTATAAATGTGGTTGTGCTAAAGATAGCTGCCATCTGAGAATTGCCATTGCTTTTTCAATAGATTTTATTTATTTTTATTTTTAGAGAGAGAGAGGAAGGGAGGGAGAAAGAGAGCGAGAGAAACAGTGGTATTCATGAGAAACATCTATAGGTTGCCTGCCACACACTCCCAGCTGGAAACCTGGCCCCCAACTGGGAATCTGGCCCGCAACCCAGGCATGTACCCTGATCAGGAATTGAACAAGCAACCTTTTGGTTCACAGGCCAGAACTCAAACTACTGAGCCACACCAGCCAGGCAGAATTGCCATTCTTAAAAGAGAAACTTTTTGATGTCTGAAACAACACAATTACTGCCTAATCTCTGTGATGGAGATGGCTGATATTCCTGGGTGACTTAAGAAAAGAGTTTCAGATATGCTATAAAATAAAGACTGTAGGCATAACTCACATCCTACATTATTGAATACCAGGCCTCATTATTACAGAAAACCAGGCTTGTTAATGGCTAATTAAATTCTGAACTTGATCAGTCTATGGCAAATAGGTCTTTCAGATATTTCTTTCCAAAAGTAAATCTTATTTAAGCCAAAAGGTGGAAGAGAATTGCTTTTCAAATAAACCTTGAAAACTATAGCTTTTTAAGAATAAGTTGGGGATGGGGTTTATTTTTATGTCTGAAAGCATACTGAGCCATCTAAAACTTACCCTAATCTCTTGTGGAAAAGTAGGCGTATGAGAGAGGCATCTCAAAATTTCTCCTGACTCCATCTAGTTTTTTTTTATGTTTATTGATTTTAGAGAGAGAGGAAAGGGGAGAGAGAGAAACATCACTGTGAGCAAGAAATATCAATGTTTGCCTCCCATACATGCCCTGGCTGAGGATCAATCCTGCAACCTAGGTATGTGTTCTGAACAGGAATTGAACCCCCTACAACTTAGTATAAGGAACAAGACTCCAACCAAGCCACACCAGCCAGAGTCCTCTAGCTTTTGGGAGTCATGAACCATTAAAACTTTAATGACTGCCATAAAAAATAATCATATGCAGAATTTTGGGGTTCATAGATCCCTTGAAATCTTTATGATAGTGCTATATTTCTTAAAATTTAGAATGCCTATGAGTCATCTCAGGTGCTTTTAACAAAGGCAGGGTCCCAGTTCCAGCATATGTGATTGAAGTAGGCACAGATAAAATCCAGAATGCCCAGGTTTTACAGACACCGAATTAACCTGATTCGGGTTAGTTTTTTAAAAAATTATATTTTATTGATTATGCTATTAAAGATGTTCCAATTTTCCCCCTTTTGTCCCCCTTTTGTCCCCCTTCATCCAGCAATCCCTACTCCCCCTGGCAATCCCTACACCATGGTTCATGTCCCTGGTCCATGCGTATAAGTTCTTTGGCTATTCCATTTCCTGTACCATACTTTCCATCTCTATGGCTATTCTGTAACTACCTATTTATACTTCTTAATCGCCTCATCTCTTCACCCATTCCCCCATACCCCCCTCCCATCTAGTAACCATCAAAATGCTATCTGTATCCATGATTCTGTTCCTGTTTGCTTAGTTGGTTTTTTAGATTCAGTTGTTCATAGATATGTATTTATTGCCACTTTATTGTTCATAGTGTGGATCTTCTTCTTAAATCCCGTTAGCATTTCATATAATAACGGTTTGGTGATGATGAACTCTTTTAATTTTTTCTTGTTTGGGAACCTCTTTATCTGCCCTTTGATTCTAAATGATAGCTTTGCTGGATAGATCAATCTTGACTGTAGGTCCTTGCTTTTCATGACTTGGAATATTTTTTGTCAGTCCCTTATAGCCTGCAAAGTTTCTTTAGGGAAATCAGCAGACAATCTTACGGGAATTCCCCTGTAGGTAACTAACTTCTTTTCTCTTGCTGCTTCTAAGATTCTCCCTTTATCTTTTAACCTTTGGCATTTTAATTATGATGTGTCTTGGAGTGGGCCTCTTTGCATCCATCTTGTTTGGACTCTCTGTGATTCCTAGACTTGCATGTCTATTTTCTTCACTAAATGAGGGAAATATTCTTTCACTATTTTTTCAAATAGATTTCCAATTTCTTGCTCTTTCTCTTTTCCTTCTTGCATCCCTAAGATGCAAATGTTGGAATGCTTGAAGTTGTCCCAAAGGCTGCTTACACTATTCTCTACTTTTGGGATTCTTTTTTCTTCTTGTTATTTTTTTCTTTTCTTTTTAAAATTGTTGTTCAAGTACAGTTGTCTCCATTTTCACCCCACCATGGCCCCGCAGCCCACCCATCCACAACACCCACCAGGGAACCTACCCCCTTTGGCTTTGTCCGCTTGTCCTTTATACATATTTATTGATGGATCTTTCCCCTATTTTCCCCTATTTTCCCCCATTATCCCTCTCCCCACTCCCCTCTGGCTACTCTCAGTTTGTTCTTTATTTCAATGTCTCTGGTTATATTTTGTTTGCTTTTTTCTTTTTTTAATTATGTTTCAGTTAAAGGCAAGATCATATGGCATTTGTCACTCACTGCCTGGCTTATTTCACTTAGCACAATGCTCTCCAGTTCCATCCATGCTGTTGCAAAGGGTAGGAGCTCCTTCTTTTTTTCTGCTGCATAGAATTCCATTGTGTAAATGTACCATAGTTTTTTGATCATTTACTGTTGGGCACTTAGGTTGCTTCCAGTACCTGGCTGTTGTAAATTGTGCTGCTGTGAACATTGGGGTGCATAGGTTCTTTTGGATTGGTGTTTCAGGGCTCTTAGGGTATAATCCCTGCAGTGGAATTGCTAGGGATTATTGCTAGTGGAAATGTTTGTTCTATATCTGTGAAATATGTCATGGGTACTTTAATAGGGATTGCATTGAATCTATAAATTGCTTTGGGTAGTATGGCCATTTGCTGATGTTAATTCTTCCAATACATGAACATGGTACATACTTCCATTTGTTTTTGTCCATCTTAATTTCTTTCTTCAGTGTTGTATAGTTTTCTGAGTACAGGTCTTTTATCCCCTTGGTTAGGTTTATTCTTAGGTACTTTATTTTTCTTGTTGCTATATCAAATGAGATATTTTCCCCTGATTTCTGGTTCTGATATTTCATTGTTGGTGTACAAAAATGCCTATGATTGCTGAGTATTGACTTTGTATCCTGCTATTTTGCCAAATTCATTTATTAGGTTGAGTATTTTTTTTGGTGGATTCTGTAGGATTTTTTATGTCATGTCATCTGCAAACAATGACAGTTTTGTTTCCTCCTTTCCATTTTGAATGCCTTTTATTTATTTTTCTAGTCTGATTGCTGTGGCTAGGACTTCCAGTACTATGTTGAATAGGAGTGGTGAAAGCAGGCATCCTTGTCTTGTTCCTGATCTTAGTGGGAAAGCCCTAAGTTTTTGCCCATTGAGTATGATGTTGGCTGTAGGTCTCTCATATATGGCCTTTATTATGTTAAAGAATGCTCTCTCTATTCCCACTTTGCTGAGTGTTTTTGTCATAAATGGGTGCTGTACCTTATCAAATGCTTTTTCTGCATCAATTGATATGATCACGTGATTTTTGTGTTTTGTTTTATGTGGTGTATTATGTTTATTGATTTGCAAATATTGTAACATCCTTGCATCCCTGGGATGAATCCCACTTGATCATGGTGTATGATCTTTTGAACATATTGCTGGATGCAATTTGTTGAGGATTTTAGCATCTAGGTTCATCAGCAATATTGGCCTGAAGTTTTCTTTCTTTGTTATGTTTTTCTTTTCATTTTAATCATTGTTCAAGTACAATTTTCTCCCTTAGACTCCCAATCCAGACCACCCACCCAACCCTCCCCACTTCCCTCCCATTACCACCTCCCCCTAGTTTTTGTCCATGTGTCCTTTAAATTTGTTCCTGTAAACCCTTCCCATTCTCCCCTGAAATTCCCTCTTCTCTCCCCTGTGGTCATTGTCAGCCTGTCCTCTATTTCAGTGTCTTTGGTTATATTTTGCTTGTTTCTTTGTTTTGTTGTTTAGGTTCTTGTTAAAGGTGAGATCATATGGTGTTTGTCTTTCATTGCCTGGCTTATTTAGCTTAGCATAAGGCTTTCCAGCTCCATCCAAGCTGTTGCAAAGGGTAGGAGCTCCTTCTTTCTTTCTGCTGCATAGAATTCCACTGTGTAAATGTACCATAGTTTTTTGATCCATTCATTTACTGATGGGCATTTAGGTAGCTTCTGCCATCTAGCTATTGTAAATTGTGCTGCTATGAACATTGGGGTGCATAGGTTCTTTTGGAGTGGTGTTTTAGTGTTGTTAGGATATAGTCCCAGCAGTGGAATTGCTGGGTCAAAAGGCAGATCCAGTTTTAGTTATCTGAGGAAGTTCCATACTGCTTTCCATAGTGGTTGTACCAGTCTGCAGTCCCACCAACAGTGCACTAGGGTTCCCCTTTCTCCACAACCTCTCCAACACTTGTTTGTTGCTTTGTTTATGATGGCCATTCTGTCTGATGTGCAGTGGTATCTCATTGTGGTTTTAATTTGCATCTCTCTGATAGCTAGCGATATTGAACATGGTTTCATGTGTCTTTGGATTTTCTGTATGTCCTCCTTAGAGAAGTGTCTGTTCAAGTCCTTTGCCCATTTTTTATTTGGGTTGCTTGTCTTCTTAGAGTGGAGTCGTGTAAGTTCTTGATATATTTTGGAAATTAAACCCTTGTCTGAGGTATCATTGGCAAATGTTTTCTTTAGCTGTGCAGACGCTTTTAATTTTGATGAGGTCCCATTTGTTTATTCTTTCCTTTATGCTCTAGGGGATATGTCAGTAAAAAAGTTTCTGTGTGAAATATCTGAGATTTTCCTACCTACATTTTCCTCTAGGACTTTAATGGTGTCACGGTTTATATTTAAGTCTTTTATCCACCTTGAATTTATTTTTGTATAAGGTGTAAGTTAATGCTCGAGTTTCATTTTTTTGCACATAGCTGTCCAGTTCTCCCAACACCATTTGTTGAAGAGGCTATTTTTACTCCATTTTATGTTGCTGCCTCCTTTGTCAAATATTAGTTGGCCATAGAGACTTGGGTTTATTTCTGGGCTCTCTGTTCTGTTCCATTGGTCCATGTGCCTGTTTTTATGCCAGTACCAGGCTGTTTTGATTACAGTGGCCTTGTAGTGTAGTTTAGTGTCAGGTATTGTGATCCCTCCTACTTTGTTTTTCTTTCTCAAAATTGCAGCAGCTATTCGGGGTCGTTTAGGATTCCATATAAATTTTTGAAGTGTTTGTTGTATGTCTGTGAAATAAGCCATTGGTACTTTAATAGGAATTGCATTGAATGTGTACATTGCTTTGGGTAGTATGGACATTTTGATGATATTAATTCTTCCCGTCCATAAACACGGTATATGTTTCCATTTGTTTGCATCTTCCTTGATTTCTTTCCTGAGTGTTATGTAGTTTTCTAAATACAGGTCTTTTACCTCTTTGGTTAGGTTTATTCCTAGGTATTTTATTTTTCTTTATGCTATTTCAAATGGGATTTTTTTCTTGATTTCTGCTTCTGCTGTTTCATTGTTGGTGTACAGAAATGCCTTTGATTTCTGGATATTGGCTCTGTATCCTGCTGTTTTGCCAAATTCATTTATTAGGTCAAGCAGTTTTTTGGTGGAGTCTATAGGATTTTCTAAGTACACTATCACGTCATCTGCAAACAGTGACAGTTTTGTTTCCTCCTTTCCAATTTGGATGTCTTTTATTTCTTTTTCTTGTCTGATCGCTGTGGCTAAAACTTCCAGTACTATATTGAATAGAAGTGGTGAAAGTGGACAGCCTTGTCTTGTTCCCGATCTTAGTGGAAAAGATTTTAATTTTTGCCCATTGAGTATGATGTTGGCTATAGGTCTCTCATATATGGCCTTTATTATGTTGAGGAATGCTCCCTCTATTCCCTCTTTGCTGAGTGTTTTTATCATAAATGGGTGCTGTACTTTATCAAATGCTTTTTCTGCATCTATTGATATGATCATGTGGGTTTTGTCTTTGCTTTTGTTTATGTGATGTATTACATTTACTGATTTCCAAATATTGTACCATCTTTGCATCCCTGGAATGAGTCCCACTTGGTCATGGTGTATGATCTTTTTAATGTATTTTTGGATGCGGTTTGCCAGTATTTTGTTGAGGATTTTAGCATCAATGTTCATCAGCAATATTGGCCTGAAGTTTTCTTTCTTTGTTGTGTCTTTATCTGGTTTTGGAATTAGGATGATGTTGGCCTCATAACAAGAGTGTGGGAGTCTCCCACCTTTTTGGATTTTTTGGAACAGTCTGTGAAGGATAGGGGTTACCTCTTCCTTAAATGCTTTGTAGAACTCTCCTGTGAAACCATCTGGTCCAGGGCTTTTGTATGTTGGGCGTTTTTAGATTACTGCTTCATTTCCTTTGCTGTTATTGGTTTGTTCAGGCTTTCTGCTTCTTTTTCATTGAGTTTTGGAAGATTATATTTTTCTAGAAAGTTGTCCATTTTACCTAGGTTTTCAAATTTCTTGGCATACAGTGCTTCATAGTAATTTCTTACAATCCTTTGTATTTCTGTGGTATCTGTTGTAGTCTCTCCTCTTTCATTTCTGATTGTGTTTATCTGGGTCTTCTCTCTTTTTTTCTTTATGAGTCTGCCTAGAGACTTGTTGATTTTGTTTATCTTTTCAAAGAAGCAGCTCTTGGATTCACTGATCCTTAGAATTGTGCTTTTAGTCTTTATGTCATTGAATTCTGCTCTGATCTTGGTTATTTCCTTCCTTCTGCTTGCTCTAGGCTGTCTTTGTTGTTGTTCCTCAAGTTCTTGTAGACGTAGGGTTAGGTTGTTTGTTTGAAATGTTTCTAACTTTTTTAGGTGGGCCTGTATCGCTATGAACGTCCCTCTCAGGACTGCCTTGGCTGTGTTCCATAAGTTTTGGGTTGTTGTGAGTTCATTTTCATTTGTTTCCAGAAACATTTTAATTTCTTTCCTAATTTCATTCTTGACCCATTCACTGTGTAATAGCATGCTATTTAATCTCCACGATTTTGAGTGTTTTGGGTTCTTTTCCTTGGGGTTGGTTTCTAGCTTCAGTCCCTTGTGATCTGAGAAAATGCTTGGTGTGATTTCAATTTTCTTGAAATTGTTGAGACTTGTTTTGTGTCCTATCATGTGGTCTATCTATGAAAGTGTTCTGTGTACATTTGAAAAGAATGTGTATTTAGCTTCTTTGGGATGGAGGGCTCGTATATATCAGTAAAGTCCATTTCATCTAGGGTATTGTTCAATGCCACTATATCTTTGTTGATATTTTGTTTGGAAGATCTGTCAATTTTTGATAGTGGGGTGTTAAAATCCTCCACTATAATTGTGTTGCTGTCAATATCTTTCTTGAAGTCCTCTAAGATTTTCTTTATGTATTTGGGTGCTCCTGTGTTGGGTGCATATATATTTACAATATTTATGTCTTCTTGGTGGATTCTTACCTTGAGTATTATGAAGTGACATTCTGGGTCTCTGTTTATGGACCTTTTTTGGAAGTCCATTTTGTCTGATATGAGTATTGCTACCCTGGCCTTTTGTTCCTGTCCATTTGCTTGGAAAATTTGTTTCCAGCCTTTCACTTTCAGCCTGTGCAGGTCTTTTATCCTGAGGTGGGTGTCTTTTAGGCAGAATATGTGTGGGTCATGTTTTCCTATCCATTCAGCTATTCTGTTTTTTGATTGGAGCATTTAATTCATTTATGTTTAAGGTTATTTTTGATAGGTACTTATTCATTGTCTTTTATGTACGTGTGTTCCTCTCTCTCTCCTTTCCTTCCTTTCCTTAAAGCAGGCCCTTTAGTATCTCTTGCAGAGCTGGTTTGGTGGAGGTGTATTCTTTTAGACTTCTTTTGTCTGGGAAGCTTCTTATTTGGCCTTCTATCTTGATTGAGAGCCTTGCTGGGTAAAGTAGCCTTGGTTGCAGACCTCTGGTTCTCATTACTTGGAATATTTTTTGCCATTCTCTTCTGGCTTGGAGTGTTTCCATTGAGAAGTCAGCTGTTAGCCTTATTGGGGCTCCCTTGTATGTTACTTCCTTTTTCTCCCTTGCTGCCTTTAATATTCTCTCTTTGTCTTGAAATTTTGCCATTTTAGTTATGATGTGTCTTGAGGTGGGCCTCTTTGGGTTCCTCTTGATTGAGACTCTCTGTGTTTCCTGGATTTGTGTGACTTTTTCTCTCATCAAGTTAGGGAAGTTTTCCATCATTACTTTTTCAAATAGGTTTTCTATCCCTTGCTCTTCTTCTTCTCCTCCTGGTTTCCCTGTTATATGGATATTATTATGTTTCATATTGTTTTGCATTTCTCTTAATCCCTCTTCATTCTTTCTGAGCCTCTTTTCCTTTTCTTGTGCTTTCTGGGTGTTCTTTTTTACTTTGTCCTCTCACTCACTAATCCAATCTTCTGCTTCATCAATCCTGCTTTTCATTCCTTCTACTGTGTTTCTCAATCCAGAAATGGCATTCTTCATTTCCTCTCGCCCCTTGTTGTTGGTTTCTATTACCTTTTTCATGATTATATAGTTTTCAGTGAGATCATTGTAGCTTCCCTCTAGTTTCTGGTAGCTCATTGTGAGTTCATTGAGCATTTTTTCTGAGGCTTCCTACTTTCCCTTCGTTTGGGGATTGTCTCTTTGTTTTCTCATTGTTTGTGGGATTCTTCTTGTTAGCCTCTGTTTCTTAAATTGATCTGTTCTCGTTCCCTGGTGTGAACTTCTGTGGTAGAATACCAGTGATGTTCAGGGTGCAGTCTCCTCCATGTATCCTGGTGTTCACAACTTCCCCCTTCTCTTTTTTGTGATCAGTTGGAGGAGTAAGGCAAAATGGTTTAAGACAGCAAGACAGTATTTTATGCTATTTACATTAGCAGCCAGTAGAGAAGAGATGGGATATCCTTTGGCTACTTATAGTGTTAACTGTCATCCACCACCCCACTAGTCACATTTTAGAAAAGATGGAAAGAAGGTAAGACTCTGATTAGGGATGAAAGGATTGTTAGTTGGATCTAGAAAACTGTGAGGCTGTGAGAGATCAGATTCTGAGGTAGGGTTGGAATAAAGATTAGTAAATAGGAGTAGTGTGTAAAAGAATAGAGACAACCCCCACAATAATATAGCTCAGGAAATTGTGAAGTGGGCTGAGATCAGGGAGGGGTGTTGAGAAGTATTTACAATTGTATGTAGTAGGTCTTATTTACAGTAATATTAAAGCAACAATCTTGTGGCAGAATCTATGAGATCTAGATAACAAGAATAAGGAGTATAGAACCTTGAGAGGTGTACTAATGGAACACAAATGAAGGACAGTAAACTATCAACACACTGTCAATGAGATAACAGGGGGAACCTATCAAATGACAGTATAACCGGCCAAGCAAAGAAGATTATACAGAAAGAAAAAGAATACCAAAATACTATTAAAATAAAAAATGTCAGAAAAGTGAGAAAAATATAATACAAATTTGTAGTAACTTGCAAGCTGAAAAAAAAGGAAAAAAATGCAGAAAACGGAGTGCAGGAGAGATAAATTTGGAGTGGAAGGAATAATACTAGGATAAATGGAAGAGAAACATAAGGGATCGAGAGATATAAAAATAATAAGAATTGAAAAAAAAGGCACTTAAAACACAAGATAAAATCAATCACCAACAACAGCTAAAAAAACCCCAAAATACCTCTTGTTGGTTTCTAACTGGCCAGACCAGTTCTTCTGGTCTTGCTGGCTTCAGTAGGCTGAGGGGCGTTTGAAATGCTTATCACTCTTACCAGCCAAAACTCAGTAAGTCTCTCAGGTATTGTCCCCAGGGCCAGCAGGGCGCTCTCCCCAGAGCCAATCTGACTTTCCCTTACAGGACCCTGGGCACTCCCGAGCACACTCTCCGGAGCTCACCGCAGAGGTCTCCTGGGCTCCGGGGCCCCACAGAGCTCCCTGATCTTTTTCCAGGTTCATACTACAAGCTCCGGGGATGGGGTTCACAAGATGAGCCCTTCCCCCATATTTCATCGCTGCAGGCTCTATGTTCTCAGAAGGCACCCGCATCTTTTCTGGATTCATGGTGCAAGTTCTGGGGATCGTAACAGGGCGAGCACTTCCACCAATCCTCCAGCCTTGGGCTCTAGGAACCCTCTAAGTGCTGAGCCCCTTCCGGGTTCACAGCGCGAGAGTCAGGATTCCCGAGGGGGCTCAGGCTTCCACAGTTCACTACCGCAGGCTCCGGAAACCTGAGAACGCCCACGTCCTTTCCTTGTTCGGGGCTGCAAGGTCTGGGTTTTCTACCAATCCACACTCCCACCAGGCTGGGGTGCGGGCACATGTCCAGGCTGCCCCTGGTTGTGCTGGCGGGAGGCAGTCACCTCTCCCAGGGCTATGGGTGGGTGCTTGCAGCCCCTGCGTGATTGTCTCCCAGTCCAACTCCCCTCTCTGTGCCTTCAAGCCACAAGGTATCCCCTGGTGTTGCTCAACCCCCTGTAGTCCGGGGAGGGAGCAGCGACTCTGCTCTCCCGGGTTCCCTGAGGCAGACCCAGGAGCACCGGGCCTGGGGACTGCCACCCCTCTGGTCCCCGCACTGACCCCTGGGTCCCTGTTGTCCTGATGCAGTCTCCTTACCATCTGGTTTTTCAATGTCTGCTATAATTTTTGATGTCCTGTTTTCAAAAATGTTTCAGTAACCTAGGCCACTTCCTCTGTTCCTCCGCTGACCCCTGAGTTTCTCTCCCCTGCACAGAAGCAGAGAATCATGCTCCCTCAAGCAAAGCTTCCATCTTTGAACCATCTTTGTTATGTCTTTATGTGGTTTTGGGATTAGGATGATGCTGGCTTCACAAGAAGAGTTTGGGAGTTTTCCATCTTCTTGAATTTTTTTGGAATAATCTGTGAATGATGGGCGTTAGGTCTCCCTTAAATGCTTTGTAAAATTTTCCTGTGAAACAGTCTGGTCCAGGACTTTTGTGTGTCGGAAACTATTTGATTACTGTTTCAATTTCATCAGGTGTTATTGATATATTCAGGCTTTCAGCTTCTTCTTCATTGAGTTTTTGAAGATATTTTTCTAGAAATTCATCCATTTCACCCAGGTTTTCAGATTTCTTGGCACATAGATATTTGTAGTTATTTCTCACAATTTTTTGTATTTCTGTGGTATCAGTTGTAATCTCTTCTCTTTCATTTGTGATTGTGTTTATCTGGGTCCTCTCTCTTTTTTTCTTGATGAGCCTGCTTAAAGGCTTGTTGATTTTATTTATCTTTTCAAAGAACCAGCTCCTGGATTCATTGATCCTTAGAATTGTGTGTTTAGTCTCCATGTCATTTAATTCTGCTCTGATCTTGGTTATTTCCTCCCTTCTACTTGTTCTGGGTTGTCTTTGCTGTTGTTCCTCGAGTTCTTGTAGGCATAGGGTTAGGTTGTTTATTTGAAATGTTTTTATCTTATTTAGGTAGGCCTGTATCACTATGAACTTCCCTCTCGGGACTGCCTTCTCTGTATCCCATAAGTTTTGGAATGTTGTGAGTTCATTTTCATTTTTTTCCAGAAACTTTTTGGTGTTTTCTTTGATGTCATTCCTGACCCATTCATTGTTTAATAGCATGCTATTCAATTTCCATTAGTATGAATGTTTTGGTTTTTTTTCCTTGAGGTTGGTTTCTAGTTTCAGTCTTTTGTGGTCAGAGAAAATGCTTGATATGATTTCAGTTTTCTTGAATTTGTTGAGGCTTGTTTTGTGTCCTATCATATGGTCTATCTTTGAAAATTTTCCATATGCATTTGAAAAGAAAGTGTATTCTGCTTTTTGGGATGAAAGGTTCTATACATATCTTTTAAGTTCATTAAATCTATGCCATTGTTCAATGCCACAATATTCTTGTTGATATTTTGCTTGGAAGATCTATTGATTTTTGACATAGGGTGTTAAAATCCCCTGGTATACATTTGCTGCTGTCTATATCTTTCTTATAGCCTTCCAAGGTTTTCCTTATATATTTGGGTGCTCCTATGTTGGGTGCATATATGTTTATAATGTTTATGTCTTCTTGATGGGTTGTTCCCTTGACTAATATGAAGTGTCCTTCAGTGTCTCCTTTTATGGCCTTGGTTTTGAAGTTTACTTTATCTCATATAAGTATTCCTACTCTAGCTTTTTTCCTATTAATGTGCTTGGAATATTTTTTCCAACACTTCGCTTTCAATCTTTGTTGGTTTTTTTTTCTGAGGTGGGTCTCTTGTAGGCAGCATGCATGTGGGCCATGTTTTCTTATCTATTCAGCTATACTATGTCTTTTGATTGGGGCATTTAATCTATTTACATTTAAGGCTATTATTGATAGGTTTTTTCCCTTTGTGCCTGTGTTCTTCTCTCTCTCACTGTTTTTATTCCTCTTCTTATAGCAGTCCCTTTAGCATATTGTGTGGTGCTCATTTGGTGGACATATATACTTTCAGCCTTCTTTTGTCTGGGAAACTCCATATTTCTCCTTCTGTTTTAATTGAAAGCCTTGCTGGGTAGAGTAGTTGTGGTTGCAGGCCTTTGCTTTTCATTACTTGGGATATTTTTTGCCTCTCTCTCCTGGTTTGCTACTTGCAGTGTTTCTGTGGAGAAGTCCGCTGCTAGCCTTATTGGAGTCCATTTGTATGTTACTTCTTGTTTTTCCCTTGCTGCTTTTAAGATTCTCTCTTTGTCTTTAAAACTTGACATTTTCGTTATGATTATCTTGGAGTAGGTCTCTTTGGGTTCATCCCTCTGTGCTTCCTGAACTTGTGTGGTTTTACCCCTCTCCAAGTTCAGAAAGTTTTCTATCATTATTTTTTCAAACAAGATTTCTATCCCTTGCTTCTTTTCTTCTCCTTCTGGTATTGTTATTATTCTAATGTTGTTGTATTTCATGTTGTCTTGCAGTTCCCTTAAGCTGTCTTCATATTTTTTGAGTATTTCTCATGCAGCTGCTCTGCCTGGGTATTTCTTTCTATGTTTTCTTCCAGTCAATAATTTTGTCCTCTGCTTCATCCAGCCTGCTTGTAATTCCTTCAAGTGTGTTTTTTATTTCAGAAATTGTATTCTTCATTTCTTTCTGGTTCATGTTTCTATTTTCTATTTTCTTTTTCATACTGTTGTAGTTCTCATTCAGTTCTTTATAGCTGTCTGTGAGTTCCTTGAACATCCTTAGAACCATCCTTTTGAGATGTACAGTATATCTGATGGTTTGCTTGTCTCCATTTCTTTCAGTTCTTTTAGTGTGGAGTCTTGCATTCCTTTTCATGTAAGTTCTTTCTTTGTCTTCCCACTTTAGGTGACTCTTTCTGTTTGTTTCTGTGATTACCAATGCTTTGCTTTGCTAGCTGTCTTTGTAGGGTGAAGTTCTATGGGACTCAGTGGTTTGGGCTCTTTGATATCCTTGTCTGGATGCTCTAGGGTTGCCTTTTTTTTCTGTTTGAGTGGTCTCTCCTGTTGTACTTGGGTTTTACCCATTGATGGTTCCTTTGTTGGTGGGTTCTCTCCTCCAGCTAGTTGATTAGTATTCACAACTTCCACCTTATCTTGTATGTGATTTGGGGCAGGGAGAAAGCAGAGAGGATTATGAGAGTGGTGGATGTTCTATAGGATTTAAAGTACCAACAAGTGAAGAACAGATAGAGAGAGTATCCTTTGGAGAAGGATAGCAATAACTGTGATATTTCTAGCCACTTTTTTAAAGGTGAAAAAGGGATAAGACTCTTGTTAGAGGGGAAAAAGAATGTGAGCTGACTCCAGAAAGCAGAGTGCTTATGCTGGGATAGATGGTGAGATATAGTGAGAGTAAAGGATAGGAGCTTGGAGTAGTGTGTGAGAGAATGAAGTTAAACACAATAGTAATAAAGCTCAGGAAGATAGTGAAATGGACCAAGACCAGGGAAGAATGCTGTGTGGGAATGGGAACTATAATAATATGAAAAGAAATATATAATCTGAATAAAAAGAATAAAATGTAAAAGACCAAGAATAGTGTGTTATAGGAATATGAGTGAAAGATGAGAAATTAAAATACAATATGAAAGGGAAAACAAAGTAAACCAGTCAAACAATAAAATCAGACAAACAAAACAAAGAAAACTACATGGAAGAGAAATAAAAAATAAAGTAATAACAAAAATTACAAATTAAAGTAAAAAGTAAGAAAAACATGTAAGTTCTATAGGATAGCTTTGTTGCCACCCTTCAAGGCCAGTCCGGTTCATGGTATTTGTGCAGACAGATAAATATTCAGGGAACTGTTGGGATGTCTTGTATGCTTTCATTCATGGGTGGGTAAAGCACGCATGCTGCAAGCTGCATGTCTATATGCATGTCTCATGTCATGACCCTTGCTCCCTAGTGTGGCACCCATTGTGGCACCTGTCCTCTTATGTGTCTCTCGTCATCATCACCCCCAGCAGGGAGTCCCTACCTGTTTAAGTACTAGAGGGGAACAAAGCCAGCAAGATGCCAGAATTTATATAACGTAACAGAATTCTGCACATGCAAGCTCACTTCATGTTATGGGAACAGTTTATTGGATCCAGTCCCAAGGCTATGGGAACACTAGTTATCAGGCCCCTTCAAGGCTATGGGAATGCTGCTTCCCTTAGCTACCCAGATACCTGGGTGAGGAAGGCAGACTGCCTCCACTTACCCTATAATAGCAAAGTGAATTTTGTCTCAGTTGTTGGTGTTAGCCTTCTGATCTCTCTCTGGATCTGTCTTTGATCCTTTCACAGCTCCAGGTCTTATTGTCTTACAGTTGGAACAAAATGGTAGGAAAAAAAAGCCTCCTGCTCATTTAAAACCCACCAAGAAGTTTCTGGTGATCTTCCTGGATGCTGTAGGCAGAGGGGGGCTGGGCCATTTTTTTTTCTTCCCTTTTCTGTGGTTCTGCTTTGGGGGTTTGGCCTGGGTTCCAATATTCACATGTGTCCGGCCTACAGCCCAAGCCTGCAGAGCACTGTGTGGCTCCCACTGTCCATAAGCACCAGGCTGGCACCTTTAATACACCTCATTTTGCCACCCTTTGATTAGTCTGTGAGGCGCACAGAGTGGCAGCAACTCACATTCCTCCTCCCTCTTTGCTGGTCTGGGCACTGCATGTGCACAAAGTCCCTTCAAGGGCAGTTTAGTTTCTCTATTAAATTAATATTCTCTGGGGACTGCTACCCCTCTGAGCACCTGCTGCCCAACTTTGATCAGCCTGGAGCAAATCACACCCCTCCTCCTCCCTTTTTGCTGGCCTGGCCACCACCCTCTCAAAAGTTTCTTAAACAGTGACTGAGAGCCCTTTTTTGAGCACATCCCCCTTGTTTGTGCCTGCTGTTCTTAAGAAACTGCAGGCTTTTCACAAAGCCCAACTCTCTGACCAGTCCTGAGACTATCTGGGTCAGGGTCCATTGTGGCCCAACTCTTCTCCCATCTCCAGGTGTCACCTGGTTCCCCAATTTCTCTGGTACTGTCCCAGCCAGCAATCACAGTCTCAGCAGGAGAACACTGCCTCTCTGTGTCTCCCACTGTATCTTTATCCCCAACAGTGACTTCAAACATCCAGGTCTCTCCAGGTGCAGGACTGGCTTTCCTGCTCTGGAATTGAGGGAACTGTGTAGTTACAACCACTGAATCAGCTCTCCTCCAAAGCTCCTGTGGCAGTCACTGTCCCTGCCACCAGGCCACGGAGTGCAGGAGCTGTGGTCTGAGCACAGGTCCCAGGGATATTAATGTCCTCTGCAGTCTTTGGCTTCCAAAGTTCATATAAGCTGGGATTCAATTGGCTGTTCAATCTGTCCTTCAGATGACCAGCTGTGCCAGTTGGGTGCATGAGTCAGCTTCCACCTCCCTTGCTGCCATCTTCCAGAATCTTTTCTTCTTCTTTTTCTGATTGAATGTTTTTTTTTCTTTCTTATGTTCCAAATCATTGGTTTGATTTTTCACTTCATCTAATCTACTGTTGTTTCTTTGTAAATTGTTTTTTATTTCAATTAGTGTATCTTTCATTTCTGACCAGATCTTTTTATGCTGTTGAGGTCCTCACTACATTACTTAAGCATCCTTATAACCACCAATCTAATAGATTGCTTATCTCCGTTTTGTTTAGTTATTTTTCTGGAGTTTTGATCTGTTCTTTCATTTGGGACATGTTTCTTTGTCTTCTCATTTTTGTAGCTTCCCTGTGTTTGCTTCTATGTATTAGGTAGAGCGAGTATGACTTGCTCTCTTGGTATCATGGCCTTATGTAGTAGGTGTGCTATAGGGTCCAGTGGCATAGGCTCCACTATTGCCCAAGCTGGGTACTTGGGTACTCGAGATACACCTTTCATGTGGACTGAGTATACCCTCCTCTTGTAGTTGAGACTTGAATGTGGTTGGCAGGTCAATGAAGTAATTTACCCCGGTTAGTCAGCTTCAAGGACTAGCTGTGACCACTGACGACCAACATCTACCCTCAGTGGAGGATCAGCTGTGCAGGAGCAGGGTAGTGGTGCACTGACGTGGTCTGCAGCTATCTACTGGGTGCACCGGCCCTGGGGTTTCCCAAGTGGTATACACCAAAGTCAGCCCCCACCTGTGTTCTTCCCATGGCCACCCTGGTACACACCAAAGTCAGCCCCCAAGTGGTACACACCAAAGTCAGCCCCCAACTTTGTTCTTCCCAGGACTACCCTGCCTGGGCTATAAAGCAATCTGGGATGGCTCCCTCTTGTGCTGGGCCTGGAGATTCCCAGGTGAAGGCAAGCTGTGAATCTAGACTGGCTATTGCTAGCACTGGGCCTTGGGCCACTTAGCAAGAGGTATGGGGGCTGGGGGCTCACTGGGGCCAGCTGTTGCTTGTTTTAGAGGATTTTGAAAGTTGTGAAGCATGAGCCAAGACCAGCCATTCATATGGAAAAGTCACTATTAACAGCTTGGATAGGCCTGTAATTTGGGTGGGATGGAGTCTCAGGTGATATTCAAGACAGGGCAAACAGTATGAGCCAGACTGATGGAGTCTTACATATGGCAAGCACCTGCCACTCTGTGGCTCTGTGCAGGGAGAGCTCAGAAAAGGAATAATAGCCTAGCTCACCTTTGTGTCAGGGAGAAAGCTGTCTCCCAGCTCTTGCTTTTATGTTAGACACTTTAGTTCCTCCTCATATACTACTGGTACCTTTCAAGCTGCTACCCTGGTGTTGGACCTCAGAGGGATTGAGTCTGTATAAGTCCATGTGTGAGTTCTTTAAGAGGAACTGTGTGGGACTCCAGAATTTTCTTTCACTGACTCAATTCCCACTGATTTTTGCAGTCAGAAATTATGGGGACTTATTTTCCTGGCAGTGGAATCCTGGGCTGGGAGTCTGGTGTGGAGCTGGAACTCCTCACTCCTGAGATGCACTCCCTACCAAATTTGAATCTACCACATGTGGATGTGGGACCCTCTCATTTCACATCTGTTTCCCTCCTGCCAGTATGGATGGATGTGGTTTCTTTAATTCCATAGTTGTCATACTTCCATTCAACTCAGTTTCTGATGGTTTTGATTGTATAAGTCCCTTATATGATTTGGATATTAACCTCTTATCAGACATATGGTTTTTGAAATATTTTTTCCCATTCCACAGATTGCATTTTTCATTTTGTTGATTCTTTTGCTATGCAGAAACTTTTTAGTTTGATGTTGTTCCATTTGTTTATTTTTGCCATTGTTGCCTGTGCTTAGGGTGTCATAAAAAAAAAGATATTGCCAGAACTGATTCTAAGGAGCTTTCCCCCTAGTTCCCTATGTTTTCTTCTAAAAGTGTTATGGTTTCAGTTGTTATGTTTAAGCTCTTAATCCATTTGAAGTTATTTTCATAAGTGGTATTAGATAGGGGTCACATTTCATAACTTTTGTATGTGTTGACTAGTTTTCCCAACATCATTTATTGAAGAGACTATCCTTTCTCCATTTAGTATTCTACACTCCCTTGTATTAGTTTACCATATGTGTGTGAGTTTATTTCCAGACTCTCGAGTCTGTTCCATCAGTCTGTGTGTCTGTTTCTATGCCAGTGTCATCCAGTTTTGATTACTGTAGTTTTGTAACATAGTTTGAAATAAAGAAGTATGATGCTTCCAGCTTTGTTCTTTGTCAAGATTTTTTTGATTATTCTGGGTCTTTTATGGTTCTATACAAATTTCAAAAAAAATTTATTTTTGTGGAAAATGCTTTTGGAATTGATAGGGATTACATTGAATTTATAGATGGCTTTAGGTATATGGACATTTTAGCAATATTAACTCCTCTAATTCCTGAACACAGGTCATCCTTCCATTTATTTGTGTCTTCTTCTATTAATTTCATCAGTGTCATATTTTTGGTGTATAGAACTTTCACTGTCGGTTAAAAAAATCATAACCATAGTGATTTCAGGGTATATCTGAATGGAAGAAATTATAATGTGGAGGTTTCAAGTCAATTGATAATAGAGACATAGTGAAGAGGGCAGTAAGAACCAATTCTTTGTATGAGGAATCACACAAACAACCAAGGCCATCCTTCATACTTCAAATGAAGGGATGGCAGTCATCTCCACAGAGGGGGAAAGGGGAAAGGATCTGTCTTGTTTTAGAACCATCCCCTTCATTGATACTTTATGGGGTTAGAAATTTATCATAGAATTCAATATCAACTTTAACTAGCTAAGTCTAACCCATCCAGTTTGAATCAAAAGACAACACCTTCACAAAAGACAAAAGTCATAACAAAAGTATGTTTAACATACAGTCAGCAAACCAATGGGTAATTACTACCCATGGTCTCATAAAAATATAATTCTCTCTTTGTGGGGAAGGAAATAAAACCATTAGATTTCTACCAACCCCACACTCTTGATAATCCTCAGTGCATCATGAACAGGCCATGAAAGGGCAATAGAACCACACACCATCATAAAAATGATTTAGCTTTGAAAGCAACCATAGAATAAACAATTCAGGCATAATGGAAGATAAACTTCAGTCATATAGAACTTGTACAACAACATTTAGATTTTAACAACCTGAGATATATGTAGAGTCTAAAGGAACAATTGTAAAATGATTTTAAAGTATATTTTATTGATTATGCTATTACATTTGTCCCATATTTTTCTCATGTTTATCCCCCTCTGCCCTGTACCCACTTCCCTCCAGAATTCCTCCCCTTAGTTCATATCCATGTGTCATACATGTAAGTTCTTTGACTTCTCCTTTTCCTATACTATTCTTAACCTCCCCTTGTCTATTTTGTACCTACTAATTATTCCCTGGACCCTTTCCACCATTCTCCACCTTCCCCCTCCCCACTGGCAATGCTCCACATGATCTCCATTTCCATGATTCTATTCCTGTTCTAGTTATTTGCTTAGTTTTTTTTTTGGGGGGGGGGTCATTTGTTGATAGTTGTTGTCACTTGACTATTCCTAAGTTTGGTCTTCTTTTTTTTCTTAGATGAGTCCCTTTAACATTTCATATAATAAAGACTTGGTGATGATGATGAACTCCTTTAACATTACCATATCTGGAAAGCACTTTATCTGCCCTTCCATTCTAAATGATAGCTTTGTTGATATAGAGTAGTCTTGGATATAGGTATTTGATTTTCATGACTTGGAATACTTCTTTCTAGCCCTTTCTTGCCTGCAAGCTTTCTTTTTGAGAAATCAGCTGATGGTCTTATGAAAACTCCTTTGTAGGTAAATCTCTCCTTGGGATTCTAGACAAGATGGAGGTATAGGTTGATATGCTTCATTTCCTCACACAACCAAAAGAAGGATAACAACAAATTTAAAAGCACAAAACAACCAGAACTGCCAGACAATTGAACTGTATGGAAGTCTGACAACCAAGGAGTTAAAGAAGAAATATTCATCTAGACTGATAGGAGGTGCAGAGATGGGCAGCCAGGGAAGAGAGGATGGGTGGCAAGGTAGCAGCTGGAAGACTTGGCTGTTCCAATTTGCATGTGGATAAACTTGGAGGAACAACTGGGGAATGAGAAAGACCACGCAACCCAATGATATGGCACAGGGAAAGAAAGCTTCAAAACCTCTGGCTGTAAAAACCTGTGATGGGTGTGGCAGTGGGAGAAACTGCCAGTCTCACAGGAGAGTTTATTGGAGGGGCTCATGGGTCCTGTGACTGAAAATGGACTGAAAGCGAAGCAAGAGGCCATGTTCCCTCTTTGACCCCTCTCCCACATACAGTACCAAAATGTAGCGAGGTGGGTTGTCCTGCCCTGGCTAATACCTAAGGCTCTATCTCTTATAATTCACTACCCAGGCCAGTCACTAAGAAGAATGTATCAAGACAAATGTTAAAGACAGTTATACAGTGAAAAACCTGCCTGGTCTTACCAAGTAAAGATAGAATCAAAAAGGACTTTCTGGCCTAGACATTGAGAATATTTTGACCATCTCCCCTCCACCCCCCCCACCCACTCCATCATTCAGTCTTTCAACTACAGAAAACATGAAGAGTACATTTACTTAGTGTGTCAACTAATAGGCATCAAGTACTGATAAGGTAATTGAAAAAGAAAACTACTAAGTACTTTATTACTGGGGAAAGTGGGGAAGAGAATGCTTCCAAAATTTGCAGAGAATGTTATTTGAATGCCTTGTAGTTGAGCAGTCTCATGCCACAATGTTCTCACCTACAGCTGCTCAAATGCTCACAGTAGCTACTTGATAGTTGCCTGCAAGAATGCCTGTCTGATCTCTCCCTCAACAAGTTATGTTAGCCCTTGAAGACCCAGCTGAGATGTTATAATCTCTGAGAAAACAAGACTGCCTGGCTTGGGCTAGATGCTTCCTGTTAGGAGCTCCTATAGAATGCTTTCTCTCTTTTTAGTAGCATTGCCAATTTATTATCTCACCCATGGGATTAAGCCATTCAGAAAAAGGGACTGTCATTTTTATGAATGCATCCATAGCAAATTCTGACACATTGTAAATACACAGTGATGTGTTGAATGAATGAAAATGAATGCATGTATATGACTTCTTCATAAACCATAATATAGTAGACTTGTAAAAAGGCAAACTTCTTAGCAAAAGTTTCTATAGTTTAGAGTATAATAGTCTCTCCTAAAATGTAAATGTCATGAAGGTTATGACTTAGATAGCTTTATTTACTGTTGTGTCTCCAGCATCAAGAACAGTGTCTAATACACAGTAAGTACACAGTAAGTATTAAATGAATGATTAAATGGAAATTAATGAACAGAGGATCATTTGAAATGAAACTCTCTTTCAAAGATGTCTATGGAAGACTCTCAAAGGTAACCACAATTATAGCTTGAATGGTACTTTATAGTTCATGAATCATACTTATTTTATTTAATTGTCAAAGCCACATCACTTTGTAGATTTTGTTATAACCACCTCCATTATGTAGATGAAGAAACTTGAGCTGGGAAAATGGCACAGTCAGAATGAAAATCCTGGTGCTAGGACCACAAATTCTGTGATCTTTCCACTATACAGAACTTTCTCAATACAATGACATTAAATTATTAGGTGAAAAATAGGAGCCCCTTTGTAGTGATAATATGGTTGTGTTTCAAAAATAGACATTGGAAAGATCTAACCATGAAGTTGCTAGAAATAAAAATAAATTACTATAGTTTCTTGAATAACATGAAAGAAAAATAGTACAAGATACCATGTCAAGGGTAAAATTCTCCTTTCTAAAAATAGAAAATTTTCCTATCAAAATACCAATGCCATTTTTCACAGAAGAGGAACAATTTTATTTTTTTATTATTTGAAAAAAATTTTAAATGACCCAAAGATATGTTTATTAATTTTAGAGAGAGGAAGGGAGGAAGGGAGGGAAGGAGGGAAGGGAGGAGAGAGAGAGAGAGAGAGAGAGAGAGAGAGAGAGAGTTAGTTCAATGTGAGAGGAACATCTATTGGTTGCCTCCTGTACACAGACTGACACTAACTGGGGACCAAACCTGCAACCTAGGTATGTGCCATGGCTGGAACCAAACCCACAAGCTTTTGGTGAATGAAATGACGCTCCGACCAACCAAGCCACCCAGCCAGAACAGAAAAACAAACAATTTTAAATTTCATATGCAACCACAAAAGACCTCAAATACCCAAAACAATATTTTTTTCCTTTTTATTGAATTTATTGGGGTGATACTGGTTAACAAAATTATACAGGGTTTTAGGTGTACAATTCTACAACACATCATTGTACACTGTATTATGTGTTCACTACCCCAATTCTCCTTTCATCACCATTTACATACCCATACCCTTTTCCACCTCCCCCCAACACACTCACCAACCAAAGTAGTCTTGATAAAGAACAAAGCTGTAAATTCTATACTTCCTGGTTTCAAACTTGACTTAAAAAGCTTCAGTAATCGAAACAGCATGTTACTGCTACAAAAATAGATGATGATAATGGAACAGAATAGAGAACCCAGAAATTAACCAACACCTACGTGGTCAATCTATCGCAAAGGATCCAGAAATGTAAAATGTGGAAATGACAGTCTCCTCTGTAAATGTGGGAAAAACGGAATAGGTTCATGCAAAAAAATGAAACTGGACCATTTTTCCATAATCACATACAAAAATAAATTCAAAATGAATCAAAGAATTAAATGTAAGACCTTAAACCATAAAACACCTAGAAGAAAGCATAGGGTCTTTAACATTGGCTTTAGCAATATTTTTTTGATTATGTCTCCCCAGGCAAGAACAACAAATTAAACAAATTAACAAAATTAAACAAATGAGACTATATCAGATTAAAAAGCTTTTTCACAGAGAGAGAAACCATCAACAAAACAAAAAGACCACCTATTGAATGGGAGAAGAAATTTGCAAATAATACATTTGATAAGGGGTTAATATACAAAATATATAAAGAATTCATACATCTCAACATAAAAAAGAAACAATTAAATTGGTAGAGAACTGGAATAGACATTTCTCTAAAGAAGATATACAGATAGCCAATGGACACGTGAAAATATACTTAACATCTACAATCACCAAGGAAATGCCAATTAAAACCACAATTAAATATCACCTTACACCTGTCAGAATGGCTATTATAAAAAAGTAAAGCAGATAACAAGTGTTGGGGAGGATGTAGAGAAGAGAGCCTCATGCACTGCTGGTGGGAGTTTAAAATGGTGCAAACATTATGGAAAACAATATGGATGTTTCTCAAAAAGTTAAAAAAAGAACTTCCATATGACTCAGCAATTCCACTTCTGGGTATTAATCTGAAGAAAATGAAAACACTAATTTGAAAAGATATATGCATCCTTGTATTAAATGCAACATTACTAGAAGCAAACTAGGTGTCCACAGATAGAGGAATGGATAAAGAAAATATAGTACACATATATAATGGCATGCTACTTAGTCATAAAAAAGAATAAAGTCTTTTCATATGTGACAACATGGATGGACCTAGAGGGTATTATGCTATGTGAAATAAGCCAGACAGAGAAAGACAAATACAATATGATTTTACTTATATGTGAAATCTAGAAAACAGAAACTAACAAACAAAACAGAAGCTGACTCATAGATACAGGGGATTGACTAATGGTTGCAGGATGGGAGGGGAGGGAAATGGGTGAAGAAAGTAAGAGGTATGGATGTCCAATTATAAAATAAATAAGTCATGGGGATATAATGTAATGTACAGCATAGGTAAAATAGTCAATAAAATTGTAATAATTATGTATGGTGACAGATGGTTACCAGACTTGTGGTGATCCTGTTGTAAGGTATACAAATACCTAATCAATATGCTATACACTTGAAACTAATATAATATTGTAGGTCAACTATAATTTAATAAAAATAAATGTAAAGATAAATAAAAGTATAAGAAAGTCACCCAGAAAGATTTTTTGTGAGACATCCCATTCATAAAGATGTATTTGATTTTTAACTCATTGAATGAAACTATAAATATGCATGCCTTTAGTGACCAGCAGTTGACAAGTGTGTAACACTGCAGAAAAAATAAATATTTGTAGGAATTAATATAAGAACTGATTATTTGTAATTGTTTTATAGATAATAAATAGTGACAACAGGTTGAGAAAAACATTAAAAACATTATATTCTACTGTAGCTAGAGAAGATGTTGTCAGTTCATCTCCAAGAAAAACAAACAGATGATTAGAAGTGGATTTGTAATCTAACCCTAGGTATTTTATTCCAATCAGTAATATGTTTAAAAGGACTACCTGAGACTTCCGGTCAAGATGGAGGCATAGGTAGACACACTGTGCCTCCTCACACAACCAAAATAAGGACAACAAAAATTTAGAAACAAAAAAAAAACAACCAGTACTGACAGAAAATTGAACTGTATGAAAGTCTGACAACCAAGGAGTTAAAGAAGACACACACATCCAGATTGGTAGGAGGGGTGGAGTTGGGCGGCCGAGTGCAGAGGGGTTGTGGCAAAAAAAGCAGTGGCTGGTGGGCCCTGGGGCACAGGGTGGCAACAGGTGACCCCAGTGAGGTGGCAGATTGTTGATGGGCATGGCT
The DNA here is from genome assembly GCF_004126475.2 of Phyllostomus discolor. NCBI lineage: Eukaryota > Metazoa > Chordata > Mammalia > Chiroptera > Phyllostomidae > Phyllostomus > Phyllostomus discolor. The sequence continues at coordinate 94,943,035 of NC_040904.2, forward strand.
GTTGGTGGACCAGGTGGTCCCAACTTCGCTTGCAGATAAACCAGGCAAAAGTGGGAATTGAGACAAACCACACAACCCAGGGCTCCAGCACGGGGAAATAAAGCTTCAAACCCATGACTAGAAACACCTGTGGGGATTGAGGCAGCAGCAGGAAAAACTCCCAACCTCACAGGAGAGTTCCTTGGAGAGCCCCACAGGGTCCTAGAATGTACACAAAGCCAACCACCCAGGAATCAGTATGAGAAGGGCCCAATTTGCTTGTGGGAAGTGGAGGAAGTGATTGAAAGTCATCAGAGAGCAGGGCAAGTGCCATTGTTCCCTCTCAGACCCCTTCCCCACATACAGCATCACAACACAGCAACATGGGTTACCACTCCTGGGTGAATACCTAAGGCTCCACCCCTCACTACATAACAGGCCCATCAAGACAAAAAAAAAATGGCCCAAACGAAAGAACAGATCAAAGTGCCAGAAAAAATACAACTAAGTGGCAAAGAGATAGCCAACCTCTAAGATGCACAGTTCAAAACACTGGTAATCAGGATGCTCACAGAATTGGTTGAATTTGGTCACAAATTAGATGAAAAAATGAAGGCTGTGTTAAGTGAAATAAAGGAAAATATACAGGAAGCCAATAGTGATGGGAAGGAAACTGGGATTCAAATCAACAGTGTAGACCAAAAGGAAGGAAGAAATATCCAACTAGAAAAGAATGAAGAAACAAGAATTCAAAAAAGTGAGGAGAGGACTAGGAATATGCAGGACATCTTTAAATATCCCAACATATGAATTATAGGGGTACAAGAAAGAGAAGAGGAAGAGTAACAAGTGGAAAACTTATTTGAACAAATAATAAAGGAGAACTTCCCCAATCTGGCAAAGGAAATAGACTTCCAGGAAGTCCAGAAAGCTCATAGAGTCCCAAAGAAGTTGGACCCAAGGAAGCACACATCAAGGTACATCATAATTACATTACTCAGGATTAAAATGAAGGAGAGAATCCTAGAAGCAGCAAGAGAAAAGGAGACAGTTACCTCCAAAGGAGTTCCCATCAGTCTGTCAGCTGATTTCTCAAAAGAGACCTTGCAGGCAAGAAGGGGCTGGAAGGAAGTATTCCAAGTCATGAAAGGCAAGGACCTACATCCAAGATTGCTCTATCTAGCAAAGCTTTCATTTAGAATGGAAGGGCAGATAAAGTGCTTCTCAGATAAGGTCAAGTTAAAGGAGTTCATCATCACCAAGCCTTTATTATATGAAATGTTAAAGGGAGTCATCTAAGAAAAAGAAGGTAAAAAATACAAACAGTAAAATGACAACAAACTCGTACTTATCAACAACCATACCTAAAACAAAAACAAAAGCAAAAACAAACTAAGCAAACAACTAGAACAGGAACATACCCACAGAAATAGAGATCACATGGAGGGTTAGCAACAGGAGAGTGGGAGGAGAGAGGGGGGAAAGGTACAGAGAATAAGTAGCATAGATAGTAGGTAGAGAATAGACAGGGGGAGGACAAGAATCGTATGGGAAATGTAGAAGCTAAAGAACTTATGACACATGGACATGAACTAAAGTGAGGGAATGTGAGTGGGAGGGGGTGTGCAGGGTGGAGGGGAGTGAAGGGGGGAAATGGGACAACTGTAATAGCATAATCAATACAATATATTTTTTAAAAAAGAACTACCTGAAATACTTATTAAATGAATGTTATAGGCTGAAGAATGTCCTCCCCCAAAATATATTTGCATTCTAATCCTTAGAACAGAGGATTTTACCTTACATGATTTTTAAAAAGGCTTTGGAGATGTGATTAAATTAAGGATTTTAAAATGGGGAGATTGTCTTGGATTATCCAGCGGGGCCCTATATGCAATCCCATGTATCCTTATAAAAGTCTGACACAGAAAGAAGGGAAGGCAATGTGACAGTGGATGCAGACATTGGAGTGATTCATCCACAAGCCAAGGAATTCTGATGGCCAGCAGAAGGTGGAAGAGCAAGGAATGGATTTTTTCCCTAGAGCATTAAGAAGGAGGGTGGCACCTACTGACACGTTGATATTGGCCCAGTAAAACTGATTTCAGATTCCAGAAATGTAAAAGATTAAATTTGCATTTCTTAACCCACCAAGTTTGAGGTAATTTGTGATAGCTCTCATAGGAAATTAATGTACCAACTACATATATAGTACAATCAAAACAGGTAGTTTTGTTTGAGTACTGCCTTGATTTAGCTGAGGGGGCTTGATGAAATCAATGGGGAACAAACATCATTTGAAGTTGACTCTAGTCCTGAAATGGGAAATCATCTGCTTGATACTGAAAAGACTGTTATTTCTCTTCACTAGAGATTTCAAATTGAATTTTAATTTTGTGTTAACACATGGAGGCAGCCAGGTAGAAAGCACAATGGAGACACTGGTCTTATGTTGAATGATAGCCACTGGAAAGTTGAAACATGACTTAGCCACTGGAAAGTTGAAACATGACTTTGTTTTTTAGCTTGGGCAAGTAGATAACACAGCGGAGACTGTTGGAGGAATCAAGTGGGATAGTGCAGGTAGAGGTAGAAACTGAGAGTTCCATTTTGGACACATTAAATTTAGGCTCTTAGTCAGACACCTAAGTGCACATGTCAAGTAGGCAAGTAACTTCTTGTGTGATACTCAAGGAGAGGTCAAGGCAGGAGACAAACATTTGAAATTAATCAGTAGCATGGAGTTAAAGGGAGAATAAATGTTAGAAATCTGACAAACTTTTTCTGAGTTTCTAATATAGTGATGCTTACTTTTATTGATCAGACACTTACTTTAAACAGTATTATTATTCCTTGCCATTTTCAACTCTTTTTGTAAACTAAGGCAATGCAAATTTTCCTTGAAACTCTTATCCCATTCTTTAAAATCTATAATGCTCAATGAAGTAATTTCTCTGCATATAAGTGAAATGTGGTAACATTTGTCTACACTAGCTAGCTTCTTCTCAGGAGGGTGTCAGACATTGGAAGATTTAGTTTTAGCAGCTTTATTTTTTATCAGATGTGAGTATGAACTGACCCCTTAGTAAAATAATTACACAAATAAGAAAACAAATATTATATTCATCATAGTTTTTTAATTTTTTAATTTATTGTATTATTTTCCTTTGCCATTTGGTTCTCTTATACTCATTCCCCCCAGCAATCACCACCCTGTTGCCAATGTCCATGAATTCTCTTTCTTTTTTGCTCAATTCCTCCATCCCCTAACCTCCTGACCCCTTTAGCTGTCATCCATCTCTCTATGAGTCTGTCTCTATTTTCATTGATAGTTCAGTTTGTTCATTAGATTCCATATATGAGTGAAATCACAAGTATTTTTCTTTCCCTGACTGGCTTATTTCACTTAGCATAATATTCTCCAGGTTCATCCATACTGTTGCAAAGGGTAAAATTTTCTTTTTTATGGCCAAGTAGTATTTCACTATGTAAATGTCCCATAGTTGTTTTATCCACTCTTCTATTGATGGACACTTGGGCTGTTTTCATGTCTTGGAGATTGTAAATAACACTGCAATGAACATAGGGGTGCTTACGTTCTTTCGAATTCATGTTTTGGGTTCCCTCAGATATATTCATAGAAGTGGGATCCCTGGTTCAAAATACCACAGACTGGGTGGCTTAAACAACAGAAATTTATTTTCTCACACTTCTGGAGGCTGGAAGTTCAGACTCAAGGTGTCTGCAGGTTTTGTTTCTCCTGAGGTATCTCTCCTTAGCTTGCAGATGGTTGCCCTGTTACACTGTTTCTTCACATGACATTTTTTCTGTTCATGTTCCTTACATCTTTTTTTAAGGACACCAGCTATATTGGATTAGGGTCCTACCCTTATGACTTCATTTAACATTTACTTCCATAAAGGCCTTTCCTCCAAACAGACATATCCAAAGCTGGGGCTTCAACTTATGAATTGGGGGAGGGGGACATTCAGTCCACAATACAATTTTTAAAGTGAGTTATGTCTTTTAATTGTTGAATTGTAGGAGTTCTTTATTTTGAATACAAGTCTCTTATCAGATACATGAATTTGTAAGTATTTTCTCTCACTTTATGGTTTGTTTCCCCCCCCCCCCACTTTCTTGATGGTATCCTTTGAAACAAAAAGGTTTTCAGTTTTTTTCTAATTTATTAGAATGACATTGTTAATAAGATTTATATAGGTTTCAAGTGCACATTTCTAGAATACATGATTTGCATATTGCATTGTGTGCCTACCACCCAAAGTCAAATCTTCTTCCATCACCATATGTTTGACCCCCTTTACCCTTTATCCACTTTCCTTCCCTCTGGTATACACTATACTATTGTCTGTGTTGTGAGGTTTTGTTTGTATTTCTAGTTTTTAAAGCGTTACAGTAAGTATGGAAAACAGTATCAACACTCCTCAAAAGAATAGAATAGAATTTAAGAATAGAATTAAGTTATAGAAGTTATAGAATTAAGTAATAGAAGTTAAGAATGGAATTACCATTGACCCAGCAACCCCTCTTCTGGGTAGGCACCCAGAAAGTTTTCAATTTTGATGAAATCCAATTAGCTATTTTTCATCATTTATGCTTTATGTTGTATATCTGAAAAATCATTGCAGAATCCAAGTTCACAAATATTTACTCCTATGTTTTTTCCAAGAGTTTTGTAGTTTAAACCTTTATAATTATGTCTTTGGCTTACTTTGAGTTAATTTTTGTATATGGAATGAGGTAGGGTTCCAAAGTCATTTTTTACATGTAGATATCCAGTTCTCTGAGTACCATTTGTGGTAGAGTATTCCTTCTTTATTGAATCATCTTGGTATCCTGTTGAAGATCAATTGACCACAGTGTAAGAGCTTGTTTCTGGAGCATGAATTCTATTTCATTAATTTATATGTCTCATCTGATACCAATATCACACTGCCTTGATTACTACAGCTTTGTAGTAATTATTGTAATTGGGATGTTTGAGTTCTCCAAATGTGTTCCTTGCATTTCTATATGAATTTTAGAAACATCTTGATAATTCCTGCATATAAAATAGCTGAATTTTTGTAAGTAATATATCAGTTTGGAAAATATTGCTATTGCAACAGTATTAATTCTTCTAACCCATGAACATGTGGTAGCCATACATTTATTTAGTTCTTCTTTGGTTTTCTTCAATAATGGTTTGTATTTTTTAGAGTCCAGACCATGCACTTCTTATGTTAAATTTATCCCTAGGTATTATTTTAATGCTATCATAAAGAATGTTTTTCTTAATATCACTTTCAGATTATTCATCGATAGTGTGTTAAAATGCAAATGATTTGTGTGTATTGATCTTTTACCCTGGAACATTGCTGAAATCATTTATTACTTCTAATACTTTTTTTGGTGGATACTCTAGGATTTTCTATAGATTAGGTCATATCACCTACAAGGAGAGATAGTTTTGCTCCTTCCTTTCCAACCTGCATGCCTTTTATCCTTTTCTTGACTAGTTTTCCTGGCTAGAACCTCCAGTACAATGTTGACTAGAAGTAGTAAGAGTGCATAGACTCATCTCATTTTTCATATTAGGCTGAAAACATTCAGGTTTTTCCCCATTAAGCATGCTATTAGCTATGGGTTATGAGATGTCCTTTGTTGGGTTGAAAACCTTTCCTTGTATCCCTAGTTTAAGCGTTATTACCATAATAGGGTGTTGAATTTTATCAAATGATTTTTCTGTGTCTACTGAGATGATCGTATGGTTTTGGCTTTTTTTGCCCATTAACTTGATGTACTGATATATTTTCACATGTTGTAGCAACCTTGCATTTCTGGGATTATTACACCTTGTTTGTGGTGTATAATCCTCTTTTTATGTTATTGGATATAGTTTGCCAGTGTTTTGTTAAGTATTTTTGTATCTATATTTATATAGGATATTGGTCTGCACTTTTCTTGTGATATCATTGATTTTGGTGTCAAGGTAGTGAAGAATTTTAAGCAAAAGAATGATACTAAAGTTTTATTTGGTCAGGAATAAAATCCTTTTCTTAGGGAGATCACTCCAGAGCATAGTGAGTGGATTGGAAGATGTGAGGATGGGACGGGTGAGACTTGGAGTGTTGGAAACCATTGAGGAGTTAATTAAATGATGCAAATTTGAAACAATGGTCCTGAAGCAAGGCTGTTGTCATTGGATTGAAAGAAGGAGCTAAATACCCAATGGTGGGGAGGCATATGATAAATCTCATTTTTTATATTCTCTAACCAGTCTTTCCTTGATGTTCAAAGGATAGGTATTCATACCCTTGCAGTTCTTTTATTTTGTTTCTACTGACACTGCTGCTCTTCCTTTCTTTTTGAAACAAGCATTAGAAATATTATTCTTTGCCTTTACAAAGCTGAAATAGATAGATTTTAGAAAAGGAATTTTTCTAAAGAACCAAAGAAAGGCAAAAGAAACAAGGAAATAAAACATGTGAATATACATAAATATGCTTCAAAACACCACTAGACAAATATAGTATAGATTTTGGACCCTTCAATAACTAATTTTCATCAGGTAGGCAAGACCATTTTACCAGGACCTACATAAGGACCAATCCTCTTTTTCCTTCCTTCTCATGCCCCCCTCCAATAGAGTCCATGTTCAAACAGAACAGATTACCTGTAAAAATCAGTGGGTAGTGCAGGTATTTGAATCATCATGGTAAAACAACCAAACTCTCTGTAAGAGTCCCTCATCATAGAAAGAAATTGTCTGGAGAATGAGATTCACTTTTTTTTTTTTTTGCCTCCCTCAAAGGATAAAGCCACTGAGGAAGTTTTTCCTTTCATTTGCAATGAAAGTTCATTCTCAGACATTCAGTATCTTGTTACAGATAGCAGCTTTCCCTTGTGTCTCCCACAAGGCATAGAAGAGTATCTACTCACTCATTCATTAAAACTAGCTTTCATGACAGCTCACTATGTGTCTGTCAGTAACTTGTTGGGCCCTGGTTTCACAGCAATAAAAAAAAGGCCCATTTATTGTACCTAAGAGGCAGGAGTTGAGGAAAGCAGGGCAAACACCTAAAGACCCATTTTAGTATAGCATGATGAGAATAAGTTAGCAGAGAGAGCAAAACAGATCAACATCCCATCTGAACATAACATGAAGAGAGAGTTGTCTGTGAAGGTTTTTTTGGAAGCAGTGGTGATTCGTGTTTAAACAAATTATCCAGGAAAGGAAAAGAGGGAATATTAGTATTAGGGAAATCATTAAATCATAAAATTAAAAACTACCTGGTTTTTGCATGTATTTGCTTTCACAATATACTAAAATTTTCCTAGAAGTTTCCAAAAATAGTAAATCAACTGGCCATCTGATAGGACACTAGAATGAAGCTCACAGATTGCTTATTGAAATAAACTCTTGCTTTATCTCTCTAAGACTTAATTATTTTTCTTTGAAGAGAAAGAAGCTGGACTTCATGAACATCACTGTCCTTACATTGTATGCTCTTCCTGAGGGGGGAATTTTTGTCTCTGGAAAGTTAGTAGAGACATCCAAATGGGACTTTTTGGAATCTCTGGATGGTTGGGTTGTTTTTTGATATAGGGCAGTTGAGCAAAGTGGGATATTAGGTAAACTGAAAGGCAGTGCTTGGCTTCAGCTCCACCTCATGTGGGAGTGCACTGGAGGAGGAAAGACCACAGAGGTGGTTGTAATGCACTTGGGTTGTAGAAGATTCAGAAATGAATTTTAAAGGCTTAGCTATGAAAGATGCTTCTTACCCATTGAATCTACTTCAGTTTGTTGTACACATAGTTTTTGTGTGTTCCTTTCTAGAATTCAGAAACTTCTGTATATAGCAATAGTGTGCTGCATACATCTGCACAAAGGACTCACAGCCCAGGAATTAATTTCATCCTTTCTACCTTTCCTTCCCTCCCTTCCTTGCTCTTTCCCTTCCTTCCTTGTTCATAACAAATTCTTTACCTTATCACTCCTAATAGTTTTCCAGAAAGAAAGTGAAGAAAGTACTCACTGAAGACTTATTCTTGAGGATGTTCCCTTTATTAAAGTACAATAAATGCCAGAAATACAAACTAGTGTCCTCTGAGCTGAATGCTGGGCATGTTTGGACCTCTACATATGTTTAAAGATCATGAGTCATAGTTTAAAACTAAAATTTTATACACAAAATTGAAAGCCTAACTTTTCTTACAACATCACAATTTTTGACAACATTGGAACACTCATCTTAATGGCAACAATTAGTTGGACTTGAGTAGTAGACATCCCCTTTATATGGGGGTCTGTGCTTGTAACTTAAATGCTTGCATTTCAGTTTTTCTACCTTTAACTTGGGGGATAATAAGGGAACCTAACTCACAGAGTGGTAGTGAGGGTTAAATATGTGTTAAATTCTTCAGCCTGTGCCTGGTTCAAGATAAGTGCTGTGCCAAAGTTCATTATGATTCTGAAAAGTTCATTATGTTTCCTGCTTGGCTCCTATAAACATTTGTGTTTCAATTCCTGGTATAGGTTTTTGACACTTGTGATTTTAACCAAACTAAAGCAACCCAAATATCCATGACTCATTGCAAGTTGTGATTTTGTTGAAGCAAAAATTAGAATCATTTATCTTGAAAGCCCAATCAGCAGAAGCGAAACACTTAGCCTGAGAGTGGGCCTGGCTCAGCATCTGCTTTTCATGTGGTGCTGTTGTTCTCCTGTTCTATACAGCAACTATCCTGAGGGGAAGCCTAGAAGGGAACATCTATTGTATTCATTGGGCCATCAACACATGTGGTCTCTGTACCTCAGAATCTACAGTCTGTCTTTTTTACTTTGATACAATATTATCTCTGTTTCTATAATAACCATTCAAAATGTTATTCTGTGGTTCAAAAGGATGGAACACTTGAAAAGTGAAATTTTGGATATGATTGTGAATAATTTCTATGAGAAGGAAAAGAAGGGAAACAGAAACTAAAGTGGCTGCACATATAACATTGGCTAGCTCAGCTTTTCTAATGGGCCCACACTCAAGATGGCAAGAAGAGCATCAAAAAACAAATACAAAAACAGGTTGTCAGAGGCCTGGAAAAGAAGCTGAGGAAGCAAAAATCCAGCAGGAGCCCACTTTTGAAAAAAAAAACCCCACTAAAAGTAATGAAAAGGCTTGGTTTGACAGAAAAAGAAGCACAGGCAAGTCCTGCTGCTGCATAAAGATAAATGTGATGTTAAGAGGTAATAAAGAGATAGAGAGAAGGCAGAACTTTCTAACACTGATCTTGTGGTCATCCTTCCTGGTAACCAGAGGCTTCTAGCAATGGAATAGCTTTTTCAGACATTGAAAGTGTTCAAGCAATGGCAAGAAAATCAATCACTGGTCAGAGATTTGGTCCCATTGGCCTTTGTACCTAGAAGTCTCTCTACTCAGTTGAATTAGAGCTTTGAGTTTTACATCGAGGCCTGAAATCCCTCTCTGCACTGAGGAGGTGCCTTAGAATGGACCCAACCCCCGTTCATTGGTTCTTTCTTGTTTCTGCTTCTCTTTCAAGCTCCTTTAGATTGAGGTTTTATTTGATTGGTTCATAGTTCTGGTTTCACTATGTGATGTGATATTTCAGTAATATCTTAGGCATATTTTACCCAGCCCAGTCTACTGACCCTTTTCTGCAGCCTAGAATTGCCAGTCTAGGAGAAGAATTAGGGATTTTGTTATTAAAAAATCTATGACCAAGTGAAGAAATTCATTTTCTTTCTTTGTTTTTATGGCCCATTTTTCTTTCTTTCTTTTTTTTTAAGATTTTATTTATTTATTTTTTAGAGAGGGAAGGGAGGGAGAAAGAGAGAGAGAGAGAAACATCAATGTGTGGTTGCTGGGGGCCGTGGCCTGCAACCCAGGCATGTGCCCTGACTGGGAATCGAACCTGCGATGCTTTGGTTTGCAGCCCGCACTCAATCCACTGAGCTACGCCAGCCAGGGCTATTTTTCTTTTCTATTTGATGAGTTTCCACTCTAAGTAGGATATTGGACTAAATTATAAATTACCTTTAAAAGAAAGTTCATGTAATTGGAAGACTGCATGATTTTACAGTATTTGAAGACAGACACATTTTTCTAATAAGCTCTAGAAAAAGAATAAGGTGGTTATAGAAACTGCAAAGAGAGGGGAGAAATTATTTTTCTGTTGTCCCTTTCACTTTCCACTGAAGTTAAGTTTCTTCCTGTTGGTAAAACAGCATGTTGCCCTGAATCCATTCCCCTGTGTCTTCAAAGGGCAGAAAGGACTCTTACATCTGACCACAGCATTATGTTGTAGCTGCATTCAGGAGTCCTAATGGTACAGTTGCTACATTCTTCTTTGGCTTTACAGGCTTAACTGGAGTAAAAAGTAGAAGTTGGCCCTTAGCTAAATATAGCCACAGATACCAGTTGCCCAGGTCTTGGCTATCTTCAAAGGGAATGTTGTTTGATCACAGGAGTATAATTAATGTGCCTCTCCTCCCAGGGGGCAGAAGTTACCTTTAAAAGATTGGTTAATGATTTCTCTTCTGCATGTCCCAATTCCCTCATCAAAAAGTTATGAAATTCACCAAAAATACTGGAATGATCATAATAGGTTACTTGTCACATGTGTGCTTTCAGGATACAGAGAAATACTGAAATCTTACTGTGGGAAGGAGGGGTTGCAGGTTAGATGGAAGAGAGAGGGAGCAGAGAAAAGTAGGGTTTTTTGGTCCTAATGAAAGAGAAACTATTTCTAGGGCATGATGTTTCATAGAACATGCGGAATGGACAGACTTGTGAACCCCAGAAGCAAGCAGTGAAGTTTTGCTCCACCGAGCTGGCATTGTGGGAAGCCTCTTTCTCTGTTTTTGAAAATCTGCTACCATCTACTTTTTAGAGTCAACTTGTTTCTCTTCCTCTTCTCTCCTTCTGTTTCCTGTAACTTAACATCTATGCTTCAGTTTGTCTCTCTCCCATTCATTTCCATACTGGGCCTTTTCCTCTGTCTTTCCTGTGTGTATGGCCACCCCCACTTGTCCTCAGGCATTGACTCATGATGTTGATATTCTTGCCCACTCAGCTGTGCCCACACATGTCCTATACTTTAGTGTTTCCATTGTGCCTTTGCTGGCGTTTGTCTTTGCCAGCCCTGACTCAGTGAGGCTTCCTCTGCAATTCTGTGGTGGTATCTGTTTGGATCAGTGTCTTCCTACTCTGACATGCAAACAAAATACCACTCAAAGTTGTCACTGCTGAGCAGAAAGTATGGGAAATGGTCTGGGGAAAGAGGCAATGTCATCTGACTCTAAACTCAGTAAGATGACTCTTGGCCTTTGCTGTTCTTAATGAATCCTTAGCACATGCAATTTTTTTTTAATGACTTCTGAGTTTTTTTGCACATTAAATGTTTTAGTTCAGGAGTTTTAGTTTCTGTTTTTTCTTTGGAATTTTTTGCAAAAATATCTAACTTCTTGCAATTTAATTATTTTTTCATTTACTTTTTATAAAAGACTTTATATTTTAAAAAGCAGTTTTAGGTTCACAGCAAAATTGAGAGGAAGGTCTCAAGATTTTTCTTACATTTCCCACCCCTCACCACACAGTTTTCCCATTATCCACACCCCCCCCCCCCCACTAAATATCTACCTTCTTAAACTTAGGTTTGAATAATCTTTCCAAATTGTTTGGCATTTATCTCCCAATCTTAAACCTTCCCCAGGGGGAATAAGTTTTATTCATCTCTCTTCTACCATAGCAATTTGTTTGTGACACTTCCACTGTGTCATTTCCCATGTTGTATCATATGTAATTATACATTTACATGTGTCATTTTCTCTTGAAGACAGATTTTTATTTTCTTTTGGTTAATATCAATAAGATTATGTAGTAACTAAAAAACTTATCTCTCTAAACACGTGGCTGAATATGATATGCCTCTTCTCATAAAGCTCCTAGATTGATAGAAATAGAAGATTCGTAGGTCATGCAATTCAGGGACAGATAAAGAGATGCATACTCTGATGTGGCATTTCGGAAACAGAAGGATCACATAAATAAGAATTTCAGTACCTAGAACCCTTACAATGAATCTATATACTAACTACTACTTGCTAAGGAACATAATTGTGCCCTACATGGAAGTATATGTTGTTTCTGGGTTATTCCTACAAGGGGTAGAAAAAATCCTGGGGGAATCCTTTTCAGGCATTCTTATCTGGCTGGTCCTTTCTCACACACTCACTACCTTCGAAAACTATCATCCTAGACACCCCAACCCCCAAAACAGAAAGGGTCTCTGAGGAACTTGGTTCATTCTGATATAACTCTTCATCTCTGTGGTTCTCATATCATTTGGATGTTTGAGAAAGTTTGGGCATAGGATCGGTTGGTATCCACAAATTTTATTTCTTTAGTTCCTTAAATCCAGTCCTTATCTTTTCAGATCTCAGTCTAAGATAGAATTTGACAAACAGACTTGCTGCAAAATCATAATTTGATGTTTTGATTCCCACCACACTCACAAGTTCTCCCCATGCCGAAGGAGATGGGATCATACAGGAAGTGCACACCAGTAGGTGGAAATCCTTCCTTATCAAATTTTTAGTTTTTTTTCCTTCTAAGACTAAAGTTGTTGATGGTATTATGTATTGCCCCATCAACAAACACTTATTGATCTGTACTCAGGCCTATACTAATGTATGAAGTATGATTCTTTCTCTTAAGGAATTAGTTACAACCATGTTAGGACAAAATAACATTAGATAAGGGGAGGGAATGAAGGCAGTCTATATGAGCTGCATGATATATTCAAAGACTGTAAAAGATAATGTGTGAGGTCAGTGCAGAAACAGTACAGAAACTTTCCTGGAAAAGGTAGGTATAAATAATGGACAGAAGCAGACATTGACTTGTGTAATGATCTTACTCCTTCATTGGTTACTGACTGTAGATACTCAGTGTGAATAGAAGAATGGCAGCCAGTACAACATAATCCATGTACTTCAGGAAACTATGACTAGATATCCAAGATGGAAGAACATAGGTGTGGAGGAAAGGCTTGGCAGGTGGTACAAAGTCTGCTGTCCAAGGTGCCAAACTACAGTTGGCTAGTTCTGATGCTGGCTGATTGATACAAACTCTAAGGAATGCTGAACCAGGTATGGGCAGATGTTTTGATGGAAGCGATGAGAGAAGGGGAAAGAAAAGAGGAAGCATAAAATAAAAGATTGTTCCAGTTGTGTATGTATTGAGAGCTTGCAGATATAGGAAAGGAACCACAAATAATCTCAGACAAAAGAGTTAAAATTTTACAAAAGATTATGTACTGACTGAATACATTTAAAAGAAAATATATTTCAAAACCTGTTTTGCTATGAATATAGATAACATATCTTTTTACTAATCTGTTGGTTTCTAAGTTAAAATTCCTAATCATAATAAATTTGAAATGGATAAAAAAAGAATTGATAATTGTATTGTTTTTTTTTTATTGCTGCATCCAAATTTCTCACAGACCTAGAGATTTACAAATAGCATCAATGTATTATGTCACAGTTTTTTTGAAGGTCAGGAATCTGGACATAGATTAGCTAGGTCTTTTTCAAGATCTCATGAGGCAAAAATCAAGCTGTTGACTGGGATGTACTCCTTTCTGGAGCTTGGAGTCTTCGTTCAAGCCATGTGGTTGTTGGCAGCAACCTGTGGTTCCTTGTGGGTGTCAGACTGAGGTCCCCATATTCTTGCTGGCTCTTAGCCTGGGCCTACACATAGATCCTAGAGGCAACCCATAATTCTTTTTTATGTGGCCCCCTCCATAGGCCCATCAAATGTCTATAACTTCAGAAATTGCCCATTCTCCTTTAAGAGCTCTTAAAGGATTGGATTAGGCCCATCCAAATAATCTCTGATTTGATTAGATTAATGTCATCTGATGAGACCTAATCATAGGAGTGATATCCCATGGGGTTCACAGATCCTATTTCTATTTAAGGGCAGGGAATTACACAGGGAGGGCATATCAGGGTGTGGAAATCTTGAGGGCCATGTTCGAAGTCTGCCTACTACAATGAGCACAGTGAAAAAAACTTGAATAATGATTTTTGTATTAAAGTTCTTTTGATTACAAGTATCTATATCAATTCTAAATCACCTAAGCTAAAAAGGAATTCATTAAACACATGTTAGACCATCCTATAGATTTCAAGGAAAAACTGAACAACCAATTCATGGAGAGAAGTATGTTCTGGAAAAGCTTTGGAGACTACAATTAATGGGCCACTGCTCCAAAGCACCAATAGTTGGCCCAAAGTAATTGTGCTTCTTAGTACAAAAGTATGAATTCCTGGGACAGAATTTTAAGATAAGTGTCAAATCCATCAAATACAATTGGGGATAGGATCTCATAATATAGACGTAGTTTACAGAACCTACTCCTGGGTATTAGGTCTAGTTATCAGAGAGACAGTACTCATTGTGAACTGTGCAGTTCCTCTAAAGGGAGGCTATGCCACAAGTGAGGCAAAATGATGCAATGTTGACATATAGCAACAATTATGTGTAGACAGCATTAAAATATCAGTGAGATAAAAATGGTATTATGGAAAACAGTATGAAATTTCCTTAAAAAACTGAAAATAGGACTGTTTTTTGACCCAGTGATTCCACTGCTTGGATTATACCCTAAGAATCTGGAAACAGTAATTCAAAAGAACATATGCACCCCTATGTTCATAGCAGCACAATTCACAATACCCAAGTGCTGGAAACAGCCTAAGTGCCCATCAGTAAATGAGTGAATCAAAAAACTATGGTACATTTAAACAATGGAATAGTATGCAGCAAAAAGAAAGGAGCTCCTATCCTTTCTGACAGCATGGACAGACAGGATGGAACTAAAGAATATTACACTAAGTGAAATAAGCCAGGTGGTAAAAGACAAATACCATGTGATCTCACCTATAAGTGGACTAATCAACAAAATAAACAAGAAGGCAAAATAGAACCAGAGACATGGAAATAAATAACAAACTGATAGTGATGAGAGGGGTGGGGAGTGGGGGATAACTGGGGAAAGAAGGGGAAGGGTAAAGTCAAGAAATGTGTATGGAAGACACAGAGACAAAGACAATGGGGTGGGGGAAGATTGAATGTGGCGGATGGGGGGGTGGGTAGGGCAGGGTAGAGTAATGGGGGAAAATGGGGATAGTTATAAGTGAATAACAATAAAAAGAAATAGTATTGTTAAAGTATTATTAAGGTTTAAGTTACATTGAAATATTTAAAAGTTTGCATACCCTAGCTGGGATAGCTCAGTGGACTGAGCACAGGCTGTGAACCAAAGGGTTGCCAGTTCAATTTCCAGTTAAGGCACATGCCTGGGTTGTGGGCCGGGTTCCCAGTGGGGGCCACGTGAAAGGCAACCACACATTGATGTTTCTCTCTCTCTTTCTCTCTCCCTTTCCTTCTCTCTAAAAATGAATAAATAAAATCTTTTTTTAAAAAATAAAAGTTTTCAGTGTCATACATTTTTCTATTTTGATTAAACTCTTGCATTTTTAAATGATGCAATTTAAATAACATTTAACTACAGTTATATAGTTGTGCTTTTTTTTAACCAAATCTGATTTAATGATTGATGTTTTTTCCACTCCACTGCCTTTACTCTTGTCCACAGAGTTTCCTTAAGAACATCCTCCATCTATTTCCATTTTAGCAGCAACAATGAAAGGAGCAACTATTAAGTGACAAGTTTAAAAGACAGGGACACAAAAATTCACATTCTAGCAAAACAAGAGATATAGAAACAAATATTCCATAATAATAACAACATTGAGTACTATGTGTCTAATTTTACTCTAAAAAATTACGTATCTTATTTAACTTTCAAAACAACCCTATAAAGCCTGTGCTACTATTATTCTCATTTTATAGGTGAGGCAACTGAGGCATAAAGATGTTTTAAGTAACTTGTTAAAGAATAGTTGTGTTTGTTTTTAATAGGTTTAACATGTTTGAAATAGTTAGTATACCCACCCTTTTCACCTTGGACATTTGGAAGTGGGTGGGAAACAACTCTCACCATGTTACACTTGTGAATTAGAAAGGAACTGTTGACCTGTGAGAGTAATCTGAGAAAAGATTGGTGTTGTGTGCTAATTAACTGTCATTGGAAACACCCTCTTTGTCACCATACTTCCCACCTTTGCCATGGGTGGGTTTGACATTACAATTTCTGATATTCACAAGTAATACTGAAAAATAACACATACTATGCTATTGTGGAGGCATGAAGTGAAGCCATGTGCACTGGGAGACTGAGATGGGGTCTTCAGGCACTTTGCTAGTTAGTGGGCATAGCTGACCACACAGACGACCCTGAATGTCTTATTTTAAACATTTAGTTTATCTCTACTGCTATTGTACATTTTGTAAGATGTGAGGAATTAATGGTAATAGTGGTTTTCACCTTGGTATTATTAAGGTTCCAGGGTGTATTTGTTTTTTAATATAATGATTTTATATACAGCTTAATATTTTTGTAATACTTAAATTATAAAGCACTTTTCTACATACCATCTCTCTTGATTCTCACCCAAACCATCTGAAGCAGTAAGGTAAACCCTATTCAGAGGGGAAAAACTCAGAGGGGTTTCAGAAAATGTTTCAGATACTGGAGCAAAATCTCTGATCTTTTGACTTTTACCTCTGTGCATTTTTCTCCTTAATAAAAAGGTGCCTTTGTTTCTGTCTGAAGTTGTGACTGCCAGTGAAAACAACAAAAGTCCTACATTAGCATACTTGTGAGCTCTCAATAAATATTCATTGTGATGTTTAGGCCATTTTCTCAATTGGGAGTCCACAGAGCTCTTAGTTAAATGTGGAATCATCCTAGCAATGTTCTTCCACTATGGGCTTTGTTCCTAGAAGCTCTTTGACACACAAACAAAACAGACTCATCCATTATAATTATTTTTTAATTTCTTTCCAATATGGGCATCAGGGAGAAAAGACACTGAGCAGCAGAAAAGAAGCGATACAGAGCTAGTGACAGGCGGGGCCTTAGGGAATCCCTGGGAGTCCAACAATGCAAGACACCAGTCTTAATTAACAGTGAGCTGTACAGCCATACACATAGTTTAGTTACGTGTCTTCTATTCCTTTGTTATGTGAGATAAGATAATTGCTGGACATGAGTGTATGTGTGTGGAGGAGTGGTGTTTGTGACAACATGGGCAGGCCGGGAGCAATGAGAGATGATGCTTCCTGTATTGACATACATTATTTTACCTCAACAGTCTGGGGCCAGTGGTTAGTCTTTGACTCACAGCTGTGTTCTTTTGCTAGTTGGTTAATGTGCCAGGTACCTTTTGTAAGAGAAAAACAAAATGAAATATGAATGTACCATCACCATTTTGTGTTACTTAATGATACAGTGATGCCTCTTTAAATATAATGTTGCCCTAGGGCTCTACATGGTCCCGCAGCTCTGCTGTATTCAAGATGTGTCTAAAGCCTGAAGGCAATATCGCACAATTTAGAAAAAAGATTTTTGCCTAGGCCATTAACATATGCTCTAGTGTCCTTCACATTGCCAAATCTGTTCTGTTAATGTTCTTTCCCTCGGCTCCTCTCTTTACCACCTATGATGTTGGTTTTGAAGAAAAGAACTGTCTTCTGGTGATTTTATGAGTTAGAGAAACTATCTGTGGTACTTTTCTCCTCTCTTTTTTAGTGTTCTTCCTTTCAATTTCTGGGTCTCTCTCTCTCTCTCTCTCTTTTTTACCACAACAATCATTTATCCAAAGTCTACTGAAGAGGAAAATTATCTTGTAAATTAAATAACAATAAAGTGGTAGTTATTAAGTTAATTTTCATTTAAGTTTAAACAACCAATTTTTCTAAAAATTTTATTTTTCAATTACAGTTTACATTCAACACTATTTTTTGGATCTTATTTTTATTTTATTTTGCATTCTAGATAGGTATTGGTTTATTGTGTTTTTTTAACTTTTATTGTTGTTCAAGTGCAGTTGCCTCCATTTTCTCCCACCACTCCCCCTACCCTAGTCATCCCCACTTCCCACCCTTGAGCCTACCCAGCTTTGGGAGGTGGGAGGGAATAATGGGGGATCAAGGGGGAAGAGTTTTCAGGAACACCTATAAAGGACACATGGACAAAACACTGTTTTTTTTATTACTTTCAGGTATACAGCATAGTGGTTAGACAATCGTATACATATTTCACACAGTGATCCCCGGATAGTTACCGTACCCACCTGGCAGTGCTTGAAATGTCAATATTTTAAGTACCCACTACATATAGTTATTACAACAGTATTGGCTATATTTTCTATACTGTACTTTTTACATCCTCATGATATAACTACTAATTAGTACTTATTAATTTTTTTCACCATTTTTGCCATCCCCCCAAACCTCCTCCCCTCCACTTTGGCAACCATCTGTGCTCTCTGTGTCTGTGAGTCTCACAACCACCTTTTCTTGACCACTAGGTTATCCTTTTGTAGATGAAGGAGTGGCTCAAAGGAGGTCAGGAACTCACCCAGGTACTAAAGGATGCTGGTGAAATTTGTGTTCCTCCAAAGTCTGTTCTAATCCCATGAGTAGTAATGCTTACCACAATGGAAAGAAGGTCTTATAGAGGAAATTTTTAATCATGGAATTATAAAATTTTAATACACAGGGTTATGAGGTCTTTCAAAGAACTTTCAGACTTCACGGTATTTACCTAGTTTTGCTCAAGGAAAATCCTACTGCCCATAACAAACTTTTGTAAAGAGTAAATTCTGCTGCCATATCTTTGTTAGGATGGGATCATTTTTAAAAAAGCAGTGACAGGGAAGTAGAGCAGCACCAGTTCTGTGCTAAGGCCTTTCATTTTCTCCCTGCACACATGTGCTCTGAGTCTGTTTACTATAGCTCAGCGTGGGGGCGTGTAAAGTAATCTACCATTTATCTTTCTGAGGATAGCAGCATAGCTCTTTTCTTGCCCATTGATATGGTAGGGGCTCAGTAGGAAAGAATGGTGGGGATGAAGCTATGTGCTTAGGAGTGTGGAGTCTGGTATCGACCAGACAAGGTCTGAGCCCTGACTTTGCCATTTATTTATAATGAGGCTTCAGGCAAGTTACTTACTGTCTTCACTCATAAGATGAGGCAATATTAAAGCCTACCTCATTGGCTTGTTGGATTTGGATTAAGTGAGATAATATAGTGTGTCTGACATAGCAGACATGTTTAATAAATATTGGCTAATTTTAAAATGCTAACAAAAGTAACTCCGGTATAACCTCCTTATAATTGTTCCTTTCAGCCATAGTACTAATTGTGTGGTTTGCTTCTAAATGATATGCCCTGATGGGAAGGAGAGAAAAAAAGGGGTGGGGGAGGTGTAGAAGGGAAGAGGTTATATCTGGCTAAAAAACACAGAGATGCCAATACAAGCAGTGGCCCCAGAAAGTCCTAAATATCCTTCTCGCAAACCATGACCTATGGCAGAAGTTCTGCTCAATTCTGCTCTTGGAAGGGTGCGTGTGCTATTTCCTGCAGTTCCGGCTGTGTGCTTTGTGTTACAGGGTTAGCTCAGCTCCCACTTTACTTTGCCTGTCTCTGCAGGGCTGTCATCGTGTGATTCATAACTCAATATTAACCGCAGATGAGGGAGGAGTGGATAGGGGAATTTTCTTTCATGTGACATAAAGTAACTGGGATAAGGGCTTTTCTATAGAAGCATTAATTAGCCTTGTCAGTCTAACCAAGAACAAATTTTACTTCAACCAAGGATCATGGTATTTCATTGGCATCCAGTAAATGTGCAACAAAGGCTTTGTCATTTATCCATGAGTATAACAGATTTAGAGTCTCTCGTAATTTATGTTCTTCCCCCTTTCTGTTTAAATTAGTTTGGTACCCATTAATAATAAGCACACAATTCTGGAATGTGAGACAAGATGAGGGTTATTTGTGACAAGACTAGATTCTCAGTGTGTAAGTTAAGTTTTTCCCAGACTTCTCAATTCATTGCCTGTAACCCTTTTTCTTCTCTCTCTTTTTCCTTTTATTGATTGCAGAAAATAATTGGATATTAGATTGGAAAAGAACTCTAGGAGATAATCTAACCTATTACAAGGAAAAATTGTGAAAGATTAAATTTTGGTGGGTGCCCTGACTAGTTCTTACATTTGACGAGGATATTTGACAATTCTGCCATGGTATTGTAAAAGTTAACTTATAAAATCCTGATGATAATACAAATAATTCCTGTATATATAATGATTCTGATAGAGTAGAATTTATTATTACCCTATGGATATAGATCAGTTGTACTAGTTTTATATTTGTAAATTCAGCATTCCTTATCTGACTACAATTCCTTATCTGGTTTTAATATTTTACTGATCCTTTCATTAAAATCTGGGACATGTTCATTTTACATTTGTATAAGTGACATAGTGTTACCTTTCAAAAATGATGCTTTAATACCACAGATGATGAAAGAAATAATAGAAAGTAAATGACACAACCTTTTTGTCAGAATTAGACTTGCATCCATGTTTCCTGATCATGACTCCAGAATCTAAATTTATACTGTGGATTCTTCCTCTGTCTACTGGCTTGTATTTAACGCTTCCTCAAATTTTCTTGGTCCTTCAAAATCAGACCAAGTCTCCATAGTGCAATGAGTTGATAGCATTAATATCTTCTTGGCATGTGATATATTTTTCCCATCAAGTGTAGAGATTACTTTGCAAAATGTAGTGAAGGTGACTGACTATGGTGAATGCCCCAAGGATCTCTTGAGGTCCTCTTTGCTTCCTTCCTCACCCCTTTCCCAGACCACTCAAAATGCATTCCTCATCCGACTCTCACTGACAGTTTTGCTGGTACCAGTAGAGCATCATTTATTTGACCAGAAGGACTGGCCCTAAATGAAATACAAATATTCTTGGGAAAAGTAAATATAGCACATAGTACAGATAGCTCATTGAATTATTTCCCATTTAAACTCTAGATGAAAGAGGGTTGATAAAAGAGAAGGCTTGCTTAAAAGATGTGGACATTTGATGTTTGGGGGGAGAGGCTTGTTCTATTCCACTCATCATCTCATGTAGTTTGATGTTTGAGAGAACTGACTTCTACTCTCAGGACGCTTGTTCCCTTAATCATAGTGCCTCTCCACTTGTGTGTATATTTCTCCCTTCTCGCAGGCAAAACTTAATGGTGAGAGCTTTCCTAAGACTGAAGGTGAGGCTATTGGAACCTCTCAGATTCATACCTGGGAATTTCGATTTAGTTTGAGAAGTTGTATTTTATACCAGCTTTCAGGGGTTATAATTTTTAGACCTTTATCTTTTTTAACCTATTTAGCATTAACACGTTCTTGTACTCATCTGTAACTTTGGTGCCCAGTCCTCTCTGATAAGCTTTCCTGATGGGTCTAGAAATAACACATCACCATTCCTCTAAATGCCAGATTTCTATGTAGTCACTGGAAAACACCATCTGCCAGTTTACTTAAACTCAGTATAATCATCTCTAGTCATATATTGACAAATAGAAATGAATCTTCACATATTATGGTATTGTACAACACACTTTGGAGATGCTTAATTTGTGCAGACTGATTTTTTTAATATTCTTACACTCCTGTGAATACCTGGTTTTCTGTATCCTAAAGGCATCTTTAAGTTTCTTAACTAACTTTCTTCCATTTCTTCCTATTTTTCCCTTCCTTTTCTTTCCCTTCTTATTCTTCCTTTCTTCCTTTTGTTTCCCGTCCTCCCCTTAACTCCCGACCTCTCCTTTCCCTTCTCCTTCCTTCTATTCCCTCATTGGATAAATGTTTACCGAGTTCCTAATGTGTGTCCAACACTTTGCTAGGCACCATGGAATGTCCTGTATCATCCAAATTAAGCATTTTTAAGTTAAAGTTTTAGAGGTTACATAGGCTTAGAACATACAAAAGCGCAGTTTTACCTAGATATGTTTTTTCTGTTTTTGTTGGCAAAAATATGCAACATTGTTTGAAATGCCTACGATTAAAAAATTTATATAGTAAGTCTATTTTAGGTTGAATTGTGATAAAATGTAATCTTTCAATGTGGTTAGTGATGACTAGTTTGGGTATATATTTAAAAATACTAATGACTATGATGATGGTAATAATTATATGCATTTTAAGCATTTTGAGAAAGAACCCCTCAGATTGGTGTTAAGACAAGATGTTCTCCAGGGCAGGACTCAAACTTGCCAAATATCATCCATATTGAATTCTTCCTTCCCTTTTTTATTCTGGAGAAATTTATCAGTGTGACAAATTAACCTTTAGAAAATCTTCCCTGAATTTCAAATGTGCGTGAAATTTCCCTTTATTGAACTATTTTATGTGATAACATGTAAGAATGTGCCTTGTATTCTATGGGATGTGGAGAAATTGGGAGCTCACATATATTGCAAGTAGGAATGTAAAATAGTGCATTTGGAAAATAGGTTTGGCAGTTCTTCAAAATGTTAAACATAGATTTATGATATGACTCAACAGTTCTACTCATAGGCCTATATCCACCAGAAATCAAAACACGTATTTACACAAAACTTGTACACAAATGTTCAGAGTGGCATTTACAGTAGTCAAAAAAATGGCAACAACCCAAGTATCCATTAACTGATGAATGACAGATAAAATGGAATGTTGTTCAACAATAAAAATAAATGAATTCTTGATACACGCTACAGCATGAATGGACTTTGAAATTGTTATGCTAAGTGAAAGAAGCCAATTACAAACGACTGCTGCATATTGTATAATTCCATTTATATGAAATGTCCAGAATAGGCAAATTCACAGAAAGACAAAATAGATGAGTAGTAGCCTAGGGATGGAGGGAGGGGGAATGGAGTGACTGCTAATGGGTAAGAGGTTTCTTTTGGGGGTAATGACACTGTTCTGGCAGTAGATTGTGATAATGATTGCACAATCATGTTAATATACTGAAACCACAGAATTGTGTCCTTTAAATGGTGAATTTTATGGTGTGTAAACTATAACTCAACAAAGCTGTTCTTTTTAAAAAAAACTTTCAGAAAAATAGGCTGAAATGTAAAATAAAAACTAAAACAAAAACCCTGTAATATATGAATTTCTTTCTGTACCAGGAGCAAGAATAGTATACATAAGGAAACTGAATAAATATTATTGGTCTGGTTAGCAGAAAGTTTGAATTTGAGGTCCAAAATTATTCTAAGTGTTTATTTTCAAGAGAATTTGGGAGATTCAGTGAGAGCTGTGGAGTTAGCATCAGGAATTTATTTCTCCCACCATTAGTTACCGACTCTCACCATTGGCTTTTGTTTTCTACTCTTTGAGAAATAAGGGTAATAATGACTCACATTGGGAGGTGTGTGTGTGTGTGTGTGTGTGTGTGTGTGTGTGTGTGTGAGAGAGAGAGAGAGAGAGAGAGAGAAAGAGAGAGAGAGAGAGCGCACCTGACACATACAAGGTACATTGTTATTTTATTCATAGTGTTATTACTACTTTTACCTAGAAGAGGGAGTACAGGTTCATTGCCAGATGTAATACTTAGAATTTGTGTTTAGGGTAGGAAATAAGTGGAAATAGCTATAGACACACTTGGCCTTTAGCTCTGGTGTATCTAAAAAAAAGTTATTTTCTTTGTCTAGGCAAATTACTTTAGTGAAGTAATTTTTTTCTTTCTGAATTTGCAAAGCATAATTTTTTTATTTTAGAAATTATTTTAATAAAACAATGAAAAATAATACTTCCAATTTAATTGTATTTTTAACCAGTTCAGGTAACAACAAACCTGAGCAACCAATGTTCCTAAAGGATACATTCTGAAAAATTTCATATTATTATTTTAGAGATTTGTGATGATGTTGAGGATTTGTATGCAAGTGAAAACTTAAATTTCTTTTATTGTCTATTAGGTTTTTTATGATATTCAGAAGTCTTGCAATGCAGCTGCCAAGAGCTTCCTTAGCCATATTATTAAGTGTAATTTCTACTTTTTTCCCTTTTTAAAAAAGGGAAAAAAGGGAAAAATTGTTGTTCAGTTACAGTTGTCCCAATTTTCCCTCATTGTTCTCCCTTTTCCACTTCAATACTTTGCAATAAAATGGCTCTTTTGTGTTTTTTTCAGGGATGCTTTGTTTTTTTTTTTTAAATTGAGAGCTACCAGTGTGAAGTATGATATAAACTGAGAGCTATGTGAATTAATAAGCAACTAAATTCAGTTATATTTTGAGATAAAAAAATTATCAGTTTAAAAGCAAAGAACAAAGCTCTAATTAAATAATACAATCAATAGTAAAAGAATGTCTGTCTGAGATGGAAAGAATTCAGGGACTTAGTGAAGGACCCAGGTGTTAACAAAGAGAGAATGAAAGGTTAAAAAGATAGAGAGAGGCAGAGAATAACACCATGCTTCCAAAAATTCTGAGTGTTAAAAAAATCTAGCATATTTAATTAAGCTACTAATTAGTTTGAAGCTTTAAAAGCAAACTTTTTTTGAAGTATAGATGGTTTTGAAAATTTTACTGATTTTCAAAGAAGAATAAGAACCTCTATTAAAGAATACAGTAGCTCCCCGGCTGGTGTAGCTCAGTGGATTGAGCATGGGCCTGTGAATCAAAGGGTCTCCAGTTCAAATCCCAGTCAGGGCACATGCCTAGGCTGTGGGTCAGTTCCCCAGTAGGGAATGTATGAGAGGCAACCACACATTGATGTTTAGCTCCCTCTCTTTCTCCTTCCCTTCCCCCTCTTTAAAAATAAATAAATAAAATCTTTAAAAAGAACTGAAAATCTTTAGAACATCCTTTAAAAAAGATTTTATTTATTTATTATTTTAGAGAGAGGGCAAGGGAAGGAGAGAAAGAAACATCAATGTGTGATTGCCCCTCATGTGCCCCCAACAGGGGACCTGGCCCACAACCCAGGCATGTGCCCTGACTAGAAATCTAACCAGCAACCCTAAGTTCACAGGCCCATGCTCAATCCACTGAGCTACACCAGCTAGGGCAAAATCTTAAAAAAAGAAAAAAGAATCAAGTAGCTATTGTAATTCAATATTTTTAGACAGACTATATACACAAGTGAAATTATCATGTTTTCTACAACAGAAGGATAAATTGCTTTTATTTTAAATTCTAAGATATATATTGTATTATAATATTATGACATGTAAAACTCCACACCAAGAAGACAAACAATCCAATTAAAAATGGGCAAAGGGCCTGAAGACACTTTTCCAAGGAGGACATATAGAGGGCCCATAGACATATGAAAGGATGCTCAGCATCACTGGCTATCAGAGAGATACAAATTAAAACCACAATGAGATACCACTTCACACCAGTCAGAATGGCCATCATAACCAAATCAGCAAACAACAAGTGCTGGTGAGATTGTGGGGAGAAGGGAACCCTAGTCCACTGTTGATGGGAATGCAGATTGGTGCAGTCACTATGGAAAACAGTATGAAATTTCCTCGGAAAACTAAAAATAGAATTGCTTTTTGAGCCAGCAATTCCATGACTGGGATTGTACCCTAAGAATCCCAAAGCACCAATTCAAAAGAACTTACGCACCCCAATGTTCATAGCAGCAATAGCCAAGTGCTGGAGACAGCCTAAGTGCCCATCAGTAAATGAATGGATCAAAACACTGTGGTACATTTACATGATGGAATACTACACATCAGAGAGAAAGAAGGAACTCCTACCCTTTGTAAGAGCATAGATGGATCTGGAGAGCATTATGCTAAATGAAATAAGCTAGGCAGTGAAAGACAAATACCATATGCTCTCACCTATACTTGAAAACTAATCAACAAAACAAACAAAAAAACTAACAAAAGAAAACCAGAGATGTGGAAATAATGAACAAACTGACAATAACCAGAGCAGTGGGGGATAATGGAGTAAAGATGGGGAAAGGCCAAGTCAAGGATCATATACAAAGGATCCATGGACAACGGGGTGGGAATTAACTGTTGGGGGGGGCAGTGGGCAAGGTAGAGAGAGCAACACAGGAAAAATTGGGACAATTGTAACTGAACAACAATAAAAAATACTTTTTAAATCTCAAAAAATGAGTTATATTGAAAAATTTTAGAGATTTTCTTCCTTTTTTCTTTTTTTCTTTTTCTACCCCTGAAAAAGCTGCTATCAAATCAAGAGTGCTGTTCAGTAGCATCAGAGAATGAAGAAAATTGCTAAATGGAGCATTAAATTCTTGCTACAGAATGAAAGTAAACCATAATAAAGAAAGCTATATTGTGTTATCATCTGTGGTAGCACATAGGGATATGCTTAATGGTGAAATTTGGATGCATTTGATACCCATTCACCTTCTGAACCATTGTATATGGCTTTTAAATTTTAAATTAATTGCAATTAAATTAAATTAAGCATTTAGCTCCTCAGCTGTATTAGCTATATGTGGTTAGTTGCTATTATATTGGACATTGTGGACATAGAACATTTAAGTCATCTTAGAAGGCTCTGTCGAGTAGTGCTCATATACAAAACTGCAAAAAGAAGTATTTGTTGTTGACAGACAGACTTGATATTTAAGTTTATTGGTTGACATTACTAATAAGGCAGAGTTTTGACACCAATGTAGGGCAGTACTTCCACATAGAATTTTCTCCTCAATGGCCATAGAGGTGCCCTCAAGCTTAGCTAGAGGCATTATGGACATGTGTGAGTAAGCTCAGGGGCTGCATGAGAGGGTATAAAAATCACTTAATCATTCATTTATTAATTCAGCTAATACTCATTAAGCACCTGCTATGTTCACTTATGCTATGTCCATGTGATAAAAGAAGACACTATCCTTAACCTGAAGAAATGGTATCAGACTAGACAGAATTAAGTAAGGCTGCTACAGAGCTAATAGTAGAAGTAGGTTCTGTCGGAACACTGTAAAAAGAGTGATTTATTACATAGAATTGGGTAGAAAAGGGGAATAATTCAGAATCCTTTCTTTTTAAAAGACTGTTGTGTTTATGACACTTAAGAAGAAGGTGGATTCATCAGTGATGGGGGAGAGCAGTCACATAAAATACTTTGCCTTTATTTTCCCACAGAATCTACCCTAATCTTAAACTCATAATAGATGGTTAGTATATCAACTGAATAATTCAGCAAGCATCAATCACTTGCATTTTTAGATATGGAGGAGATCTTTCTTAAAGTAGCTATCTCTTTAAAAAAAGATATAAAAAATAAATAAACAATAAATCAGGATGACTCCCAGAAGCTCAGGGTTGTTGTGTGAGCAAAAAATTAAGGTAAATAATTTTCTTAAATTTTAATGTAGTACTTTAAATTTACCTTTATTGTCAACCAAAGGGCTATAGATGTCAACTATGAAAATTCATTTTCTTTCTGCTAATTTTATGATGAACATAGATGACTGACAGGGAACATAGTAAGTCTGAGTCTACCTGCCAGATTATGGATTAAGGCAGTTGCAGTGACTGTTAGGGTGGGTGTCAGCTGTCCTGAAAAGTGCAGTTAGTTCCAAACTACCCTTTTATTCTCCTACTTGCCACCAGATGGGTTGTCCAGTTCCTTTTACTCTGTATTAAACATGTCTAATAAATACTCAACATTTAACACACACAAACTGCACTTATTGAGTCTTCCTAACAGCCACTAATGAGGACATTAGCTTTCAGTTAACTACATAAAGCTTTGGGTTTGGACTGAAACATTCATTCAGTACAAGCATCAATTTGTACATCATCATAGGACATTAGTTGGTTGCTAGACAACCAGATGTCCTAGCAGATTTTGGGATGAGTCCCAATGATAAACCAGCATCAAATATCTCAACTCTTAAGTTATGTCTTATTATCAACTCTACCTGGATTATTCTAATAACTCTACAAGTTGTAGTCTATGAGGCAGAAACTTACATGAAGCAGCTGCTAAGTTAAAAGGATGAGGTAAAATATGAGAAAGTAGAATGTCTGTCTTGAATGCAAAGGTAGATATGTCAGTGTAGCTTGAGGCCTGTGACAATTTCACTCAGACTTCTAAGGGAATTGCTGTATGGGGCAGATAAATCTGCTCACATGTTGCCAAGTATAATTTTATAGCTTCATTTTAGTGTCTTTAATTTTACTAATTTTATGATTATTTTACTATTGTTTTAATAAAAATTTTCTAAGAACAACATAATTTATACATATTTTCTATAGTTATGTTTATTTCACGATATAGAAGTCTTTTCCATAAATATGTCTGTGATATTACAATAGAACCAATGTAAAAAATAGGATGTACTATAAATATTACTTTGCTAAATTACTCTATCTTGATGTATTTAGTTAAGTTTTCTCCATGTAAACCTTAATAAGTGGATCTTCCAGACTGGATAAAGTTGTAAAGTACTGAATGACTAGTTTTGTATTACTTACACATTTGAGTTAGGTTTGAAAATTTTGTGAGGTATTTCAATGGAGTGCCAGTCATATTCCTGGCCTCTGGGGTTGTTCTTCAGCCTATTAGATTCATTCCATAAAGCAGGATATGAACCCTGTCTATTCCTTCCCTGTTGTTATGGGTTGAATCACACCCATCAATTCATATATTGAAGTTATAACTTTCAGTGCCTCAAAATGTGACCTTATTGGGCAATAGGATTGTTGCAGATGAATTAGTTAAGATGAGGTCATATTAGAGAAGAATGGGCCCCTAACAAAGTATGACTGGTATCCTTACAGAGTGGGGAAATTTGGACACATGCCCAAATTTGGAGACATGCCTGCAGGGAGAACTCCATGTAAAGATGAAGGCACAGATCAGGATGATGTTTCTGTAAGTTAAGGAAAGCCAAAGATCACCAGCAAACCACCAGAAGTTAGGAGGGAGGCAAGGAACAGAATCTCACAGCCCTTAGAAGGAAGCAACCCTGCACACACATTGGTTTTCCTCTAGTCTCCAAAATTGCAAGGCAATACTTTTCTGTTGTTTAAGTTACTCTGTCAGTAGTACTTTCTTGTGGCAGCCCTAGCAAACCAATGAACCTGTAGCAGTAAGGTGAGAAGATGGGCATGTGTTTTCTGGGGTGGTCAGTCAGTTCTCTCAAATGTCCTGCAGTGAGGTAAAGCTTCAGGCTAGTCTCCATACAATGTTTTCAAAATGTACAGGAGATAGAATCAATAGGCTTAGATGCTACTATGAATTCATTTGTGTCATCCATCAACAATACAGACCTTGTGGCTGATCCATATCAAATTTATTTCAGCAAGTGATTTTCAATGATATCAAAAGAAGGCACCCCCTCTATTCATTTTCAGAAGCATGTGTCAGCACTCCCTAAAACCAGCGTTGATCTCATTCCAGTAGCACCCTCTGCTTTGAGGAAGCAGAGAAGAGCCCGATAAAAGCCCAACTAAAGAGATTTGCCTTTGATCAGGGCACTTTTCCAGATATAACTAAAAGCACCCACTACATCTCCAGGCCATTAGGGTAAGCCACACCTGCCAGATGCTTATTAGCAGTTTCAACTTACAAGACACTGAATGTCCTCACTGGGTCCTTTATAAGTGAGCAGTACACGCATATTGAACTGGAAAATGTGGTGTATTATGATGCTCTCCATGTTTGATTCAAGGCACTGATGAGCTCCATGCCTATTTATTGCCAGCATTATTTCTATCTGGGACAGGTTCCCTTTCATACATAGTAAGTACTTAGTAACATTTGTTAACAGAATCAATGGATGGATAAATATAACTAAGTCCTTAGAAGTAGGTTCTGGATTCACCACTAAGCTCTGCCTCAGTTCCTTCTAAGAGCCCTAATTGGACATTTGCACTGTGTCACTGATCCTGTTTTCTTACACACTCACACCATAAAGTTCCTAGGTATCCCAGTCAACAAACTATCTCTCTTTGCCTCTGGCTTAATTTAATGCTGTTCCTATCTCTTACTTGGCACCAGGTTGTACCTTATTCCTCCAAATCTGCTTAGCTCAATGATCCATGTGGCCAGCATGGTTACTTAGTTGTAGAAATGATGTACACATAGATCAAAGTTTGGCAAACACAAGCTGCAGCACAGATGAAGGACCACTGACTTTTGTTTGTTGGGATTCAGATACATTAGTCTCCCCTGAAGGTGCCCCTTTGGTTTATGTTACCAATTAACCACTCTAATCACAGCCATATATGTAACCAAATATCAGCATAAACATATACACCCAACATCATTCTCTACACTAACGCAGTAGAGATGGAGACTGGAGTTCTGGACTCACAACTGTGATCCCCAGTAAAAGGGTGGCAGTGAATTAGCAGACCCATAAGTCCAGCAGTATTTGGCTAGTTATTCCTCTACTAAGAGGACTATGATTAGTCAACATGCACCTGGCTATCTCCTCTCCTGATCTAGACAGCTGGAATCCTTATACTCCCCTTCTCTGACATAGTAAGTGATAATTCCCTGCCATTTGAAGGACAGAGAGTGACATCAATTTATGGGAAGATGGAGGTCAGGTTGCATTAGCTTTGAACACAACAAAGAAGGTACTGATGACTCATCATCAATGCGTGAGTTTGGCCTTGTTTCTCCAATAGTCAGGACAGGTTTCTACTTATCTAGTGCACATGTCCTCATTGGGTATTTTTATTTTCTTAATTTAATATTTATTGTTTTTTTCCATTACCATTTAGTCCCCTTATACCCCTTCCCCTCAGCAATCACCACACTGTTGTCCATGTCCATGAGTCCTTTTCCCTTTTTGCTCCATCCCTTCACCCCCTAACCTCCCCCCAATTCTGCTGTCATCTTTAAAAAGTGCCCATTAGATCTGTGGGGACTGGAACTGGAGGATGGAGGGGAGAAGGCTGGATTAAACCAGACTCAAAGTAATAATCAACCTCTTGGACTTGGCCTTGTCAGTATGATGTTGTCACGTAAGAGATGCATGGAAA
Source organism: Phyllostomus discolor (assembly GCF_004126475.2). Taxonomy (NCBI): domain Eukaryota; kingdom Metazoa; phylum Chordata; class Mammalia; order Chiroptera; family Phyllostomidae; genus Phyllostomus; species Phyllostomus discolor. The sequence goes on from NC_040904.2 coordinate 94,974,014, forward strand.
GTGACAAATCCACAGTTCTCAGAGTAGATATACTTGAATTAGAGTCCCATTTCTGCTATTCCCAAGCCACATCTCATTGAAAAACTTATCCAAACCCTCCGTTACTTGATTTCCTCTGATTTAACCTGAGGCTAGTAATAATAATAGTAGTACCTTCCTCCCACACTTGTGTGTGTGTGCAGGTTATGAGACAGCATGTGTTAAATAAGACAATATACTGGAAAGTAATTACCTGACACAATGCCTGGTGCCAAATGGGTGTTCAATTGCTAATCCCTTTTCTTTCTTTATAACCAAAAAAGGATGCTGGAAATGTTCTGTCTGATTAATACAGCCCTGCTTGCAAAACACTGTCCCCTAAATCAGGAACACATGAACAAATAAAAATCCAGTTTGGACAAATCTGCATGCTCTCTTTAAATCAATAAAAATAAATTTTACCTTTATGGGACTGTTAACTGCTGGACAATGAAGACCCATTTTTTTTCCATTGCATAACTGCTACAGTGTGATCTGAAAGAGAGGTGAGTATTTTGCCAGAACACAAATGTGGATGGATGCCTTGAATACATGAATAATGCCTATCCAGTTACTACCTGTATACTAGGAAAATGTCATTTTTAGACTATGATTTGGGGAATAATGAGAAGATATTGGCACTGACAAGAAGTAAACCTCTTCCAAATCCAAAGTATATCATGTTATGTCCCCTTTAACTCAATGTTATGCCTTTTCTTTGTTAGCAAAATAGAGATCACTTTATAGGCAGTAAAACATTTACACAAGTCTTTGTCAAGAGAAGGCAATTGTTTATATCTCTTTTGTCTGTATTTAGACAGAAGGTCCGCAAAGGTTTTGTGCTTTTTAAAATAATCTTTCCTCTTGCCTAGCATACTGCTGGCCACATGGGAAGTTAGTTCTCATTGATTAGAGTTGAAGGAGTCAGAACACACAACTATGACCAAGAATAAAAGAGCAGGATGAATCAGAGAGGAGTGACAAGGGCCAGGGTTTGAATGGAGAAGTAGGAGGAAGAAAAGGGAGAGATTACCTGGTGGAGATAGCAACTACTTTGGGAGCTGTTTGGAGATGCAGGCCTATTCAACAATCCATGTCTGAAACATTAGCCCTCAAAGATTTTACTTTGTATTGTCCTGTGAAAGTAGAGAGAGACCTAATTATATTTAGCTAACTATATTAGCCTCCTGACCTCCTTCTGGTCTTTGCTTAATTGTCAACATAATCGATGTTGTTGTTGTTGTTTTTGTTTTATCTGACAATCCTACTTAAAATCCTTCACCACCACTACCTAATTCTTTCTTACAAATAATATTTTCATTTTTTCTCCATAGCACTTATTATCTGACATACTATATATTACTTTTACCTTCTTTATAATGTTAGCTCTATAATTGCAGGATTTTTTTATTGCTATATGTCTAACACACACAAAAAAACAGTGTTTGGCACCTAGTAGATGCTCAACATGTATTGAGCAAGGGGACAATTGAACTAATGAAGAGCTGGATGATTTGAGTGCTTCTGCATCCCTGGTACTTTGCTAAGAGGGTCCTGGGAATATAAACAGAGTAAAGCTGGCTTCCTGCCCTGGAGTGCTTAAAGGCAGGCAAGTATATAAAACAGTAGTCTCCAAAAATTATAGTCAGTGTTTTGAGCATAATGGTAGAAGTGAGTGTGTGTTTGTGGGAACACACAGGAGAGACCTCTCACCTTGGCTACATTAGGACATTGGAGGCTCCAGAAAGTCTTCCTCAAAGGAATGAAGTCTGAGCTGGGATGTGGAGAATGGGCATACTAAAGATGGAAAAGGTCCTAATTGAGCAATGGATGTTTGGGTGTGAACAGTTGCACTTTGAGAGATTAAATAGAGTACTTAACCAAAAGTTTAAACCTAACTGGTTTATGCATACCTCTGACCATGCAGGCCTTCACTGGCAAGGAGAGAATGGCCATCAGAGCTGTGGTAGAATGATAACATCTGTAAAATGAAACTTCTGTGAAGATGAAGCCTGAGATTAGGCACTCAAAAATTAAGGCAGATGCCCAATGTCAATAAATAAGAAGAAATTGAAGAAGGTAGTAGGAATTCCATTTCCCTTCTTAAAGAATGCATTAGAGTTTTTATACTTAAATGAAGAGATTATATCATCAGTTTAGAAAAAAGCAAACCTGTTCAGTTTTTGATGTCGAAGACTGTAAAGATACCAGCCATATTAGAGAAAAGTACAACCTACTCTGAGTCCATCTTGTGCTGGAATCAGCTATTCTGTCTCACGAGAGCTGGTTCTTAAACTTTCAGAAATCCTGTGAGCTGGCTGTTCAACATCCATTATTAAAAATTAAATTATAAAAACTTTCAATTACATAAATTGTATTAAAACAAAGATATACGTACTCCAAACTTATCAGTTCCTAATTATTTTACTGCATTTTACTCTTAGCTCTGCTCTTGAGACTATTTCTATCCATTCTACCTCTATGGTGGAAATACTGTGGGATGGGCTGCTGTGCATCAATGCCCCAAACTCTGAATACACACCACCACTGCTTTGAACCCCAAGACTTAATAGTTTGAAGATCTGAGGGCTGAATTTGGTAGATTCCACTCACAGAGTACTTAGATATATAGTACTTAGATATATAGTATAAGAAGTATAGTACTTAGATATAGGACACAGATATCTGTGTCATAAGTGTGGTTTCTCAATACCTCTTAAATGGTTTTGTTACATTTTGAGGATGTCCTCTATTAGAGTTCTAAATGCCTCTCCCAGCCTGCTTTGCCACTAGGCACAAGCATATGATCTAAGAAAGGGTACTATTTGGATCCTGTCACAGGCAGCCTTGGTGGAGTGTGTGGAAGGGCACGCAGTCAGGGGCAGTGGTGGAGCTGGTCTGAAGGTGGCCTTCTGGGTCTCCTGTGCTGTGAGAACTGTGCAATCTGCTTGTGCCCTGCGGTGGGTGGATCAATCAGCCTCAGAGCTGAGCCTCAGCCTGATTTCCTGGCCATGAGCTTCTAGAAATCCTGTGATCTTTCCGTTTAATCAATTTACCTTCTGCCTGAAACAACTAGATAGGTTTTGAGGTTCGAAACAAGGATTAACACAAAAGCTTATTTCTATTTTATTATACTATAAATGAAACTATAATGGTTTAAACTTGGACATTGTATAACAAAAATGCAATTATATTGCATAGGTTAATATCTTTACTACCAATTTATTTATACTTTTATTTAAAAACCTGGAAATATAATAGTACTAATTACCCATGACTCACTAGTGCTAACATTTAGTACTTCTTCCTTTTTCTTTTTTTATGCAGAATATATTTTAATAATGGCAAGCTCATACTATTTATAGTGAATTTCATTAATACTATACTGGTAGGATTAATTATACATATTCAACAAACTTTACTGTCACTTGTCTTTGAAAATAAATATTGTATTTATTTCTCAGTTTAGATATAGTTTATATGAAGACTTTTATTTGAATCTGTTTCTTCTGAAGCTTTGTTGAGGTTTTTTTTATTATTATTTCTGAAAAGGAAATGTGATGTCCTAGAACAAATATGACCTTTGGTATTTAGTTATGCGTTAACTAATTTATTTAATAAATGATTATTGAGTATCTGCCATGTGCAAGGAACTGCTGTTAAATTCTGGAGATATAGCAGTGAGCATACAGGCAAAAATCCTTGCCCTCAAGAATCCTATACTTTGATGGGGGGAGATGGGCATTACAGCTAATAAGTAAGAGTTGAGTAAAGGTGACAAAGTACTATGGAGAAAAATAAAGCTGGTCAGGTTAGATAGGAAGTTCTGGGGGTGGTTGAAGGTAGTTACAATTCTAAACAGGGTGGTTAGAGTAGGATTCACTGACAATGTGACAGTTGAGGTGATTGAAGCTTGCTGAGGAAAAGCATTCCAGGCAGAGAGAAAATCAAGTGGAAAGGCCAGAGGTAGGACTTTGTCTTTAGTATTTGAGGAGCACTGAGGAGGCCAGTGTGGTTGAGGGGGAATGAACTAAGGTGAGGGTGATTGTAGACAATAGTGAGAGAGGTAAGGTGGGAGTTTGGATCACTTACTATTGTTGGCCACCACAAGGAGTATGGCTTTGTACTGAATGAAATAGCAAGCCATTGGATTGTTCTGAGTATAGGAGAAACATGACTTCATTTATGTTTTAACTGTATCACTCTGACTTCTGCTTTTGAAAGTATTATTTGTGAATCAGGAATATCAGCATCTCCTGGAACATGTGATAAATGAAGACTTTCAGGATCCAAACCAGATCTACTAAACCAGGATCTATCTTCAACAAGATCCCCAGGTAATATGTATGCACAATACAGTTTGAAAAACAGTAATGCAGACTGAGGAGGAGGGAAAGTGAAAAAGCCAGGCAACAGTTTAGAGGCTCTTCCTACACGTTACTCCTGGTAGATGATGATAGTATAGGCCAGGATAGTATCAGTGGAGCTGACAGACAAATAAATGGAGGCAGAATGTAACAGAAAGAACAAATCAAGGACGACTCAGTGGTTTTGACTTAAACAAATGGAAAGATGGAGTTTTCATTAACTGAGTTGGGAAAAGAAAATGGGTGGAGCAGATGTGGTCAAATTATGTTTGAGTTGCATGATGGTTAATTTTATGTGTCAATATGGAGGGTGTTTTTGGATTACATTAACATTGAAAGTGGTGAACTTTGTTTGGGTAAAGCAGATTGCCCTCCACAATGTGAGTGGGCTGTATCCAATCAGCTGGAGGCCTAAATAGAATAAAAAGACCAGCATTCCTGAGCAAGAGGAAATTTTCCAGCAAAATGCCATTGGACTTCATCTTCATCTGCACCACTAGCTCTCCGGTGGGTAGTCTCCACCTACTACCCACACTGCAGACTTGGATTTATCTCTTCTATAATCATATGAGTCAATTCTATATGTATGTATAATATCCTAATTTCATATTGATTCTATTTCTCTAAATATAAAGTCACTGGATTAAATAAAATTATGAAGGGAGTAAGGTAGATAGATAAGGGAGGAAGCCAAAAAGACTAAGCTCTGGGGCCCTCAGGTGTTAAGACGTCAAAGAGCCAAAAGAAGAAACTAGCAAAGGCTGGTGAAAAGGAGGAGTCAGAGAAGAGGTGAAAAACCAGGTGAAAGTGATACCTAGAAGCCAAATGAGGAAGTGTTCCCACAAAGAGATTGTGATTAGTGTGTCTAATGCTATTGATAAGTTAGATAAGATAAGGATTGAGAAGCTAATGTGACAATATGGACCCTTAGATGACCTTGGTAAAGTTAATGTCTGTGGAGAGCTGGGGCTATGGAAATCTTGATTGTAATGAGTTTAGGGGAGAATGGGAGAAGAGTGATTGGACAGTTAAATGTGTATGTGTGAATCTTTTATTTTAGTTTGATTTTTTATATCAGCTTTACATTTAAAGAAAAGTTGAGCAGAAAGTAGAGTTCTAATATATTTCTTACATCTCACAGTTTCTCCTATTAGTAACATTTTGAATTAATGTGGTACACTTAGTACAATTGATGAGCCAATATTGATTGATACATTGTTAATTGAAGTCCATGGTTTACAATAGGATTCACTCTTTGTATTGTACATTTCCATGAGTTTTTAAAAAATCTATAATGCCATGTATCTACATTTGCACTTAATTTTTGCAGTTATACATCAACCATCTACTGATTGCATGACCTTGAGCAAATTACCTCAGATTGAATCTCTGTAAATTGCTATGGTTAAATAAGATAATACAGATAAAAGTGCCTAGTATAATTACTGGCATCTACTGAGGGTTAATCTCCTTCTACTCTCTTTTGAATAGAAATCCTAAAGTATAACCCATGCTTACAGTTTAATTAAGATGCAACTGCAATTTTGCAATAACTTAAATAGTTACTACTTAATGTGATTTTTTTCCGTTTTATAATTTCATGATATATATCCTCCCCCAAATAATTGTTTTACTGTCAGACTCATTTGTAATTGGTCCAGATGACTCTGTGGGTTCTGGGTGAGAAAGAGGCCAAGCCATCAGTTGATCTCTACATGGGTCAGTTAGTTCTACAATAAGAAAAATGGCTGCATTGCCACACATAACACATCTCACTAACCCCGGCCATCTACCTCCCACGTAGACTGCAAGAAGTCTCAGCCTGAGCATGTTGACATCCCAGTGCAATTTCATCATTTTTAGAAAAACAGCAAATGCTATAAGACTTTCAAGTGGGATAACACATTTTTTTTTTTTAAGTGAAAGCCATTTCCGTATAGAGTTTTCGGTAGAGGGAGTTTAAACATTGCATGGGACGTTAATTTGACAACCTTTAACAACCTGTTCAAACTGACACCTTCACAAAATTTATTTAAAACTAGTAAAATAAGTGTGAGATACTGGAGCCAGGGAACTGTGCTATTAAGGGAGGAAGAAAATTGACTGTTGAAGGGAAATGTATTTAAAATCTTCAGGTTATGATGGAGTTCACAAAGCAGAAGAAAGGTAAATATTTCTTTAGGTTTCACTAAAAGGAAATTTTTTCTGGGCGTGGTTCTGGAAGCTTAATGAAATCAACTCTTTTTTGATAAGAAACATAGTATTTGGGGAACACATTTAATCTGTGGAATGAGGAAGCTATTGACTAGGCTGTGCTAAACTGAATTAGTCCAATAAGAATATAGGATACAAAAACAAATGTTTTTCTCAGCTTTTCTGAAAAAATGCAGTAACTATAACGTATCTTTTTGAATCTTGAATGGAAGGTTGACAATACTTGTAAGGTCTCAGACTGACAATAAACTTTGGTGTGGAGGTGCAGTTAACTAAGGGGTGAGCATTGTTAGTAAAGGTGGCAGTAAGTGCTCAGGATGGGACACCATTCATCTACTGATTGAGGTAAGTAAGTAAGCAGCAGTTTCAGTAGCAGACGAGGATTGGAGAGGGGAGGATTAGAATGGACACAGGTTTCACAGCAATGTGGATTAGATAAAAACTAGACAAGATATAAAGTCAGGTTAACCAGACCAGGGCCACAGAAGTCAGGAAGGACACATCCAAAGAGATGTCAAAGAGAACTCCAAGGCAAGACAAGATCTTCAAGTTAAAGGAGTTCATCATCACCAAGCCCTTATTATATGAAATGTTAAAGGGATTTAGTTAAGAAAAAGAAGAAGGTCAACAAACTCACAACTATCAACAACCGAACCTAAAAAAAACAAAAACAAACTAAGCAAACAACTGGAACAAGAACAGATTCATAGAAATAGAGATCACATGGAGGGTTATCAATGGGGAGAGGGTAGAATGGGGGAAAAGATACAGGGAATAAGAAGCATAAATGATAGTTACAAAATAGACAGGGAGAAGTTAAGAATAGTATAGGAAATGGGGGAGCTAAAGAACTTACATGTACCGCCCATGGACATGAGCTAAGGTGGGGGAATGTGGGTGGGAGGAGGAGTATGGGGCAGGGAGGAATAGAGGGGAGAAAAAAATGGGACAACTGTAATAGCATAATCAATAAAATATAAAAAAGGGACCTTCTGGCTAAACTAAGTTGTTTCATTTTGACTGGTTGCCTAGGTTTTCAGGGTAGAGCCATCTCCTGGCTCCTCATCCCTGTATGACCCTCACAGAGTTAAGTTTCCATTTAGTCAGTAATTTTTGTACCATCTTCATAAGATGTTACTTAATATAGACTGACTTTTTAAAACCTTGTATAAATCTGTTTTCAAAGGAAGCTTTTTATCACTAGTATAAATGGAACATCTTTACTATAAAAGGTAACTATAAAAATATAATGGAAAAAAGCAATACTAATTAAATTGTAACTAATTATTTTTACCTGCACTTTTTCCATGTTCTGATACTGATATACACTTCCTCTTTATTAAATGGGAGATTTCCTTAGTGTTGGATCATTGATAGAATAGTTCCAAATTGAGTCTCCCTCTCTGTTCAGAAGACCTGAAGGAACATGGAAAAATGCATACCTTTATCATTGTGAGTCATTGTTATTTACTGGTCAGTATATGTGGCACCTTCAGTATACTACCCAAGTCACCTCATTTATCACTCAAAATCATCTTAAATGTCACATTTGGGAAAATACTACTCTAGAAATAAAATTCAAAAATCTCAGACAACAATTTCCAAATGTTTGTGTGTAGACTTCTACTGACTGATGAAAGAATTGCTGCTGGTCTATATTAGGAGCAAAAAATAAGAATAATATGTAAATTTTTTAATGTTAATTTCATTGAACTTATGATTATTATGTTAGTATATCTTATTTTTAATGTTAAAAGTTTACTCATCTAAAATAATAATAATGGGGATGAATATTTTTCTAATTTTTATATTTTAACAGTACAAAGGCTTGTCCTTCCCTATTTTAGAATTTTTTTAATGCCTAATCAACACCATGCTTTTGGGAAAAGGCTAGACTTTTAACCATGAAAGACTGCAGATTCTCTACTTACTCTCATGCCCCTTTTGACATCCTAGAATGTGATTTCTCACCTCAAGATTATCTTTTATTTTAAAATGGATGCTATAGGTTAGCAATCATGGTAAAGCTCCAGGCCAGAGAAATAAGAAAAGGTAAAAGTATGAAAATTGGTGCCCCTGCCTGCTAATTCATGACATTTTAAGCAGCTTTTCTGGTTGTCTACACTACACTTTGCTTAAGTCTTCTTGGTTAGAACCTAATCACATGGCTACAACCAAGTCTGTGGTATGCTGTGAAATGTAATCTATTGATTTGGTATCCATGCAAATATTATTAGTTGTTTTTTCTGTTAAAAATAAAGAGGAAATAGATATTGAGGTGTAACTAGTGTCTCCTTCACACCGTCTTTCAATCCTAGCAAGACTGCTAAGATTCTTTTCCTGAAACACAATCTCTTTTAGATGATCTCACCTGAGATAACACCTTTATTCTATACAATGCCATTGGTCTTTATCACACTCTGCTTTCCTTCTTGTATTGTCTTTCCTACTACTACATAATAAGCTAAATGCAGAGGTTCTTTTAACATCTCTTTAGATCTACTTGCAGCATCTAGAACAGCATATCATTTATACTTACTAAACTTTTGCTAATTATTTCATTAGGGTATCAAGAATGAGTAAAGCGTTATAATAGCAGAGCTGGGAGGATACCAGGTAAATGTTAATTCTCCACCAATCACTGTACCTGTCCTCTTCCCAAAGTTTTTCAAGGGTTCACCTGCTTATACTTCTCAAAATCTTCTGATAATCCATTTTTTCTTTCCAGGCCATTGGTAACTTCTTCCAGGGCTACTTTCATTCATATGAAACTTCCTTCTGCATGGTTCATGACCAAAAGAAATCTTCCCAGGAGTGTAGACAATTCTCTGTGAAGCAGGAGTTGGTAGCCATCCAGCTTCCCTGAGCAGAAATCCACACTACAGAGTGTGACTGTCCAAATTGGCAGGAATTCTCTGGTCTCAACAGAAAGGACACTACCTGAAAAGATAGCAGAATTTGAAGTCTGATTGGCCTTTTCTGGCTTGAATAACTCCCTAAAACTCATTGTCAGTCAGGATGAGCTCCATGTGTCTCAATAATGTCTGGGCTTTCCAATATAGGATGGATTGGCCTGGATTCTTTTCTCAGGGTTATATTTTGGAAAAGAGGAAAGTTAAGAAGAGGATCTATGTTTCTCAATTACCTTCAAGTATATCACTATAGCCTTTACAAGGAAGAACATGGTTGAGATTATTTTTAATAGCCTCATCATTGATTTCCGACTTCAATGTATTTTTTTTTAAATTTCAGCTGTCATTTAGAAGTTGTGGAAAGGGTATTACTTGATTATTCTGGATTTTGTTTTATTTCATGACTTTATTTCATTGTGACCTTCACAGATCCACACATTTATCTGACAAACTCCTTTTTCAGATATTCCTTCCAAGTAACAGGCTAACTAGGTTAAAGCATTTAGAGGTGAAGACTCCCTCAAAGACAAGAATAATTTACCAGATGTATTTTACATACTGACTTGTACACATGCAGCCTCACTCTTCAGTCTGACATTGCTCTTTAACATCCGTAAATCTGTTGTGATAATTACAGGAAAGCAGCTTTTTGGAAATGTAGCTATTGCGTATCAGCAGAGAAAACAGTGATTCCTGACCTCGGCAGCTTTGTAAGCTGTACTGTCCTGTCTAAACTAATATTAGAGCATTTGAAATGAAAGGCGATCATTTTTTAAAACCTTGACCTTAGGAGAATATTGAACGTAATTTTCTAGTAAACACTTTTTAAAACATCTTTAGGCTTTGGTTTCCTTACCTGTAAAATGAGAGAACTAGAACAAGATATCTTAGAGGTTTATTTCAGTTCCATGATTTTATTTTTCTACATAGTCAGCTGATGAGACTCAACCTGGTGAACTCACTTCATGATGGGTTTATGAAATATCTTAGCTGAACCAACACAATCACATCAAACACTAATTATATTATGTTTCCTACCCACCCACCCCCATATTTCTTCATAAATATGAGTTGTTGCAAACAATTTTCCTAAGGTTTAGACTGTGGTTTGGTTGAATTCTTACTGACTCATTTGGATACTGTATCATTATCTAATTTTGTTCATCGCTCATTTAATCAGGTGCTTGTACAGAATGACATTCGCTAGAATGTAAAAAAGCAAAATGTTAATCAGGGCAAGAGGTGGAAAACAGGTGCACTGTGTTCGGCTCTGCTAACTTAATACAGCAGAAAATTGTAATCAGGTTTCCGGGGGGGCACCCAGCCCTACCTATCACAACCTCGACAAAGTTATTGCCTCTGCCTCATAACTTAATCCCTTGCCTTCATTGTCAATATATACGAAACAATAACAACATCAGTACTATCTCCCCTTCAGGCTATTACAACACCCATACCTTGCATTTTCTGATTGCTTCAGACTTCAGTGAAAATAGGTCGCAAATTACTTTAGTAGGTGCCCCTTGCCTCTCTCTTCCACATCTTTCACAAGGAAGTTATGACTTTCTATTTAATTAAAATAAAGGCAAGCAATCTTAAAGGCTTCTCTTCCTTAATCTACTTTTGCTTATTTTTCCCACTGCTTTATTTCCTCTTAAATAGTAAAGGTAGGTTCATAATCTTCTTTCATAGACATCTTCTCAACTGTGCAGAAATTCAATGAATAAATATTTATTAAGCACATACCATGTACTAAGCACAAGGGTGCTAAAACAAATAAAATCATGTTCCCACAAAGAGCTCACTGTCTAGGGAGACAGGTTTACATGTAAACTAATGAATATAAATATTATAGGCTATGTCAGAGGTGATTATAGGAGGTACAGGAGCAAGTCAAGAGAAGCCCATCAGTCACAGAGCACACAGTAAGAACTGGGCAAAGAAAGCTATTCCAAGGAGAAAACACCAGCAGTGGTTTTTGAAGGATAATTGTGACTTAAGCATCAAAGTAGAGGACATGGACACTCCAGGCAGAGAGGGAAGCTGAGAGTCATACTAGGAGGTGAGAAGGAGCATGGAACAGTGGAAGAATTGCAAATGACTGGATATTGCTAGAAAATAAAGTGGGAGTAGAGGTAAAAGTAATTGCAGAGAAATGACAGTGACAAGGTAGACAGGCCATGACATGGAAATCCCAGTAAGCTATACTTTCATATAAGTAAGCTTAGATTTTATATAAAGCCTGTACACTCTGGAGAATTTTTTTCTAACACTAGAAATTGAAAGGATTTGAAACAAGGAAATCATGTGATCAAATCTGCATTTTAGCATTTTAGTGCAATCACATTGAATGTAAGTTATGGTTCAAAACCAAAAGCAGAGCTAGGCACATATTATGCCCCTAGAAAGTTTTTGTTAAGTGAATGAATGAATGAATGAATGAATGAATAGTGTGTCAGGACAAGAATGGATTGGGCATAGTCAAGTGGAGTAGGAAGTCCTGAACTTTTATAATAATGATTTAAAATAATAAAATAATACTAATAACAGTAATGATGTTGAGGATTAGATGAAGAAAATGTATTTGGAAGCAATTAATAAAGTATAATTCATAGAACATGTTTTTTTAAAAAACAGGTAGGCAAAAGGGAAAATAAGGTAGGCAGGGTAACTACCAAGTTTATGAATTAAAGAACTGGGTACAGAGGGCGGTGCACTCGGTAACATAAAAACAGAAGAAACTTGATAGAGGGGAGGATGTAGATGAATCATTCAAATTTGGACAAGTTGGATTTGAGATGTGGTAAGACATACCAGTCGAAATATTCAGTTGGATGCTTATTAATTAATTTATTAATTAATTTATTTATTTATTTATTTTTCCATACCTTTATTTTTATTTTTTATTTTACCTTTTTGCCAAAAATTACTTTATTGTTGTTCAACTACAGTTGCCTGCATTTTCTCCCCACCACTCCCCCCGCCACCACCCCAGCCAAACTCACCTCCCTCTCTTACTTCACCTGCCCCCTTGGTTTTATCCATGTGTCCTTTATAGTAAGTAGTTCCTGAAAACCCTTCTCCCCATAGTCTCCTTCCCCCTCCCCTCTGGCTATTGTTAGATTGTTCTTAATTTCAATGACTCTGGTTATATTTTGTTTGCTTTTTTCTTTTGTTGATTATATTCCAGTTAAAGGTGAGATCATATGGTATTTGTCCCTCACTGCCTGGCTTATTTCACTTAACAGAATGCTCTCCAGTTCATCTATGCTGTTGCAAAGGGTAGGAGCTCCTTCTTTCTCTCTGCTGTGTAGAATTCTATTGTGTAAATGTACCCATAGCTTTTTGATCCACTCATTTGCTGATGGGCACTTAGGTTGCTTCCAGCACTTGGCTATTGTAAATTGTGCTGCTGTGAACATTGGGGTGCATAGGTCTTTTGGATTGGTGTTTCTGGGCTCTTAGGGTATAATTCCTGCAGTGGAATTGCTAGGTCAAACGGCAGTTCCATATTTAGTTTTCTGAGGAAATTCCATATTTTTTCCACAGTGGCTGCACCAGTCTGCATTCCCACCAACAGTGCACTAGGGTTCCCTTTTCTCTGCATCCTCTCCAACACTTGTTTGTTGATTTGTTTATGATGGCCATTCTGACTGGTGTGAGGTGGTATCTCATTGTGGTTTTACTTTGCATCTCTCTGATGACTAGTGATGATGAGCATTTTTTCATATGTTTCTGGGCCCTCTGTCTGTCCTCCTTAGAGAAGTGTCTGTTCAAGTCTTTTGCCCATTTTTTAATTGAGTTTTTGTCTTCCTGGGTGGAGTCTTGTGAGTTCTTTATATATTTTGGAGATCAAACCCTTGTCCAAGGTATCATTGGCAAATATGTTTTCCCATGTGGTTGGTTCTTTTTTCATTTCAATGCTGTTTTTTTTTTTTTTAACCATGCAGAAACTTTTTAATTTCATGAGGTCCCATTTCTTTATTCTTTCCTTTATGTCCCTTCAGCTGAATGTTTAAATCAGGAACTCAAGAGATAAGAATGTATTGAAGATAAAGATTTGAGAGTCTTCAGTGAATAATTAATGATTAAAGCCATTGGAGCAGATAAGATCAGTCACAGAGCCTAAGTGAAATAACAGGAGGTCCTGAGAGAAAGTCAGGCCAAAGGTGGAGACTTCAGAATACCAACTACTCAAATGGATTTTACTACTTCCCCATTAGTTGTCACTTGCTCGCTGTCCACTGAGTTATTTAAAACATGCTGCTGAAAGTTTGGGTTTCCAAGTATGAATTTTATAACAAGCCTAACTAGTAATAGAACATAAAGAAAAGAGTCAATAAATATGATAATAATCTGTACATGTGAGTAGGAAGATAACGACTGTAGTAGATGATTTAAGTGAAGTGATTGACACAAGGGAGACTTGTGAAGGATTTGGGGTTATGAAACTCAGGGGAAGATGTAACTCAAGGCTCGGTTGTCACTGGAGACTGGAATTATATCTGGAACATAAGGTGTGGCATCTCTGAGAACCCTAGCTATGAACTGGTTAACTAGCCTGAGAATGAAAGAGATTGGATTTATAAAATTCACACTATTCTGACTTATGTTTTGTTAAACTAGTTCTATGATTTAGTTGGATGTCATGGTTAATTTACCTGTGTGATATTCCTCACTCTATGGGAAGTCAAACTTTCTATAGAACATGGCTAAATAAGGGAACCACATGCTAACACACTATTTCAAAGGCTTTAGATCATGAAATAAGACTGTTACCCAAAAGTAAATTTGCTTCCTTGGTTGTTTGTGGCAGATTCACTTGAAGGTCTTTTGACAGTTTTGATATAGTAATATTGTCTAGAGTTTTACTAACACTTGAGGTAAAAGATTCTTTCAAATTTATATCATTTTGGTTAATAATAAAGCTTATTCCCACTTTTCTTTCTTTAATAGGAAAAGAAAATGCCTAACATCAGTCCTACACTATCCAACAATATTTTGAAGACTAATTAAATCTTCCTACATTTTTTTCTTTAAAGCATTTAATCTTAGTTCCATTGGGTTTTCATATTGATACTCATCCCACTAATCTGGAATCATTTTTGTTTTTGTCATCTTTAATTTCTCCATGAATCCCATATCAGACTTCATTGGTGGCACCAAAATTTAGACAGTTCTACTAAGAACTGACAAATATTAAAAGTAGAGTGGAAATTCACATCTAATCCAATATGTAATTCGTTATCTTTTAAAGTCTAGTATTTTTGTTCAGAGCAGTCTATGGCTGAATAGCAGCAGTGAGCTTGTGCTGGAGATGGCATTCTAATCTAGGCAATCAGGCTTAGGAAATAAAACCTTCTTTTTAATGGTAACTAATCCAACCTACTTAATATCACTTTTTTTGTGTTAAGAATAGAAAAAATAGCCCTGGCTGGCGTAGCTCAGTGGATTGAGCGCGGACTGGGAACCAAAGTGTCCCAGGTTCGATTCCCAGCCAGGGTACATTCCTGGGTTGCAGGCCATAACCCCCAGCAACCTCACATCGATGTTTCTCTCTATCTCTCTACCTCTATCTCTATCTCCCTCCCGTCCCTCTCTAAAAATAAATAAATAAAATCTTTAAAAAAAAAAAAAAAGAATAGAAAAAATAATAAAAGAAATTAGGAGGTAGAGATAGTAAGATTTAAATTGTTTATAAATTTTATTGCTTCTCAATATACAATTTTTTGAAATTTTTTTATGAAACTTCATAATGGGGACATTTTTAATATGATTATAAAAAGGGCAGGGAAATTTGAAGATGTTGAGAAGTTGTCAAAGTGAAATGATGTAGCATGGTTCAATCCACTGGTTGAAGATGAGAGAGCAATTTTAAACACCCTTAGTTCATTTTCTCCTACCTCAGGGATTCGAAGCTTCAATCCCCTTTTTCTTCCCTGTTTTTCCCTATTCTCCTTTCCCCTTTTTTTGCCCTCTTTTTCTTCCTCCGACCTTCATACTTTGTCTTCCTTTCTTTTTTCTTCTTTTTCCTCATGATTGAGTTCTGCAATAGGAAATTCAGAAAACTTGCCAGTCAACACACAAGTATATGGGATAAATAAAGACAAGGTTAAATATGTGATAGAATGACTGGGAAACATGCCAAATAAATTCCACTATTCAATAGAGTTTAATCATATCAACAATAATTTATATGGCACCTCCTACATGCAAGGCATCATAGTAAGTACTGGGGACACAAAGGAGGAATTAACAGGTCATTGTATTACAGGCTATTCCAGGATATTTACTTCAGAAATTCATTGACCACTTTCTTTTCACTGAAGAGAATTATCATCTTTTTCACTTTTCAGCTAGTGTTTACCAAAGAGTTTATGCACCAGTATTTGAAGACTAAGTAATTAACATCTGGCAAGGATGTTTGCTGTTTCATTTCCTGGGACAATAATTGTTTACCAGAGGAGTTCTTTACATGCCCAGTACAACCTCGATATTTAAGACTCTAGTGTTATACTGTTATTTAATCCACTTAGACTCAAGAACAAGAAGATAAAACTAAGTCTAAGGCTTCCCTTCTTGTCTTTGTTTTAACTATGTCAAAAATATTTCATTATGAAGTCTCTAAACTGAAAGCTCTCAGACAGTTTTGCTGTGTTTGGTCACCTTTCCAACTGGCCAAAGTGGGAGGGGTGATGGGGCAGTGTTAACCAGAGGCTTCCTTCTGCAGTGCTTAGTTCTTTCTGTCCCTCTTTCCATTTCTTTCTTAAGCATTTGACTCTTTACTGCAAGCTAGGCACTATAATAGCATTCTCTTGCACTGTGCTTTCTACAACTATTTCAAGGGCCACCAATGGCCTCTGAAGGCAAAAAGTATATGAATTATAATTATGTAAGTTACAGTGCTTGTTAGCTTTCACATACAATTTTAAATGTTTCTTTAATCACAGTTAAACATGAACTTTATGTAAGGTGTGAGAACACTGTTAAGACATAAAAGAAAAAGAAAAAATCCCCACAATGCAGTGCTCCTCATTCCCATTTCCAGCTCTGCACAGGCACTTTTTTCAGTACTTTTAACTTTTTCTTTTGAAAAATAACTCCATATCTCTAACATGCCTCACATGCAGCTACATTTTTTTCAGGCCTTATCTATTGATGTAACACTTTGGATTATAAGTCTGCAGCTCTCTTTTATCACTGCTCCCTAACATTCTTTGTAGTTTTGGAATGCATGGTGGTGTAAGACTTACAGTGGAGACTTAGGGACAGTCTGCTGGGAGGTGTGTTAGACATTATTGATCTTGCCTCATATTTTCTCAGCCCTGCTCTGTTCTCAGCCCATTGCTATTACAAGCAGATGTCCATTCAAATGCAGCCTATAGAACCTTGTCTCTGTGAGTTTCTTGCTTTCTGCCTTGGACCATCTCTGTACCTCTTTGTGGGGCACTTCAGAAATATGCAGCCATGTTCACATGTTCATGGAAGTGGAAGTGTAACAGAGTTTACTTCCCTGGGTAAACCCTTATCTAATGGGGAACAGGAGGAAGTAGGCAAACATTCCCTTCCTTTTTGTCTTGAACTGATGAGCCTAAAGGGCAGTCTACATGGTTCTTCAGAGGACGCCAATGGGACCCAGCCACCATTTGTTGGTAGCCAGCTTAATAACACACCTTTGCGTGGACTTTCTTCTCCTTCCCTTATTTCACTCATCTCAGTCTGTCTCCCATGAATAACTACTTCATGCAGGCTTTTACTCCAGGCTTTCTTCTGTAACACAGACCCCTACTGAGGCTTTTGGGAAAGATGATTCTAGCTGATTAAAAAGGGAGTGATGCTTAAAGAGAAAGGTTTGCCTTTTCTTCTTGCTTTTGCACATTGTGTTGAAAATATGATGCTTGCAGCTATGAAAGAAAGGTCAGAGAATCACAAAAGAAAGAATTCACAAAGATCAAAATGGTGGAAACTACATTTTTTAAGCTGCTTAATTAATCAATTCTGGAACTGCTTCTTTAGAATTCTTGTTATGTAAAATAGTGCTTTAATATATTGCTGTTTAGGAAATCCTTAATTGAGCTAAGTTGTACAAACACACATTGTGATCTGTCTTGGCTTTATGTGTCTTGGTGGAGAATGAAAATGACTTTCTTTCCTTACTAACTTTGCTCATGCTTTTCCTTCTGTCTGGAATGGCCTCCTGTTTTCTGTAAATTCCACTTTTAGTTTGGAGTAAATGGCACTCCTCCATGCTTGCCTAATGCTCTGTGCATACCACTATCAGTACCCTGAAACTGATAGGGGACTCAAAACTGGGAAAATTTTAGCTTAAGGTAAAAAGCTATAAGCCTAACAAATAATGTGTATGTTAAGCTTTTGTTTCAGAAACTACAGATAAGGCCCATCCTGGCTGCAGAGAAAAGCAGCCGACCTCCCGGGGCACAAGCTAGAGATTACTGCCTGAGGACCTGTTGGAGGCCTCTGGGCCTTTTGTGTGACACCCCCACCTCCCCCGGCTTTGGGAACAGCTAACTTGAACTGCTATTTGTCTTTCTGTGTCCTGTATAGATTGTAATATTACTGAAGACAGGAACTCCATTTTCAGGAATTAGTGCAGTGCCTAACATTTAGTTATATATTTGTTGAATGATTGGGTGTGCTTGGTGAGGGAATGTTGACAGACTGATAATGGAGACAAACCACATGTTTGATAGAGTCAAGGTCATTTAGTTCTCCCATTTCATTAAAAAAATAGGTTGCACATAGATGGTAAAGAATTCTGACTGTATAAAAATTACTAAGATACTCTATAAAACAATGGACAAGATTAGATGATCTTTATTATTTTTTCTAAAACAATGAAACATTTATATTATTTATTTTTCTTAGTTTTTTTTTTAATACCGGATACTGCCAGAGCAAGTCTTAGAGTCAAAGTTTCTTAACATTTATTTAGTCTTTTTTTTTTTAACTCCTTTGGCACCCAGTTCAATGGCTACATGAGTAGATATCATTACTGAAGTTAGGCTAAGACAACTGTGAGCAGAATTATGGGTAAAAAGCTATTAAAGACAAAATAGCGTGTTGGTCATTAAACTATTATTTTTCAGATTCAAGCTTACTCTTCTATACTTCTTCTTTGATGGTCTGTCTGGGATCCTGTAGACCATGTTCCCCTTTGCCAGCTGGATCCTGTGAGGTTCTGCCAACAGAGAACACTCAGGGAGACTGAAAGCAGGAAGAGAGAAAGAAAAGTGTCACAGGTCTTCCTGTTTGTTGGCCTCCTGTTCCTTTCACTGTCACACCAGCACTGATGCTTTGCCCCAGCAGCAGTGGCTAGTTTCAGCAGCAGTTTGTTTCAGTTCCCAATTTTTTCTCCATCCCTCACAAATATCTGCACCTACTGAGTCCTGGCTCCATAGAGACCCTCCTCTGAGCACCCAAGTCACTAGCACCTGCTGGGCAGTGTCTCTTCCTCAGATTTCTGGGTCTCAGCTCCACAGGGTCATCCTTTAAATCTCTTTGTTCTAATAACCCATTTCCTTTTGTTACCCCAGCCCTAGGGGTGGAAGCTGCATTCTGCAGTTACTACCTCCCAAGCGTTCTCTTTTGCATTTTCCTAGTTCTTCAAAACCTCTTTAAGAGCCCTAGCTGGCGTAGCTCAGTGGATTGAGCATGAGCTGTGAACCAAAATATCGCAGGTTCGATTCCCAGTCAGGGCACATGTTAAAAAAAAAACCTCTTTAAGTAAATCCCTTTATTAAATTCTCTCTATTAAAATAACTGTCATGATACCTATTTTCTAATAGACACATGGTATGAGACATAAATGAATCTACTATAGAATACGTATGCATGTATAGTATCTAAATTTAACTCTGTACATTAATAGAAAGTAAATGTCTGAACATCTGTAGGCCTTTTTTTTTCTTAATGATAAATCATTGTGAGCTTTCATGAGCTCCTTGAAAATTGGTGATCTTATTACTTTGTGTGTTCCCTGACCTAGTGCAGTGCCTGAGCCATAGTGAATAGGTTGTTGATGAATGACTGAGAATCTCCTGTTAAAATGGTGCCTATCCAAAAGAAGGACTAACACCTGAGGCCACAACTAACTCAGCAGGAATTTGCCTTAGCTGCTGCAAAACGAAGGATCATCTCTAAGGGAAAGGAACTGTGGCATTGTTTGTAACTATCATTTTGAAAGGTAGATTATTTATGACTTAAAGATACTAAACTTGGAAAAAAATTTCTGGCCACAGGAGGTTGGGATGTGACAAGATCATAAAAGTCACAACTATTCCTTCTGTTCCTACTCTGTGCCTGTATAGTGCTAGTCACTTTGAGTGTATTATCTCTAATTCCCCCTCAACGTCTTATTAGTAACATAATACTCTGACAATTAAAAAACAGACTCCTATAGTCTAAGAAAATTGTCCACAAATAGGTAGTTAATGGCTAAGGTATGACTTAAACCAGGTTTTACTCCAAAGACCATTGTCTATTGCTGTGTCTTCAGAGGGCCTAAGATTTGGGTTGTTAAATTGAGGTAAAGACAGACATGCTTGTACCTAGTGTTTTCATATCAAGAACACTGTGCTCTAATAAGCCCTTGAGCTTGTTGGCCAGTTTGAGACATAAATTGTAAAACAACTAAAAATTTGAAGGTCTTTTTCCTGTGGAAATAAATGCCAGTGGATGAAAATAGTACTTACATTCTCCTAACGATTGTTGGGCATAGTTTAATCTACTCCTGATTCAGTGATAGGCTCTGGTCAGAATGTTCCCTGAACTTGAGTCTAATTCCCTGTTGAAATTTGATCAAGATTTGGCTTTGATTATCTGGATGCCAAAGATCCCTTCAGGCTTTTTTTCTTTTAGGGGCCAATGGTTTTACCACTCTAATTTGAATTCTTCTTGTCAGCAGCAGAGAGTTATCTGTATTAGCCATTGTCCTCATTGTTCAATCATTGATCTTGTATTTTTACTTTTCTAGTTCTCTCCTTCTGGCCAAAGCCCAATCCACTTTATGACATGAATCAGGCACAACTACTGATTCTGTGTATGCTAAAACCCCAATCGGGCCAATGCTAGTGGGAATTCCCCAATATGCTTTTCTGTTGAATTTTTTTCTTTAACTTCTCACCCTTCAGCAGAGCAGAACAACCTTCCTCTCTTTTACTAGAACATGTAAAAATTGACTCACATATAATAATGGGAAGGCCATTAAATCAGATACTTGCTACCAGCAGCTGGTTTCACATTTACATCTGCTTCAGCTCAAGGGGCCTTTTGTCTTACACAGAATATTTTAAACAAGAAAATTAAACAGAATTTTTGAAATAAGATTTTTTCAGACAGAAGATAAATAAATTTGATAATACTTCAGTTGGGGGAATATGTGGTTTGAGAGTGAGTTGACATTACAAGGAATCTAGGAAGCAAAAGGAGATTTCAACAACTCCCTTGGGAATTCCTTGGGAGATGCTTTTGGAAAGGTAAATGGGATTGAGGTTCAAGGCAAGTTTTATTTACCTTCCAATTTTTCTTAGGACTAGCTCTGTCAGTTATCTCTCTTTCTAGAATAGTGCTAAGCAAAGGATTTTTTGTTTAAGAAATACAGATGCAAAGCTTTGAGATATTCACATAGGTACTCTATTTTTTATAGTTTGAGAAGGGAAAAGAGTGCTAGTTGTTTGTGGAGAAATTTCAAAGTGAAAGAAAAGTTAATGACAGATACTGCCACAGAGATTAAAACAACCTTGCTGGAGAAGATCTCATGATCCCATATTATGATTTAGAGCACATTATTTTCTTTCATTTAAAAATTTTTTTTTATTTTTAATATAGTTGATATATAATATTATATTAATTTCAGGTATTCAACAACATGATTAGGCATTTATAATAACTTACAAGGTGATTACTCTGATCAATCTAGTACCCATCTGACACGATATACAGTTATCACAATATTATTGACAATATTCCCTATGCTGTATTTTACATCCCATGACTATTCTGTAGTCACCAATTTGTACTTTTTAAAATTTTTATTTATTTTTTAAAAATATTTTATTTATTTATTTTTAGAGAGAGAGGAAATGAGGTAGAAGTAGAGGGAAACATAGATGTGTGAGAGAAGCATGGATTGGTTGCCTTGCACATGCCCTTAACTGGGGGCCCAGCCTGCAATCCAGGCATATGCCCTGACTAGGAATCGAATAAGCAACATTTTGGTCCACAGGTTGATGCTCAGTCCACTGAGCCATACTAGCCAGGATCAATTTGTACTTTTAAATTCCTTCACCTTTTTCACCCATTCTCCAATCCCCTCTCATTTGGCAACCATCAAAATGTTCTCTGCATCTATGAGTCTGTTTCTGTTTGTCTTATTTATTTTGTTTTTAAGATTTCACATATAAGTGAAATCATCCTGCATTTGTCTTTCTCCAACTTATTTCACTCAGCACAATAAATACCCTCTAGATTCATTCATATTGTTGCAGATGGCAAGATTTCATTCTTTTTTTATGGCTGAATCATATTCCAGTTATATATGCACTACTTCTTCTTTATCCATTCATTTATTTATGGATATTTAGGCTGCTTCCAGATCTTGGCTATTATAAATAATGTTGCAATGAACATATAGAAGTATATGTCTTTTGACTTAGTATTTTGGGTTTCTTAAGATAAATACCCCAAAGTAGAATTGCTGGATCCTTCTTTTGTCTCTTGTTTTAAAGTCTATGTTGTCTATTTTGTTTTAAAGTCCATTTTGTTTAGTAAAATTACTGCTACCCCAGCTTTTTTCTTCTATTTTCATGAACTATCGTTTTCCATTTCTTTACTTTTATTCTTTGTGTATTATGATTTGAAATGAGTCTCTGCTAAACAGCATATGTAAGGATCTTGTTTTGTTAAGCTTTCAACCACTGTGTATCTTCTGATTGGAGCAATACTTCATTTGCATTTAAAGTAATTGTTGAAAGATATGTATTTTTGCTTTTTATTATTCATATTTTTTATCATTTTTTCTTCCTAAAGAAGACCCTTTAATGTTTCATTTAATGTTGGTTTGGTGGTAAGAACTCTAGCTTTTTCTTGTCACAGAATCTCTTTATCTTTCCTATTCTAAATGATAGTTCGCTGTGTGCAGTAACCTTGGTTGTAGGTTTTTGCTTTTCATCATTTTTAGTATTTCATGTCAATCTCTTCTAGCATGCAAAGTTTCTGTTGAGAAATCAGCTGACAGTCTTATGGGAGCTCCCTTGTAGGTAACTAAAGGATTTTCTTTTTCTGTACTTTTTTTCTTTCTTTCTTTTTTTCAGTTTTTAGAATTCTTTCTTTGTTTTTAGCCTTTGGAATTTTAATTATGATATGTCTTGGTGTGGGCCTCTTTGGGTGCATCTTGTTTGGGACTCACTGTGCTTCTCTGGATTTATATGTCTATTTCCTTCACCAGGCCAGGGAAGTTTTCCATCATTATTTTTTGAAATAGGTTTTCAATTTCCTGTTCTTTCTCTTCTGGTTCCAAGCATCTCCCATGATGCAAATGTTGGTATATGTACATTTGTTCCAGAGGCTTCTTACCCTATTCTGACTTTTTAAAATTCTTTTTACTTTTTACTGTTCTGATTGGGAGTTTTCTGTTTCCTTATATTCCACATTGCTTAATTTCATCCTCTGCTTTATCTACTCCATTATTGATTCCCTATAATGTATGTATTCTTTATTTCAGTTAGTGTATTCTTCATTTCTGACTTCAATTCTTTTTCATGTTTTCTATCTTCACTTTTTGTTTCCTGTCTCTCTGTTTAAGTCCTTACTAAGTTCATCTACTCTCTCCCAAGTTCATTGAGCATCCTTATGACCAGTGTTATGAACTCTATATCTGGAAAATTGCTTGTCTCCATTTTGTTTATTTTTTTCTGTTGTTTTGTTTTGTTCTTTTATTTGGAACATATTTCTTTGTTTCCTTATTTTGGCTGTGACTCTGTGTTTGTTTCTATGTATTAGGTAGAGCTGCTACATCTCCTGGTCTTGGAAGAGTGTCTTCATGTAATAGGTGTTCTGTAGGGTCCAGTGGCACAGCCTCCCCAATAATCTGAACTAGGAACTCCAGATATGCCACCTGTGTGGGCTGTGTACACCCTCCTATGGTAGTTGAGCCTTGATTGCTATTTACACCTCAATGGGAGGGAATTACCCCTGGGTTGACCAGCTGTGAGTACTAACTGTGACCACCTTGGAAGATCAGCTGTGCAGAGGCTGACCTCATGGAACACAACTTATTTCAGTGGTGCTCTGGTGCTCGCTGATTCTTTCTCTTGAGTATATCACTTGGGGTGGTGCTTCAGTGTTGTCTAAAGCTGTCCACCAGGTGTGCTAGCTCTGGAGTCTTTTGGGAGATGCAGACTGAGATCAGCTACCACCTGTGCCCTGACCAAGGCCAACTAGTATGAGCTACAAAGTAATCTGCAGATGGTAGCTACTTGTACTGGGTTTGAAGGTGCCCAGGAAAGATTAAACTGAAACCAAGGCCTGCTGCCACTAGTGCCAGGCTGGGAACCACTTAGCAAAAGGAATGGGCCACATTGAGGCCAGATGCTGCTTCTTTGATTTTTAAGAAAGTCTGCAGCATGAGCCAAGACAAGCCATTTGTGTAGGCAAGTCACTAGAAGGGGCCTGAGTTAACTTGCAAGCTGGGTGGGGTGAGGTCTCAGCAATCACCCGGACAGTACAAATAGTATTAGCCATATAGATGGAAACTCCAATATGGTGCTTGCCTTCCAGCCTTGTGTAGGGAGGGCTCAGCAAAAAGAACCCCAAACAAACAAACCAAAAAACAAAACAAAAAGCAAGCAAACAAACAATGGTCTCTTGCAGCTCTTATGTCTGGGAGAAAGCTGCCTCTATAACCCTTGCTATGATGTCAGACAATTTGTATGTCCCCAGTGCCTTTTGATAAGCTACCCCAGCACTGGAGCTGAGAGAAAGTAAGTCCAAGTAAGTCTGTGTGGGGGTCCTTTAAAAGGATGCCTGGGACTTCAGAAGCTCACAGGCTCACTCAGCCATAATGTCTAGCTATTGTTTTTCACAGTCAGAAGTTACGGGGACTTCTCTTTCTGGTACTGGAAATCTGGGCTGGAGGGCCTGGCTTTTCCACAGGGGACCTACACCCCTGAGAGATATCCCTCACAACTTTTATCTGTCCCATGTGGGTGTGGAACCTGCCCATTCTGCATCTTGGCCCCTCCTACCAGTCTTAAAGTGGCTTATTCTTTATGTCCTTTGTTGTAGGACTTCTGTTCAGCTAAATTTCAGGTAGTTGTGGGTGATGATTGTTCTGTAGCTTAGTAGTAATTTTGATGTGGTTGTGGGAGGTTCTGTTTATCTATGCTGCTATCTCAACTAGAGCTCCTTCTCTACTTAATTGCTATAGATATTTTTTAATCAGTCTTCTGGAGACATGGAAGTATAACACCAATTTTGTAAGTTAGCTCAAAGCTAACAGGATTTGCCTTAAGGACATATTTATGAATGTCTACTCAGAAATTAAAGCATACATTTAATAAATGATGTTGAAGGAATAGAGAATAAGGTGGGAAAGTAAAATCTACTGAACATCTACTAGGTATCAGACATGGTACTAGTTAAAAAAAAGAACTTTAATTTTGAGGTAATTGTAGAGTCACATGCCCTGTGAGAAAAAAATGCACAGAGATACTCCATGTATCTTTTACTCAGTTTCTTTCTAACAATGGTAGCATCTATAAAACATAATAAAATATGGAAAGCTTATTTACTCTTGAATTTCAATTCTATCCCATTTGAAATAGAAAAAGTAGAGGTGAAGAGGGAACTTGAAATAATGCTGAACTTAACCTGGAAAAATAAAATCAAAAGTAAAATTGAAGTAGTTTTAGATTCACATTTTAGCTACTCATTCAAAAGCAAAAGATATCCATGGAAAATAATGTAGAAAAGTAACACTAGTAATAAATATGAGTGAATAGTGAGAGAGAACCTTAACAAGATAATTTTAAGACAGTTAAACAGTTAGTATTAAATGAGGACCTCCAGTCAAGATGGAGGCCTAGGTGATGACAGCTTGCTTCCTCACATAACCACAGTAAAAATTACAACTAAATTACAAAACAGGTATCACTCAGAATCATTAGAGAACTGAGCTGTATGGAAGTCTAACAAACAAGGAATTCAAGAAGTTATATTAATCTGAATGGGTAGGAGGAACAGAGATGTGGAGACACGAAACAGGCAGTCCCACACACACATGTGGTCGATAAAAATAGGAAGGGATTTCCGGCCCCATACAAGACCACCCATTTTAGGGTTCCAGTGCCAGAAAGATAAGTTCTCATGACTATTGGCTATAAAAACCAATGGGGGTTGGGATAGTAGAAGAAACTGGAATTCTCAGGGATCTTTTTTTAAAGGGCCCATAAAGGCTTTAGGACTTACACAGACTCACTCCCTTTGGGCCCCAGCACCAGGGAAGCAGCTGAAAGAGCACCAGTGGTATATGGGGAAAAACTGAAGTGGCTGGCATCAGGGCAAGTGCTGGGGGAAAATTTTTTCTCAGACAAAACTCCAGAGGCCAAGTGCAGCCATTTTCCCTTTTCTGAGCCCTCTGCCACACAGAGCCACAGAGTGGCAACACCATATCTGAGACTGCATCAACCTGGTTCACATGAGATGCCCCATCCTGGCAATTGCCTTTCTACTCCATCCAACTTACAGGTACACTTTTCTACAATAGGCCACATTACTAAGTCATGGACTCAACCTAATACACAGAAACAAACACAGGGAGGCTGCCAAAATGAGGAGGCAAAGAAATATGACCCAGATAAAGAACAAAACAAAACTCCAGAAAAAGAACTAACCAAAATGGAGATAAGCAATCTATCAAATGCACAGTTCAAAACACTGGTTATTAGGATACTCAAGGAACACATTGGGTATTTCAACAGCATAAAAAAGACCCAGGCAAAAATGAAATTTAAATTAAGTGGAATAAAAATTTATAGGAAATAAACAGTGGAGTGGATGAAGCCAAGAATCAATTCAATGATTTGGAACATAAGGAAGAAAAAAACATTCAATCAGAACAACAAAAAGAAAAAAAAATGTAAAAAACTGAGGATGGTGTTAGAAGCCTTTGGGACAACTTCAAACATATCAACTTTCCTATCATAGGGGTGCTAAAAGAAGAAGGGAAAGAGCAAGAAATTGAAAATTTACTTGAAAAAATAATGAAAAAAAAACCTTCTCTAATTTGATGAAGGAAATAGGCATGCAAATCCAGGAAGCACAGAGAGTCCCAAACAAGATGGATGCAAAGAGGCCCACTCCAAGACACATTATAATTAAAATTCTAATGGTTAAAGATAAAGAGAGAATTTTAAAAGCAGCAAAAGAAAAGTAGTTAGTTACCTAAAGGGGAGTTCCCATAAGACTGTCAGCTGATTTCTCAAAAGAAAATTTGCAGGCTTAAAAGGATTGGCAAGAAATATTCCAAGTCATGAAAAGCAGGGACCTACAGCCAATATTGCTCTTCCCAACAAAGCTATTATTTAGAATCAAAGGGCAGATAAGAGCTTCCTGCACAAGAAAAAAAACTAAAGTAGTTCATCATCACCAAACCATGATTATATGAAATGTTAACAGGACTTATTTAAGAAAAAGATTTAAACTATAAAAAATAAAATGACAAAATATACAGATCTATCAACAATTGAATCTGAAAAGACAAACTAAGCAAACAAGAAGAATAGGGATAGAATCATGGACACAGAGAGTGTTTTGAAGGTTGCCAGATGGGAGGGGAGTTATGGGGGAATGGGTAAAGAGATGAGGTGATTAAGAAGTACAATTTGGTAGCTCTAGAATAGCCATGGGGATGTAAAGTACAGTAGAGGAAATGGAGTAGCCAAAGAATTTATACACATGACCCATGGACATGAACACTAGTGGGGAGATTGCCTGAGGGAGTGGGGTGCTGGGTAGAAAAGGGCAAAGGAACAAAATCAGGACAACAGTAATAGCATAATAAAATATAATTAATAAAATAAAGGCAAAAAAGACATTATAAGAAGTAAAAAACTGCTAATACACAAACAAAAAAACCCACTTTTTCTTATGATGAAAGTTATTTTTAGAGTGCCTGGTACATACCAAGTGCTCAGTAAATATTTGTTGCATGATTGATTGAATTGCAAGCAATATCAAAAGGAACTAGGTCTACATGTTGACTCATTTCACGTGGAATATAAATTGGGTTTTTCCAACTTGGGAACTTGACCCCACTTTCTATTTTTTTCTTTAATACAACATACAGTTAGTATCTGCTCTGTATAAGAGATATGAGCTGTGAGGAGTAAGAAAAGTGTGTCTATACTGTCCCCAAGCTTAAAACCAGTGGACAGAAACACAGGTCATTTCTAGTCAGCCAGCTATCCTCTGAGGGATATTTGAACCAAGAGAGACCAGGTAGAGGTGAGGGTGAGAGAAATGGTTCTTGTCTCATTAGCCAATGGGGTACAGAAGAGTTTCTTTTCCTTGGGAGATAGGAGTCCTGGAAGCCTCCATCATCCTGAGTGTCCTGGGGATTTACCCCCATGTGGAGAAGATGGTGATGTGCTATCCCTCCTGTGCCAGTGTTTCTCACACATATGATTTCTATGGTTCCCCTGAATCTCTGATGCACGGAGGACCCCCTGCCATGTATGCCAGCTGGCTTGTGGATTCTGTTTTCTCACCTCATTTTTGCCAACCCTGTTTCAGAGAGCTGGGCTTGGGTCCCACTTTATCAAGCCTTATCTCAGAAAGCATTTCCTGAACACAATCATCATCAGAACGAGAAAAGAAATATAATCAGGATTCAACAGCTTTTCAACACTCATTGGATACTCTGCCTGGAAATTTCCACTATTAAGGACTAATTTTCTTTCTTGTTTTTTTGAGTTAAAACACTAGCCTTTTCTGGAATATAAATGCCTCTGGGAACAAACATGGACACATTAAAATATTAAAAAATAAAGAATAAAGCAAAACTATTAAAACCTTAGTATGAATATGTGAATAAGGCATTTGGCATTTGGATTATAGACTATCACAAGTGAGAGAAAATATATATCTTATATGTAATATTAGGTATAATATTAGGTATAATATATATTATTAAATATATATTTATAAATTTTTATCTATTCTTTTGTTTTTCCAGAACGATGACACCGAGCCCTAGAAAAGAACAGTGACTTAGTTATGATCACAACTAAGTTTCCTGAATGCTTGTCTTTTTGGAATTTGAGGGGTAGATCTTCTCAAGTATTATGTGAAGACTTTAAGCAAGCAGGTCGACAGGCTGAGACATTGATCACCTAGGTTAATATAAAGAATCATGCTTCTGAAGTCTCTTTTCAGTTGTGTTGTGTTTAAGGGCTTAGTTTCTCATTAGAGCAACATAAATTTAACTCTTGCTTTCTATTCAAGTTGGGCAAGTAGCAAAATCTTTAAAATGAATTTTATTCACCTGTAAGATAGATGGTGATAGTATCTGCTTCCTCGAGTTTTTAGATTAAATGAGCTAAAGTCGGTAAAGCACTAGCAAAATCCTTGGCTCATAGTATGTGCTTGATAAATATGGCTATAAATGTGAGTTATTAATGACAAGTTTTACCTAATTTACAGTGTTGTGAAGGGTTCTCCCAATGTCTGGGAGGTTGC